>NC_051192.1:2954004-3271504 GCF_015220075.1 Falco rusticolus | reverse complement strand
ACTGAAATTCCTTTTATGTTTTTTAAGCAGAAGAAGGACGCTCATAATGTATGTTTTAACTGATGAAGGCAGAGAAAAAAGTTGGAGTGATGTTATTGTCACTGTCAGCCAACAAGGTGAGCTTAGAAATTGATGTTCGTTATGAGGATTCCGGAGAAGTTGGGCCAAATCCATCACTGAGCATCACTGTAAATGTCAGAGGCATGAGAGAAATGGTAAATTAAGGCTGACAAAGATCCGAGGTGTTGGTGGACACTAGAAGGGTATTCCTGATCCCTGTAATGCAAAGTGTTACCAGATTTTCAAGGATGGAGACTGTTTCATCTCAAAGAAGAGAAGTCTTGCCTTTCCCAGGCAACCCGTAGAGCTTGGCTTCCACGTGCAGCGCAAGCTAGGAAAATCACAAGCAGAGGGGGTGTTAGTAATTTAAAATGGGCTTTAATCAGCATTAATAGCCAACAGGGCACCTAAAATCCTTAGCAGTTGTTCATCAGAAGCTAGGACCCATCCCGGGCGGCAGGGTATGTGGCCAACATCGCTGTCCTTGGAGCAGAGAAAGACATTGCAGACATCGAACCTGTGTTGTTTCCCCTGTGGATCCTCCTTGCTCTGTCTCTACAGCTGACCTTCTCCAGCTTGCTGTCAGCGCCGCTGGGCTGGCGTGGGGATGACTCGGCCCCGGATCACTCCGAGGTGCAGTAATCCACCCACTTCTTTGCACGTGGCTTTTACAAACCCGCCTTCCCTGCTGGCGCAACTTGCCTCTTTCCATCTCGCGCATCCTCTGGAAACTCGTAGTGCCAGCGCTGCCGATGGGATTTGTCTGTCGGGGTTTTTGAGGCATGGATTTTGGGCAGGCTCTTTGTGATGTTGTGAGGAATCGCTCTGTCTGCCGTTTCTTCGCTGGGCTCCTTGGAGACCCCTCTACCCCTCATGCAGCCTGCCTGCGCCGGGCTGGTGGCCCTGTGGGCAGGGGCTGGATGGAGCTGGGGCACGATGGGTTTGCCTCCCTCTCGGCGTGCTGCAGCGGCGTAACCCACCTGAACGCTCACGGTGAGAGAGGCAAAGAAAACCAAGGCAGAGAGTTTTCCTTGATCTATACTTGATTTAGAGTAGAATAGAATATTTCAGCTGGAAATACTGGACAGTCTTCTGTCCCCAAATACATCGCATGGTGCCTGCAGCTTAGCAGATGGAATAAAACCTCCCTTTTATTCTGCCCCGGCAGCCACTCGGAGCGACTTTCTGCAGTCAGCAGCCTGTGAGAAGAGTTATAAATTCTCTTTCCAACCCTTAGCGGTGCCTTCCTCAGTCCCTACACTGGTCCCTTCCCTGCTCCAGCACCAGTATCCTCTCCTGTCGTGGGCTAAACGGCTGGGGGAGGTGGTGGCCAGCTCCTCCAAGCCAGCAACCCAGCTTCAGGACTGGCTGCTTTCAGAAAAGGTTGGCACTCCGCTTGTCATCTTTGCTCTGCAGCAAGAAGACTAGAGACGTAAATTTTTTTTAATGATACCCAAAATATTCATGAACAGTGATGAAATCCAAAAACATGCCACAGTGTCAGATTCACCTCGCTCTGCTGGAGCTGTACTTGTTTTACTGCAGGAAGTATTTTGTGGCTGTACAGTAGCAGCCTGGGTTTGTTGCCAAAGGCCCAAATACTGAAGTTTGAAGTGTGTATATATATATATATATTTTTTTTTTTTTTCATCAAGCTTGTTGAAAGGCCTTTCAGTGCAAACTTGATGTCAATGGCAATTACATACATGTTTACAGATTATGGCTCCAATCCCATCCTGGTAAATGTTTTTGCACATGGTTAAATCCACACATGTAATTGCCTAGAGAATAAAGTCAGAAGTCGTGAACGTAGGAAGATAATAACTTGAACTGAACTGTTTTCTTGTTCCTGTTTAATTTTGAACCTATTCGACCCTTGTGAGTTCAAAAGTTCACCTCAGTCTTGACCATTATTGAGTTTGGATTCTGTTTAGGAGAAACTGTGACTCCAAGTACAGGGAAGGGTCAGAGGACAATAAATCCAATAGAATAAATGAAGTGATAAATGAAGCAGGCAGAGAGACAGAAAAGTGAAAAATAACACATATCGGGTGAGTTCATGGTTTCTGTGACGTTGAAAGGTGTTTTGCCACTGACTCCACTGGGGCTTGGATTTCTTCCGTAACACCTGGTTCAAAATCCCTGGAATTCAAGCAGGATGTTTCTATTACCTGTAGTCCTCCTGCGTCACTTAAAATGAGTTTCAGTTTGTAGCTCTAATGCATGCTGTAGCTCCCGATAACTCTAGCTGCAACATGTAGCAGCCCAGTCTGCCTGGGGTGGAGAAGGAAAAAAAAAAAAAAAAAAGTGTGACATTATGGAGAAGGATGGCTTTTCTTCCTCTTCCAGTTTCTCCACAGAGGCTTCAAATGCAGTTATCTTTGCAACGCTGTTTCTTTGTGTCCCAATTTCTTTTGTGTTACTTGAGCCTCTCTGTGATACAAACGAAGCTGGCATCACTTTACTACAAGTTTTGTATGAAAAAGTGCTGAGAGCATGTCAGTGCACCTGTGTGCCTACCGCCTTCAGCGGCCCCAGCAGAAGTTCTTGCGTTGTCAACACTGAATTTAAGTATGTCAGGGTGTCCTAAAGGTGAAGCCCAGTTTGCGCTGCAAGACACGTTGCATTTTCCCTGGGCTTCCAATAAAGGAAGCAATTTGGCGCAGTGTCTACTTTCAAAAGCCCAGACTTACATCAAGAAAGTGCAAAAGTTAATGTCGGGCCAAAACTGCACCAGGGACATGTAAAATATTTTTACTCTGCTGTCTGGAAAGGAGCAAGGGAGAGCAGCAGGAAATACAGATTTGTCTGATAGCTTACAAAGCACTTCAATACCGTTTGGGTTGAGATTTCAGGGCTTATATTTATTATTAATATTTTGGTATTCTTGAGATCCTGATACTTCACAGTTTAAATTGTCACCAATCTACCCATCATCAGCATCCCCCCCTTTTTTTTTCCCCCTTGCAGTAATTAAACTGAGCAGATTCCTGCTCTAATTCTGCTGAGTTTATTTTACTGGAAATTATACACCTTCTTTCAAAACTGCAAACATTAATTGAACAGGAACATACCAACAACTTGTAAAAATAATTAAAAATCATCGTTTCAAGTTTAGTGTTTACTTCTAAAGCAGTGTCTAAAAAGTAAGATAATTTCTCTGAATTCCTTGAGAAGTGTTCCTAGTCTATCCAAGAGACTATACTTGATGGGTTAAGCACTTGGAAACCGAAGGAAATGCTCTAACCGTTGCAGAAAGTCCGAGGTTTTAAAGACAGAGAAGTATGTGCATGTTGCTTTCAAGTCAGATCTGGGTATTCCAGCTCAGAGACATTTCTGCTGTCAGTAAACTAAAAATGGAAAGCAAAAAAATCCAAACCCTGTAAAGGAAAGAAAGTCAGAGAACCTGAGTAAGTGATGATTTATCTGATAACAAAAATCCTACTACCCCAGTCATTCATGGTTTATTTCTTTGGCATGCAACATTTAAGAGAAATCCACTGAGCGCTAGTAATTTCACTATTGCGAAAGCCAAATCCTTCATTTAAACTTTGGAGACAATTTTTCCGTTTACTTCTCTGCCACTCAAGCAGAGAGCAGAAGTCATAAGCTCACTCATACCAATTCACCTCATCCATTAGAAAAGAGACAGGAGTTGCTTCCAAATGAAAAGAGGATGCAGCAGAGGGAAAATATGCTGGATAAACAAAATAGATTGCCTCTAATAACTTCTGGTTGGTGTTCCAAGCTTGGGTTGGCCACATTGAGACACCCCTAAACTTTGGGAAAGTTGAGATTTGGAGCTGCCTGTTAGAACAGGATCATCAGAGAACTGGAAAATATTGTATTTAATTAAAGAAGTTGATATAGAGAACAGAGCCAGCAGTTTGTCTTGTTTAAAATAATGAAATCATAAATTAATACACTTTAACCCAAACTTGAAAACGTGAAACGCAAACGTGAGTTTTAAGTTTGTGCTTGCTGCCAAAAGTGCCATTTGATAGTGCCCAATTAGTGCAAGTAGCAAGATTAGGGCTGATGAGTCCTTTGTGTTGACACAGGAAAGCTAAATGCAGAACACTGTTTGCTCTGTTTGGGTTTTGTTTTAACACCACCTTTGGCAGCTGAAAAGTTACACGGTATTAAAATAAAAACTTAATGTAACAGAGTGAAAATTTGTACGGTTTCCAAGGTCTCTGGTGGGGAAGTTGTTCGCATTTGATAAATCAATTCCCAGAGTCAGGTGGTTGGAGAAAATTGTGGTGTAATCTTCAATAGAAACATGGGGTTTACATAGCAGAGAAAACGGTGTTGTCTGAAATGCTCCCTTAAGGGGAGAAACATTTCCCTGTTCTGTATCAGGTTTGCAGGATTGTTGGGTGGACAGTCAGGCTGTTCTTTCTGTTTGGAAAGCAATGGCCTTGGGGCAGGCAGGGGGTGGTAGCCTTCTCGTGGTGGTTTTGGTGCTGCTCCCTTGTGACCCACATCTGCGGAGGCAGCGCGTGGCAGGGTTGTGATGCTGCCTTTGGAGGGGACTCGGTGTTTGAGAGGGACACCTGAACAGTGGCCAGGAGTTGTGTTTCTTTGCTTTCTTTAGGGATGAGCAAAAAGTGATGCTGGTGATGATGAAAGTGAAGGGAACCTCTTCCTACAGAGGAACCTGAAGTTTCATAGTTTCAAAGGGCAGCCTATCTCTGCCCTAACTTGGAACCAGGGATCTGAAGCACATGGATTTCATCTAGATCGGACGGGAAGCAAAAGCTAGAAGGTGTCATTGTGCTGAATATGATGCTGATTTTCTTACTTTTTATTTTCTCTTACCTTTCCATTTCTTCCGGGAAAAGATATGCCGGATGTCCATTAGCTCAGCAAATCCAATTTTTGGTCAACGTTTTTCCTGAAATTTAAGAGACAGATTTAAAAAACATTATTGTGAACTATTCCCATAAGCAGTCTAGTTTAGGGGAAACCGCATACATGTGGGTGCAGAGCAAGTTAGAAAAATAACCACTCAGGCTAGCTGCCAGTGGCTCGTCGTCAGCCTGAAAGGATGGACTGAGTAAGTTCTGTCTAGGACCCTTTCCACATTTGCATTAATGATTTGGATAATGAAATGGATATTAAACTTATTAAATTTGCAAATGACACCAAGCTGGAAGGGTCTGCAGGCAGGTTGGCGGACGGGATTAGAATTCAGAATTATCTTGAAGAATAGGAGAAACGTCTTGGAGAAGACAGGGTGCCCGTGGTGGGACCAAACGCCCAGCTCTGAGCATCGGTGGACGTGAACGCTGACAAACACAAGCCATAAAGTGCCTGTGTGAAGAGAAGGGATCAGAGAGGGCTTTAGCAGATCAGGGGCTGGACACGAATCTGCTTCTGGGGAAAAAACCAGCTGTGTGGAGGGCAGGGAAGGAGGCGTGCGTATTGAGGTGGTGAATGGTGTTCGCCTCCTTCATGAAGCACTGGTGAGACTGGCTGTGTTTGCTTTTGGGTGTGAGGAGGAGAAGAATGTGCCCAAGTGGGAGAGGTCTCAAGGGAGCAAGGACGTTGCTTGGAGGTTTGCCAGATGTGGCCTTTGGGGACAGACTGAACGTGTCAGGGTTGGTTAGAGTAAAAAAGGCTGAGGGGGCATGATCGCAGGCATCAAATATATAAAGGGAGACTGCACACAGAAAGGGTATCATTTTTGCTCTGCGTCCCCTTGACAAAGAAGAGAAAGCAGTGGGATTAGACTGCAGCAAATAGGGTTGTTGGACAATGGGGAGCACATCCTGACAGTATGGGCTGATAAGGACTCAGGAGGTCGAGGGATCGCAGGCTCCCAGAACCTTTGTGGAATGGCTGGATAAAGAGGGCCCCTCTTCAGAGCATCCCAGGGACATGATGACCATCCTTAGACCTTCAGTTCCTATGTTAAGTAGTCAAGAACTGTCTTCCTAGGGAGTTTATGTCAGAAAAACGCCAGTGAAGAAAGTTTCCAAAGAAATCACCCCATTACCAAGCCCTCTTAGAGAAACATGAAGGTGCCTACAGCTGCATGGAGCTGACAGTGTTGTCAGCCACGCAGGCGTGTTGGCATGGGTGGTTGTGGCAGTGAAGAGCTTTCCCTTGCATCTGCCCTCAGCTCTTCGGTCTGCGTGGACACAGTATGAAAGTACGCGGGACTGCTTACTGGCTGGAACAGCAAGGAGAGAAAAAGTGTGTATGGGAAGAGGATGCTTGCGTTGTACATCTTTTGATACGCGCCATCATCTAAGAAATACCTTTGTGGAACAACAGGCATCGTTTATAGCCCAGTCCATCTCCAATTCAGAGCTTTTGCAGGGGCACTGGAGATACCTCTCCTTGCTCTCTGGAGGGATCTAGCATTGTAAACCAAGCATAAGAATAAGGGATAAGAAAGAAAGAAAAAGCAAAACAGGGTTTCCATGTGACAGTGTTGCTCATATCCCATGCAGTGAAAATTAAATGTAAAATTATTTCTTTTGAAGATCAAGAAATGACACAATGGAAGAATATAATAGAGGGTAAATGATAAACTAGCAGTGCAGGGGTAAATGAAAATAAAAATTCTCTTCCTTCAAGGGTTGTCCCTTCCAGAGTGAGATATACTGCTTTACCTTGAGATTCTGTTTTATTTCATGACATTTCATCTTTAATTTTTGCTATAGCTTTGTTTCAGCGTGTGCAGTATGGATTCATCTGGTACTTTCCAAGTGCGTTGAGCAGTTTGTGCATATCCAGCAGAGAAAAATCTGTGCTATTAATTGAGCGGGGGCTCAACCGCAGAATGAGGGGTTCTGAGTTACAAATGTGCGTGACGGAGGGGGCTGGGATTTTCCTGTGGAGCTTAACTTTGGCGTTTCAGGCTTCCAGGTGGTTTAGTTTTCACCTCTGGTGTTGCAGTAAAGATGTCAGGCGGTCTGATAGGAAGGTGAGCGGGGCCATGCAGCAGTCGAGGAAAGCTTGTTCGCTGCCTCTTCTGAGAGCAGGCTCTCAGGCGCGGCGGTTGCAGACCCAAGTTTGGGGGCTGTTCATTACACCGCCAGCACGGTGGTACCTCTGTCTGAGGAGATCTCTGCAATTGCAGAGGTCGTAACTGCCAACTTGTCAGGTCTCTCCTGGAATTGTTGGTCTCTCTGGGGTGCAGCAGGCTGCGGTGTATGAAGCCACAACACTGACGTATCGCTTACCTAGTTCTGCTAGACTTAGCCTCTCCGTGAAGTATGCAAACTGTCTCCGTCTTGTGCAGAATTTGCATTATCTGAAGATCACTATGTATGCTGTGGTCCATTCGCCTTTGCAAATGCTGTTTAAATATAGCATCCATAAATAAATGTTAAATAATTCATGAACATAATTTTGTAAATTCTGCTAGGCCACACCTCTCTAGGGGCATATTTATGAACATGCGTCAGCCTGGAATCAATGCGTCTGCCAAGCGCCCTACCTCTGAGGCAGAATTCCCACATCTAGCCCAAAATGCTGCAAACGACTCTGATTCCACTTCACTGGTCATCCATCATACTGTCACTTTAATTCAGATGCTGCTACTTGTTTTAATAACATACATCTTACACAAAGAATATTGCTAACACAAGATTCTTGAGGTAGATTTTTACAACCTCATAAAATGGTATTAACCCTTTGATCCCTGATATTCTTTTCATACGGCTTTTTTTTATGCTTATCAATAACCTGTGTTCATGGGGTCTATTCATGCTGGAGAATCCAACATCAATCACCGCAGTAAAAATATTATTCCTCCAGCATTACCCTAAAGAATTATGGAAAGAATAAAAGTGTTATTGCAGGAATTATTTAGCAAACAATAGATGGATAAAATGTATTATGGTAAGTGTTAAATTATATCACCTCATTACAGGAAACTACCTGAGATAGCGCAGAAGGTAGTTCAGTGCTTTTTCTAAGTAGTTCAAAGAGAACAATAGCAGAATCCCACAAAAGGTTTTACTATGAAACCCTGGAATGACAAGGCAAATGATATATTATCAAATAAAATGATAGTTTAGAGAGGGAAAAAAAAAAGAAAATTCTATCTGCATATTTCTGAGTTGCACCTGGAGATATTTTGGGGGTGAGGGGAGGAGAATTATAGTAATTTACAGTGAGCTGCTTAACACTCAAGTATTTCAGGGGCTTAATTTTTTTTTGCATGCCTTTATAGAAGTACCTTCCCCGTTGTGACAGAGCAACATGGAATGTGCAGCTTTAAAAAATATTTTGCTTCTGTTCCAAATAAGGAACACACTGAGTTGTTTCTTTCTTCCTTCTCTCTGCTTTCTTTCTTTGCAGTCAGCACCACGAATTAGAAAAGATTTAGCTGAAATGCCTGATTAAACCAATTACTAAAATCATGCCCATATTTTAGGTATTATTAAGGATACCTAAACAAGGTTGGGTTCCATGATTTCACCAAGTAGACTCTTATCAGTTAATGCAGATTTAGAGAGGGGGAAAAAAAAAGCATAATGTTACGCTGGGCTCATGGGATTCATTTGATCAACATGATTAAATTATTTCCTTACTCAGCTAGAAGGAAATTACTAGTAACCAGACATTATGTGTCTGTTAATTATGTGCAATAAGGTTCTCTGCTATCACACCAGCTCTTGCATTCATGTTCTGTGTGTTTTAAAGGCATTCTCATTTTTTAAATGTAAATATTGAGAAGGGACAGCTATAATTTTCTATCCCTTATTTAATAAATATCTAAGGTGCCAAAAAGCACTTGTAAGAAGCAGCTGTTTGTCCTTGGTGTAATCGTAGGCAAGTTTGTGGAGATGACACGCTAGCATTTCACATGTTTTGGGTCGCCCCCAGCAGGATTTTTTTTTGTGTTGCAATCGTTCATTTTTTAAGTTGGATCATTTATTATTGTAAGGAATGTGAAGGAGGGTTTGCCAGAAACCTGTAATTTTGCTTGAAATAGTTAATCTCCCTGATGCAAGGTCTGCTCACCTATACATTGTCTTTGTGCCAGATCTACATTCTGCTCTGATGCTGCCCAATCTAGGATTTCAAAAGGATTTTTTATAAAGGAAGAAACAACATATGGTACAAGAGGGGCCTTATTCTTTTTCTAATGAAATGATGGGCTTCTGTTTCATATTAAAGTGTTAATAGGTCTGAAATTAGGTCTCAAAAAAGAGAATAGTGCTTTTAAAATTCTTAATATGATTCATTATCTGCAGTCAAAACCAGATGACATTTATTTTTATCCAAAAAAAAAAAAAAGGCAAGCCAGAGGGGGAAAAAATATCCTGGATTCAGGCTCTGATTTATGGAAGAGAAAGCTCTTTAGAATCACAGCTTGGGCTGGAGGCTGGAGGTTTTGTTTGAGTTTGAGAACCTTCATATGTTTATGAAATCTAAACAAATATTTCAAAGAAGGTGGTGTCACATTTGAAGTAAGTGATCCTATTAGGCACTGGGATACGGCTGCTTTGTTGAAGGACTGGGCAGCATTTTATGTATGATAGTGCTGTGTACTGCTAATATACCGAGACATTACTTTCATCCGAAATGCCGATAGGACTGAACTTCTCTCATGCACTTTGGCTTTCAGTGTTAATAATGAATGAATAAAGTTCAGAGGATAGAAGCTAAATGGATATTGTGCTTTAAAAGAATGAATTTTAACTAACAGCATGCCAAGCTATTCAGAAATGAGCGAAAGACTGTAAATGGACGTATTTATTGGGAGCGGATGGGAAGGCTGTAATGAGATGTTTGCCTGAGTTACGCTGTCATAAAACTACAAATTTCAATAGAATTGAAAATAGATGTTAATTAGAAAGAACGAAGGTTTGATGACACTTCCTTGATTACGTGGGTTGTGGGTGCATCCCTTTTTGCCGCGGTTAGCTTCCATGGGAGACCCGTCTCTTCCACACGCTGTTACTTGATATCATTATCGTACTCTATGGCTGCCAGAAAAGTTAAGTGTGAATCTGAAGGTTTTTTGTAGACTTAAAGCACTGCCAGTAGCAGCCTGGAAAGTACCTTCTCTGGAAGCATCATCTGGACGATGCCTTCAGACTTACTTCATCTGATTACTACGAACCACCAAGCCGTGGTGACGCGTTGGTTGTCCGAACCCTCAGTTGCTGTCGATCAGCTTCAATATGATGATGCCGGCTCGCTTTGGTGGCAGGTCTGGCTCCCAACAGTCACCAGCACTTGTAGCACGTGGAAAATGGCAGCGAAGAGCAAAAACATACTGAGGTTTCATGCCACCGTACCGACAGCTCCTCTTCCACCCCCTGCCTCCCACCTCGAGGTGCTGTAAAGGCTTACCCAGAAGACCAGGCACTTCGAGATGCTCTCAAGCACGTGGAAACACAAGGCATGGTTGTAAATGAGTGGTCCTTGTGGTCGGCGGTGGCAGTCACAAAGCAATGATCCTCAGCACTTTCTGATGGAGACAAAAAGAATTATATAGCAAAGAGCTAATCCTAAAATGATGTGCATGTATGTGGAGGGGTACGCCTGACATTCACATTAATACCAAATGAGTTCATCATGATTAATGTTATTACATTAAGTATCGAAGGAATTAATAATGATTAGACCATTATTTTAAAGGGTTACCAACATGACATTGGCTCATTTTTTAGCAGCTGTAGGCAGTTGGGTTTGGACTTTTTTCTCTCTGCACATTTCCAGTCCTCACCTCCTTTGACCAAATATACTCACTTGGAATTTCATCTTACTGAATTTATGATTTTATGACACTGTTTCCTGCCAGGGCTAAATCCAACTCCCCGTGAAGTCATTAGGAGCTTTGCTATTCACTTCACCACTGCGAAAAGCTGAGGCCTGATCCTGATTTCCCTGGACTGGGAAGCACTGTTTCCACTGGCTTCCACTGAACTTTTATATGCCCCCTTGATCCTAGGAAAAAGCTAAGGGAATATTAGCTTGGGTTTTTTCCTTAATATTTAGCGTAGAAGGAATGACATTCTCTGTCATACCTCAGATACTTTTGTGGGAAGATGAAAAGAAAAACAAAAGAAAAATTAAAATTAAATTGAATAGTGACCAAGCCAAATGTAAAATGCTCCCAGAAAACTCTCTCCCTGCAAGAAGAGGAGTCACACCAAGACTTCAGTGAATCACTTGGCCTTGTTGCATGCTGCAGGCTCACGTATTGGAATAAAGCAGAACAGGGATGGGAAAAAGGCTGCAAACAGTATGCTATGAAATCTAGCCATGCGCGGTAAACAGGATGGCCTGAACTAGGGGATAGCCACCCGTCACAAAATTATTTTCTTTGTGCAGCAGCTCGCACCTCGTACGTGGCAGATGCAAAGCTGAAGAGGTTCTTGCTTGGTTCCTAGCCTTCATCATCCCAGTTTTTAATGAAAACTGACTTTTCAGTTTTACAGAGGATCTTTGCTTGAAGGACTGTGCGTTACGTGCGTTCTTCTTCCTTTTCCAAAAAAAATAGTCTTCAAAGAGATCAGTAATAAGGTCCAAATTACATGTGCAGTATTATGCTTTAAATAAAACTAGCTTAAGTGGGGTAAAAAAAAAAAAGAAAAGAAAAGTTGCATACTTTGCAAATAGGAAAAGCGCCTGAACCAAATGATTAAGAGCTATTTGTTTTATAGGAATGGTTGCCAACAATTGGGTAATACACTGCTTCTTGATGCACAAATAGTATTATATTCCACACTTTTAATAAAACTAAAGAAGCCAAAAGTTCTCGTAAATTATCTATTCAGTAGAAACCGCTAAAACCTACTAAATCTGTTTTGAAGTACTAATATTTCATAGTATTTAAAAATAGTGCATATCAAAGTGTGTCATTTACAAAGGGGAGAAAGCAAATATTTTTCCATTTCTAATTTGAAATTCTTGGATAGAAGGATAAATCTTGTAACAGTTGTCTGTTTTTCTTTACTTTTTGTCTTTGCTGGTTTTTCACAGGCCTTAGCTATGATTAAATTGCTTCTTGATCAGCTGCTGATGATTAGTCATTTCAACCCATTCACAGAAAAGTGTATTAGGAGTCACAGTTTGGCTGTAATTTTTTTCCTGTTTTAATTGTTGAGATTTTTTTCTGTGGTTGCTTTATAAAATGGTAGCTTGGGGTTTTCATTTGGACTTTTGTTCTGCAGTACAAGAAATTCAAGAGAAGAGAGGATTAAACTGGTTGCAGAAGCCCATTTATCATAACGTTGCTTTTCCCATAGGTCTTCCTGTTGTGTCCAAGGCATACCAAGCTCTTCAGCAAAATATATATCCGTGTGTAGATGTATACGAGGGAACGAAATGTATGAGGGACCATTCTGTGCCATCGGGGCTCTGGGGCACAGAGCTGCCCACTTGCATATTGTTACACGCTTTTGCTTTCACAATTAAAGTGATTGCGTGGAGGCTGCCCGCTGGGGAGGGTCCTGGAGCTGTGAAAATATGTGGTCCTTGCCAGGGATTTGTCCAGGGGAATGGTGGGTGGGCTGAGCCAAAACGTGCAAGGGATGGATGGGACTGATGACAGTATTAGGTGGTGGAGCTGCTTTTTGTAAAGTGTGCAGGTACCTTAGTGTGCTCGCTGCGTATTTGTATCGCTTTTGCTGCCAAATCCTGGTTCAAAGCCGGATTTTTCTACTTTCCAAATTTGTGTCCATGTTCACTGTGTCCATTTTGTATTTTTCAGCAGTGTGATAGCTTTTTCGTTCAGTTGATGTCAGTGGACAGTGGCAGTACTTGCTGCCTCTGAAAATCTCATCGTAGAAGTCTGAACATAAAGTTCAGGGTCAAAGTCCCCTGTTTGTAAGCCCATATTTAAATCTACGCTTAATCTCACAGAAGGTATCAAGATTAAAGTGGATATTTTAGCACACAAACATCAAGAGGGATGATTTTCTCTACCAGATCAATATATACCACCCTAAAAAATCTGAGCCCAGCTATATTTAGCCATATCTGTATATTGCATACATAATACTCTGTGAACTGGGCGTTATTACCAAATACAGTGAGAGTAAAATAATGTGCAACGGGGTCTTTTGTGTAGAATAACTTACATGCTGGAGAGATGTAGCCAGTCTTGTCAATAGCGGTATGGTCAGACATCACTGTTTTTGTTGTTTCTTAGTTATATGTGAATTTCTCTCTTGTAAAAATACCTGCAGAATGCGTATGCAAAAGAAAAGATGGTACTTCCAAGTCTGGGTGGTGTGCAAGTGGTGAGCTGACTGAAGAAAAGTGCAGCTGTGTGATTGTGCTTTGAAAAGTACATTGAAACCCGCTGGAACACAGTACAAAGACAAGGTATTAAGTCTGCCAGGAGTATTTTGTAATTATTACAATGGAAAATTCAAAACCCTGTGTGTATGCTTTAGTTCTGGTTAGTCATTTTTTTTCCTGGAGGAACGTCTAGTGGCTCCTGGCAGATTTCTGGTCCACGCAGCAGTAGGCTCAGTGCTGGGGGGATACCTCAGATGTACGTCTGCATGATGGCCACCAGGACCGTGGCATAAGGCAACAGGTTGGAGAAGGCTGGGTGTGGGAGACCTACTAGCACAGTGAGAGAAAGGGGTATGGGCTGGGCTGGGGCGTCTCAGGGCTTTGCTTGCCTGCCTGGTACCATGTTGGTTGCCCAAAGGCCTTTAAGAACCCCAGAGGACACCAGTGTGAGTTGTGCCACAGGCTTCAGGGGAGGCAAATGTTTCTTAGCTCTGGTACTTGTCAAACCTATGGGATAGGGGAAAGTTTAAATGTGTGACAGTGGCACCAAAGCTCCTTGTGTCTGTTGCTTGACAGGAGCCGGGAAAGCGACCACAGCTTGGTCCAGACTCACGGTCCCCGCACGCTAATGTGGCAGGCGGTGTCAACGAGCTCACCTGCCCCCATGCCTTCCCTACAGTGGGTCAGCGAGACTTATAGCAATCTAAACTGGGAGAGTGTTACCTACTTAAACTGTTTTTCTGACTTAATAAGAATTTTTCATCTACAGCAAGGCATTTTAAAATATTGTCTATACACAAACAGTCATTCTGAATAATAGGCCTGCACACAGTAAATGTCAGCTCTTTAAATCACAGAGGACTTCGGAAGCGGAGTAGAGAATGCTTCATAACAGTTTAAACTTCAGCCTCCCATTTATTATGTATGTGTTTATAAATCTCTGAGGGGCACTCTTTTTCCTTCTGGGAAGCCCGAAGGAGCAGAGTTGTTTGTCAGCCCGGCTGGGTGGTGTGCGGTGCCATGGTTGCTCCTTTGCATTCTGACCCCATTTGGTTTCAAGGTTGGTAGCCAAGGTTGTGCCTGTGGAAATTTTATTTTCCTTTCTCCGAACGGCAGCGTATAAGATCTTTTGTTTCTAGGAGGATAGTACCAGGAGAACAAAAAGTGGCGAGGGGTCATCAGCACGGTGTTGTGTTGTGTTTTACTTTCCAAGCCAGATGTGAGTGATCGCCGCCTTTAGAAAAGGGCTCTCCGTTTGTCACGCAGGAAGAGGTGAGGGTGTCTTGCACAGTGATGGTGTTGAAAAATTTCTCCAGCGTTCCCATCTATCTTGCTTAGTATGAATACTTTAGCATTAAATGGAGAAAAGGAGAATCCATCAATAGTTAATAACTGACCTTAAGATAGGAATTCAAAGTTCACTACAATTAAACCCAAGTGTCAGCAGAACCCACGAGGGAGACTATCAATATATTTGACTATACCTACCCATAGATAGCAGATTTAAATTCTGTAAGGGCGAGGACTGTGCATTATTCCTAATAAAAACATATCATTGTACGGTCTTACATCCCAGACAAAACACAGAAGTTCTGTGTTATGAATGATAGTGGGAGAGCACATACTGAAGAGCAAATGTGATTCTGGATGGAATTTCATCACATGACTCTATTGTAAACCAGATGTTTGTCAGATTCAGTGGGAGAATGTATCCATCTTGAAATTTTTAATAAGGTTACGTAAAGGATTAAAAGCAACCATTTACAATGCGCAGGATTTAAAGATAATAATATTTCTCTTAAATTTATTATGTGCTTGGTAGATCATTAAGAATATTTATATAATCTATCTATGGTGCAATGCACCTCATGGATGGCTTCTTTCATTATGATGTTTGATGTACATCCACAGCATCAGAAAAACAAAACATAAAAAGGCTGTTCCACAGACATAAACAATACTTGTGATATAAAAAAGATGCTCTATTATTAATAAAAAAAAAAAAAAAAGGCTGCAGCCAAACCTAGGAGTTATGGGGTAAGATCCTGATGCTCAGAGGAGAGAATTGCATTTCCCTGTGAAAAGCAGTGCTGGCCTCACCCCAAGGGGAGCTTGCTCTGGATAGAAAGTTGATATGTTGCTAGTCTTGCTGCTGCAGCTGATTTTTCCTTTGGTTTCTGTCCCTTTTTGAGGAAAGAAGACAGAGAACAAAGCTTAAAAAAAAATAATGGGCAGGGTGACAGAAGAAAAGGAAGCTTTATGTTGTAGCTAAGTCTTCGTAAGTGATTACTTTGCATTTGCAAATTTGTTTGTACCAGCATCCTTGTAGTACCTGTGGGCAGTTTTATGGGGCTACATCCAAGGCCACTAACTCTCAAGAATATCTTCTCTACTGTCCTTTTTGTTGGCAGATAATTCATAAGGGAACTTCGTAACAGGGTGTCTCAAGTGTACACAGAGATGCACACGTAGATACTGCAGTGGTATAGCATTACGTTGGTCTCAAAAAGAAATGCTGAACAAACGTATGTGAAGAGTTTTTGATGATTTTACATGAAATAGCATTTGAAAGCATAGGAAGATGAAAAAATCATACTCCCTATGTCATTTTGGGAGATATTCTTCCACTCAGTGGATTTCTAATGCATGAGGAAGAAGGACAAAGTAAGTTAAACTAGTAAAATAGGAGAATACCTTTCCCTTTCCCATAACCTCCCATGTAGCTACAGGATGTATAATTCCACTTGGACTTCAGTTGTGATGTTTTTAATACACCGACCAACTGATTGGGAATGGTAACTAACACCTATAGCATTTTAATCATTCCTGGTACCAAGATCTGTCACATACAAAATCTCCACCACATCAGAAGGCAGTATTAATGCTGAGATACAACCTACTAAACCTGGGAAGTAGGCTTCTGAATGTGGTGCTAATTCACCACATTATGGACCATTTATGGCCCTGATGGATTATTACAAATGGAAGATATTGCTGATGGTCACCGTACCCAAGTTAATGATGTGGTAGAAACCTTGACACTCACTAGCTGAGAATTGTAGGGCTGTAGCTTGTTGTCATGGTGCTCTTCCAGATGCCTCTTCTCCTCCACCAGCCCTTGTGCATAGCATGGCCTGGGAGGGTTCAGTACCACCAGCTCAAAAACCAGGGAGATGTTAACTTTCTTGTGGAATAGTTAAGCATGCAAGAGAGATGACTAATTCAGAGCCCTTACCTATAATTTTTACTAGAAAAATCTTCTCAATGGAAGAAAACAGAAGCTGTCTTTTAGTACTTATGAGTGACAGAACGTGGGTTCTTTCTGATTTTTTGCTTGGTCCTTGATAGGTTTGGAAGGAGGATGCTTCTATATCTGTAGGAGAAAGAAAAAAAATAGGGTTACTGGAAAACTGTGGAAGTTTTGAAGATTTGATCCAGAATTCTTCTGCAGCTGCCTCACTGATACTGACTGGGAACCCCCATCACTATAGGAGGTCACTCAAATGTTTAGTGAGTATATTTTAAATATTTTTCCAGCAAGCTCTCTGCATTCAGGTAGTTGGTAAGATGGGGGAAATCATCAACGTCTTGGCTTCCATTTAAGCTTCAGAATAACATCACAATTGCCCTGTTGAGAAACAGAAATGTATCTCAAAAGCCCAGAGCAGGACAGTTGCTAAGAGGTATTTCTTGCACTGAGCAATGTAATCTTACAGCCTTGAGATTGTCTTGGAGAACATTACTAAGTTAAAAATGTCAGCCAAGATCAAAGCATAGTGAAAAATATATTGCTGGAGCAGAGACTTGGGAGGTAAGGGGTAGGAGATCCCTCCGAGGAGACTGTGTCCAAACCCTGCGCCCACTTATTCCTCCCGCTGCCCCGACCACGTTAGCTAATCTTGTTTTAGAGATACAGCAAAGGAAAAGATAAAACATGAAATAGCTGAATCTGACTGGCTTGGAATGTCTGTCAAGTTTCATGTCTTTTAAGTCCTAAACAGATGTATTTCACTTGTATCAGTCACTCTGTGGCAGGTCTACATAAATCAGAAAGCAGTCTGGGGGAAGGTCTATCAGTTGCCAACTTGCCGGTACTGCAGGTTCCCACAGAGTATGTAGTTATATGTGTATATGCAGAAGAGATTTGAGATTCAGTAATCATCATGGAGTGTCGCCTTCCTCATAGCTAAATACCCAGAGGATCTGGCTGAAAAGGTTAGCCGTATCTGTCAGGTTTTTTGGGTGCAACAAAGGATCTTGTCTATTCAGTCTAAATAAGGCGTAATCTCGGCTGCACGGGTCAGATATTCCAAGTTCATTTACCAAATCACTGGGCAAATGTCACAAGTTCCAGACAGACTTAGTATGGAGCGATGCAATCTATCAATACTTAAGCATATTGGAGGGAGAGCATCATGGCTGGGAGTGTTATTTATTCAGTGAAGCACATGCTGAATTGAACAGCATGCTTTGGATAAAGAGGGTGGGGGTCTAGCACTCATCTTTCCAACGAGCTTCTTTATTTCCATGTAGAGAGATTTTATACTCAAAAGAACTGTAACAAAAGCCATTTAGACTCACTTGCCATCCAAGTGTATTATTTCTCCCTGTTAGACTGCAAAGTCTTAAGGAAAACAAGTTTTTGCTAATAATTTTCAGTTCAGATTGGACCTGTGTGGGCTTATAAGGTCATTCGCTTGACTGAGCAACCACGGACGTTACACAGTGGGAAGTGGGCAGGGCTAGTGCTTGACAGCTGTTCTTGGGAGTGATGGCCATATGTATCCCTTGCCACAGGACCGGTTTTCTGATTGAGATCATTCATTTGTGGAAATACTTGCCTGCGCTCTGAGGGATGATGCCGTAAATTCAAAATAACATGGGGATGTGTTGGGTTTACATGGCCATGCGTGGGCTCTGATGGTGTCCGCTGACAGCTCCAACTGGCACGGGGTCAGTTGTCCCTCTGAACCCGTCCCTTCCACCAAAGGGTCACCTCTGTCAGGAAAAGGTGCAGAATAGCAGCTTCTTTAATCAGCAAGGCTTCATTTAGTTACTCCCAGTAAAGCTCTTTTTATTGCCTTAGTTCGGCTGCAAGCCAGCGGGCAGTGGTGGTCAGGTACTGGCACCTGGCTGGGCTCAGAGGAAAGGGTTTTTTTTTGTTTTGGTGCCTCCTTCTCCCTCTCTTTCTCCCTTGGTCTGACTCATGCACTTATCTTACAAGCTTTGTTATCGCTGAGAATGCCTCTTATTGTGCTTAGATACCGTGCCTATCAGCATGATCTTGTTTGAGATATCTTCATTTCACAGATGAATATAACCAAGCACGCAACAACGCTTAAAGGCCTTTGCTAAGGTTGCAAAGTGAGGTAATGTGAGAATCGTGATTGCTTGTACACACTGAATTCAGCCTTCTTGTGCATATGTGTCAAGATACAATCTATAGTGAGGTGTTCACTCATCCTTTCTTCCAAAGGCCACTTCCCTTAGCTGTCAGCCTGTTAACTCATTTGCTCCCTGTGCTTTCCTAGGTCTTTAAAATAGCACCCCGAAAGCACGGAAATGCTACAGTGATTACATCCATGTGAGCCATCAGTATCCTTGGGAAGTTCAGGACCGGGCTGCATGGCATTCGGAAGTGTTTGGGGTTTATTTTTAGAAGGCTGAAATCAGCAAAGTTGGATCTTACTTAGAGCTCCCTGTGCAGAGCACACTCAAACTGTGAACCAAATAGGTTCTCATCAGGTAGCGATCCCGTCACCAGGACAAGCCTTCCTGCACTGCAGAGCTGAGGCAGTCTCGGTAAGTGTCCAGGGCAAGTCTGTGCCAAAATACATACCTTTCAGGGATTCAGGCTGTGCTAAAGTTACATGATGCTGGGGTGCTTTCATGTGAGGCTGCCAATACAGATATGTTTTGAGTTGGTTCTGCCCTATAGCTGCCAAGTATCATGGCTTTGTGAGCAAAGAGAGTTCATCTACACCTACAGGTAGTTATCACGTCATTACCATAATGAAAGTGTAAGCAGTCGGCTTACTCTGCAGCTAAGCCGGTGTAAAGGAGACCCGTTGTTGTTGTTAACCAGCTCCCTTTTTCCTTCCGCTCTCCGTTGCCGTTGTCATGTTTTTATAGTTTTCATTAATGAATACTCCCCAATATCTTAGGGGTTCAGAGATGTGACTTGGCTGGTCAACTGATGTCCTGTCCGCTTTGCCTGTCCATGACTTTGGGTCCTGCACGGCGTTTTGCCTGCTTACCCTCTAAAAAGAAGGCTGGAGGGTCTGTTCGAAGGGGGAGGACCTAATGCCACTAACATCTAGTCCTTGCGTGTGGCTGCAGTTTTTTCTGGTTTTGATTCCTTGCCTGTATTACCCCAGAATCCACTTTAACATATGGAGTGAGTATCTTGGTAATTGGCTATCTAACAGTATAGTTAACACCAGCTTGTTTGAATAGAGGCATAGAGTCAAGCTTGCAGGTCTGTAGGGCTTTACTAAGACTTTATTTCCATTAGCGCTCCAATCCACAGCATCTGTAAATTCGTAATTTTAATCCCCACTTCTTTAATTCACTGGTGAGTGATACGCTATATCCAGCCTGACTGTACCTGCTTTAGCAAAGGTGTCAAACTGCTCTGGAAGGAAATGAAAGAATTCTTTGTGAAGTAACCATCGGACATGCTGCTGTTGCTATTTGTAAAGCTGTTGTCTTTCATCAACTTGTTTTTCAATGAGGTTTTGAAAAGCCATTCCGAATTGTGTAAATATCTGAATATAATTGGCTTTCCAATTTCACAGCTTATCAGAAGGAGAAAAAGAGAAAGGGGGAGGGGGAAGACCCTAGATATTTCAAAGACAATAAGTGCATTTGATGTAATGGTCTATGATTTTGTCTTTTGTTGTTTAACCCAGGATTGAAGAAACAGATGGTAAGATTTTCTAGGAAGCTTAAAACAGAAGCCAAGCTAATACAAAACTGTTCAGCTATCAGACAGGGTAAATCCATTCTGTCGCTTTCAGGGTTTTTTTTTCCAAATCACAACCCATCAAAAGAAAGGTTTAGCTTCATAAAAAGATATTTACCAGGAAGCTTTTTGCAAAGGAGAAGGGCATGCTTTGTTAAACCAGATGCATTTTATTTTTCCTGGAACCAAGATTTATGAAAGCGGTATGCTCATATTTCTCCATATACAGTAATTGGAACTCATTATGCTAATTGTATTTCCATTATCACTAATTAACAATCATAGTGACCTGGCCCACAGTCTAATTTGTCTTTAATCTGTTTTTGTATAGGGAGTTTTACCCTGTAATTTCAAGGTGATAATTCTATTCAGCACAACTTTATTGAATAGTGAAATGTAATACTTGTAATATTTAGGGCTGTTCCCATTCGGATAGTTCAAAGGGAACGGGAAGTGAATTTATACCTGTCCACGCTGCTGCGTTGGTGGATCTGCCTCCCTCTTGCCCTCGGTGTAACCTGCCTGTGTCTGACTTAACCTGTGTGCAGCTTATCTAGAGTAACTGGGGGTTGGTCAACATTTGCTGATGAGATTTGCGAGCTGTGAAGGAATGTGTGTGCGTGTGTTTATTCATGGATAAATCTGTGGGAATTTGCCATTTTTCACTTTGTGACACTTCACCTGCAGGAAAACAGGATTTTCCTTAAATGGTGTTTCTGGTGTCATATAAAACACGTCCTGTGCCTTGAGAGGGGGGGAAACCCCTCTGAGCTTAGCATGAAAAGTGTTTTGGTTTTGGGGTTTTTTTTTTCTCTTTTCTTAAACAAATAAATGCCTGTTTGCTTTTTCTCAAGGGTTTGCCAGAATTCAGATGTTCCAGGGTTTTTTTCCTGCAGTTTCAGAACGAGGGAAATGAGCAGTGCCGTGCCACTGGGATTTTGCAAATCCTGCTGTACTGCTCATCCCTCTCAAGTCAGTGTTACAAAAACACTCTCAGCAACTTATTCCAGGCAAGCCAAATGTTTTTCTCTGGTGCTGCCCTTTTCCCGCTGCTGATTCACTGGCTGTGCATTGCTGATGTCACGTTGTTCCCATCTTACCCACCGATCGATTGGTAGCAATAGTACCGTGCTGTGCAAGCCCTCTCCCTTAAATCCTTGGCTTATTCCACACAGGGTGCCACCTTTCAGTGAGGTGGGTACTAAATTTATCCGATTAGCTATATTATTGCATACCCTTTGCACTGCCCCTGCTGTGCTTTGTCATTGAGGACTTTTGAAGCTGGGAGCGACTCTAATCCGGGTCATTGATCTATATCCCCACTTCCATTTCTAACCCTTTCTGGCCCAGCAACAGCCCAGGTCTCTGGGCAAAGGAAATCTGTGTCATTTGGTGTCAATGTAGCTCAACAGCTCTACATCATTTGTTGATTTATCCCTGCATGGATATGTATATATGCATGTATATACATATATATATGGAGATATACATATTTTGCTCAGTTATTTTCCAAATGATTTATCTTGTTGCAGCTCTCTCCCTCCAGTGCCTTGGTCTCCCTCTACATGCCACTTCCCTACTTTAGGAAGAGATGAATCACGTCACTGTCACAAATCCTTATGGCTCCTTCTCTTCACACTGGAATGTGCGACCTCCTGAATCCACAAGTGAGCCCTGCTTCCACGTGACCCTTCCGTTCAGCTCCATGGGGGAGCTGCTGAAGCCCCCCGGGTCCGGTCCCACTTCAGCTGCCTGGGCGGCACAGCCTTTGCATAGTAAATGCTCCTCCTTCACCAGCACATAAATCAAAGAGTACCACCTAATCAACAAAATAATCTTAATCAATGCTTTCACCGTCTGGCTTTCCCTAGCAAATATAACTCCCTGTTGATGTTTCCCATCCTCCCTTCTGTTATACCAGATGGTGTATGTTCCAGTCTTTTTATTATCCTTCCCTGACCACGACACTTCGCTCAGTCCAGAGATCTTCATGCTGCATCCCCTGAGTGTTCTCATCAGCAGCTCTGTCCTGCTCATTGCATCTTGATGTTTCAAGCATCTTGCACTAATGACCCTCTTCTCCCCCTCCTCTTTCACACTGATATTTTTCACAGTATTCATTCCCATAGGTTGCTCAGCTGATATCTGGTAGCACATGTGCTTTAGCCATCACATATCCTAAGCGACCTGTGAGTCTGTACAAATGTTGGCAGCATATAGGCTGATTTTATTCTTCTATGTTACAGCTTCCTACGTTCTTCAGGATAAATTCAGAGTGTATTTTACCCCCTTCCTTAGAGAAGATTACAGAAGTTGATCTGCTTCACATTATCTACAATTAGGTTGCTGCTGGATAGGATGACATAATGACATAAGCATCGGTCAGAAGAACTAGGCTGCCTAGATGTACAGATCTAATTCATGGCTTTGTCTTTCTAAGGTGTTTACTCTGAGGAACAGGCAGCCTGTTCCTGATGTAAAAGGCAGGAATTTTCAGGCAGAGGACCTAGCAGAACATGGCATATTACATAGGATGTGTTTTCTGGAGTGTTCAGGGCAGTGTATGATAGGGTCAGTCTTGCTCAGTGAAGTTCATAAGTTGTCTCTGTGCAGGTACCCAAATCCTCCCTGTTCTTACCCTTCTGTATCAAAATAGAGACATTTTACATTATTTCTGCTCTAACAGGCTCTCAAAAGCAATTGGGTCTCCTTTCCTGAAGTGCTATGGCAGAAACGCACCCCGTGAACCAAAGATGTGTATATACTCAGTGTGCAGCCCAAATCAGTGGAGTAACCTCTCCTGCATCCCCGTAACACTGAGTAACTGAGGCCAGCTTGGCTTCAGAGCCTCTTCCATCAGCAGTGGGGAAACTCACCAGCAGCAAATCCCAGACCCAGTAGTTCCAAGTTCAACTCGGCCAGCCCTTGTTTGAGACATTTTGGGTCAAGAAACACCATCTCCCCAGGCTGCCCAGCTCTCCAGGCTGCAGTTCCGCTCTCCCTGAGCCATGCTCACTTAATACAATTTGTAGCAAATGTAATAGACATGTGGAGTTGAAAGAGAGGCTGAGTATCTAAATTGCAAAGACCACAAATCAGTCACTGAGTAGATAGATATGCTAAGTGAACGCCATTTTTCTGGAGTATCTGACACAACTGGAAAGCACAATGCAGGGCCATTTTATCACAGAGGATTTTCAATTTGTTGTTTAGAAAGATGGGTCAGTAAGCATCCTCTTTATCCCTAATGACTAAAGAATGTAAATAATCTTGTTGTAACCATTTTTCATGTACATTTTCTATCTGGATGAGGTATATTGCCTTCTAGGTATTTTTTTCCCCTATCGAGGAGCATAAGGGCTTTCTTTTTTTTTTTTTTTCTTCTGTTCTCCTGTTAAAAGAGGCACCACAGACTAATCGCTCTTTCATTTGTCATAGAGGGTGATGCAGCTAACGTTTTAAGTGGTATTGTCTGCCAGTAGTACTTAATCCCATTGTCGAAGACCACAGTGCATAGTGTGCCTTGGAAAGGTGGGCTGCAGGGAAACATGATGACTATTTAGTGTCAGAAGGCTTACAGCTACTTATTCTAAAGAGGAACCTAAACTTTGCCTTCTAATCTATTCTGCTTCGTCATTCAATAAAAATGTTTAGCAGCTCCAGTGATTTGTATCACACTCTTTCACTCACGTGTTGACATTTTGGGAAATACAGTTCCTTGCCTTTGTTCATCCGCTGTTCTTTTGGCTGATGGTGAAAGAGGTCCTGAAACATTTATTGCACTCTGATACAGGATTCTATGTTCAGAGAATGAAAAAAAAATGTGGTCTACATAACTCTGATGCAGTTTAACAGTTACCAGGATTTTGTCAATAGAAGGGACCTTTGCGAGCTAATGGCCTGTGTAACATCACTCAAGCAACCTCCCCAAAAGCTTTCTTGAAGTCCAACCGTTGTGACTTACTTAGAGACACCTTTTACGACTTTGTTGACATGACTTTGTTTTAAAAGTTTCAAGTGATGGAGCATCTATTGCAACCTTTTATCAGTTGTCTTCCCTGTAAAGACAGAGAAAAAATAAGTGCCCATATTCTGGGCCTTAATTTGTCTAATTTGAACTTCGAGCCATTGAATCTTGTTAAGCCTTTGTCAGCTGGATTGAAGAGTCATCAATTATCAATTTCCATTCCCTTTGATAATAGACACTTATAGACTAATAAATTATCCTTTAACCTTTTCTTCATTAAGCTAATAGATTGAGCACCAGGAGCCTCTCACTTTAAGGCATATCTTCCATTTTTTTATTCGTTCATGTGACTCTTGAGTTGTCTCCAATTTTTCAACATCCTTCCAAAGTATAAGCACCATTCTCCGCCATGATCAAGGCTGCAGTTGCACTGCTTTCCTCTATACCGTATCACAGAATCATGGGATCGTTTAGGCCGGGAAAGACCTTTTGTTTATTTAGTAACAGATCACATCACCTATCAGATTTTTCCAGCAGTCTCCCACAATGATTATTCACAGCGACTTCTAAGTACCTCTTGTGAAGATGGAATAATTTCTCCGTCAATTCAGTTTTGTTTCTGGCTATATGACCTGACATCCTATCAGGTTGAAATGCGCCCTGTGTGCTCGGCAAGGCACAGAGATTACCAAGCCGGCAGACTCTGAGTTGTGTATTTGTTGTTTCTGAGAATCATATGACTAGGGCTTTGGTCCCTGGACAGGTATGCAAAGGGAGATGTGCTTGTTGGTCTGGGAGAATTATATAGCTGGAAAGACCTGGGCTAGGATCAGTCAATAAAACAAGACAGGAGGAGGGTGTGAATTTGCCATTTTGCAGATAGTGGTGTGAAAAGTCACAGCGAATTGTTAAATTATGCTTCTGATAGAGGCTCCTGATCTCAACACTCAAGCCGATTGAGCAAGCTCATGACAAGCTCCCCGGTTGTCCCATTCCCTGGTGAAGAGAACGGAAAAAATTCTGCAAGTGTTGGCTGGACAAAACTTTTGGGTTTTTTACTGAAAACAAAGCATTAATCTTTAGTTGAAAATCGGCCAAGTCTCTGGTGTTTAATGCTAAAACATTCTAGTCCTGATGATGTGAGTGTTCAGTATTAATAACTCTGAGACCACAGTGAAGAAATTGGAAAAGGCAGGGGGGAAAGGCAGTCAAATGGTAAGTCATCGGAAACTGGAATTGAATCCCGTGGCTGGAGAAGTAGCATTAAAGCAGCAGGCTTGTGTTTCATAGCAAAGTTGTGGTCTTGGGAGGGAAAAAGCAGTGCTTTTTTTCCTGTTTATTTTAATGATCTCATTAATGGATTCCATAATTTATCTACTTGGTAGGAGAATTGATGAGAGGGGGAAAAAATATTACAGAATTGGCATTGTGAGGAACCTAGAACTGCACTATAGTCCTTCAAAGATACTGAAATAAAATGGAGTCAATCTTCCTGATAGCAGAATACTTCCAAGACAGTTTGTATGAAATCTTTTTTTGTTTGCATGAACCTTAAATTCTAGAACTGGAATCTCTCATTATTGGACTGGAAGATTATCTGCAAATCTGTTGCAAAAATATTCAAACTAGATTTAAAAAGAAATATGGAGGGTAGGAAGCAGAACACACTAATCTGGGTATTTCTTTATTTCTTTTGCGGGAGAAGAACTCTGTTGATGTTATTATTTTTTTTTTTTAATTAAGGCTGTGGCCAAGATTTCTTCAAGCAAGGTACTTAAGCACAGAATATTTTGAGGTTACAGCAGAGAGTTTGTGATTTTTCATAGCGTATATCATGGATAGATGTCCTGGTTTTGGCTGGGAGAGAGTTAATTTTCTTCCTAGTAGCTTATAAAGTGCTGTGTTTTGGATTTAGGGTGAAATTAATGTTAATAAAACGCTGATAGTAGTTGCTGAGCAGTGCTTACACTAAGTCAAGGACTTTTCAGCTTCTCATACTGCCCTGCCAGCAAGGAGGCTGGAGGAGGGGTGGCACAAGAAGCTGGGAGGGGACAGAGCCAGGACAGCTGACCCAAACTGGCCAAAGGGATGTCCCATACCATATGATGTCATGTTGAAAAGAAAAAACAAACAAACAAACAAAAAAAAAACCACCAAAAAAACCCCCCAAAAAAACCAAAATGGGGGGCAATTTGCCAGGGGGTGGTGGCCGCTGCTCAGGGGCTGGCTGGGCATCAGTCAGCAGGTGGTGAGCAATTGCATTGTGCATCACTAGGTTTATATATTCTTTTATCATCATTCTTATTTTCCCTTCCTTTTCTGTCCTATTAAACTGTCTTTATCTCAATGCATGAGTTTTACCTTTTTCCCCGATTCTCCCTCCCATCACCCTTGGGGGGGGGGGGGGGGGGCGGGGGGGTGAGGAGCAAAAGGGTTCAACCACAGCAGCAGGGAAAGCACGTGCATGTCAGCTCCACAAGCTCACCTCTTAAGTTTCGTCAGAAATGCTTGCAGTTCAAATAAATTTAATGGAAATAAAAGCTACATATACTCAAGAAACTTAAGCATTAAAGAAAAAAATTAATTCAAAACACCACCACCAAAATAGCCAAGGTTCACTATTGCTTTCAAACTTGGTTTTGTAATGACCAAACTATGGTTCTGTGGCAGCTGAGTGAGGGAAAAGCTACTGCACCAGTGTATATGGTGGCGGAAATATACATTTAATTTAAAAACCCACAGCCTTCCATAGCAATAACAACCTCCAGAACAACACACTTGGAGGGGAAAAGGAAGGAAGTCCAACCTTACTATATAAAAAATGAGAATGAATAAATAAAGAGCAAAGAGTGATTTCAGTCAATAAAACTGGCCAAAAATAATCTTGTATTTCAGGAGTGGATTAGAAGAACAAGGAGATTCTTTACCAAGTACCGGTGAATTTCTGTTTCAGATACATCTGTTTATTCTGCCTTTCGGGGCAGTAGGGCATCAGTTCAGTATTTTTAAAAAATAATGGGCTAGTTTTAGGGTCCCCTGTGCAAGGAAGACAGGGTTATACTGGAGCTAGTCCAGAGAAGGGCCACAAAGATGGTTGAGGGGACTCGAGCATCTCTCACCTGAGCAGAGGCTGAGAGGGCTGGGGCTGTTCATCCTAGAGAAGGCTCAGGGAGGGTCTTCGCTGTATCTATATGTGATGGAGGGGGTAAAAAGACCAGAGTCAGGCTCTTCTCAGTGGTGCCCAGTGATGGCGTAAGAGGCAATGCGCACAAACTGCAACACAGAAAGTTCTGTTGAACTGTTGGGAGAAGTTGGTTGGTTGGTTTCTTCCACCTGAGCTGGTAGCATCTCCATCCTTGGAGCTTTTCAAACCCTGAATGTTCGTGGTCCTGAGCAACCTACTACAGCTGCTTTGAGCAGGCGTGGTAGACTAGACCATCTCCAGGCGTGCCTTATGTTAATGTTGGCAGATTCTTTACCCTAGCAATGATGGGCTTCAGTGGAAATTCATTATAAGTATTCGCTTATTCTTTAGGGCAATGCTTTCTTTTTTTATTATTTGGAAAAAAAAAATAGTCTGAGAAGGCAGTTCCCATTGTTAGTCCTGTACTTAGGGCAACTGGACAGTCTTAAGTGGAGCATAAAACTGGTGATGTATTTACTGTGCATCCTTTGGGCTGGATGCCCAGGACCTTGCTTGCACCCCCCTTCATTGTCTCTGAAAATGGAGATATACGGTTACGCAGAGATATATTGGGTCTTCCGTGGATGTTAGCTCCTTACATAAAAAGTAGGCATTAATATATTATCATTAGGTACAAACCCCAGGCCTCCATATATTAAAAGAAGGATTTCTTACCTCATCAAGTTGTTCCGGGACCTTTCTACAAGGTGAGAGAGATCCTTGCCATAGATTACACAGATTACATAGAGAGAGATTTCTTACCATAACCTATGTCAGCTGTAGGCTTGGAGAAGTGTGGGACTACGCTGGGGCCACTGCTGCAGCATGTCCGGTGAGGGAGAGAGGGAAATTACAAATTTTTTTAAATATTTTTTTTTTGCACGCTGTTACACTGAACAGCCCAGCCATCCTGTGGAGAGGTCAGTGAGTAAAGCAGCGGGTGCACCTTCACTCGCAGCGCGGTGCCTTCAGCCATCTCTCCCCGCACATGTGCCCGCAGGAAGCAGGTGCCGCTTCCCCCCCAGCTGCAAGGCAGCACCTAAAGACCCATCTGAGCCCGAAGGAGAGAGGCCAGGGCTGAACACCATTCAAATAATTTCTATGCAAGTTTAACTAACTCTCGAAAGATGACAGCAGGGCTATCTAGATGTGGAAGGCCAGCTTATAGAAGTTGCATGTATTTGTGCTGGCTGCAATGACTCAAAGAAGCAAATTCAGACTGAAACCTGTATTCCAAAGCAGTCAGGATTTCCTCCTGTGTTTTGTGGAGGCTGTGTCTCCCTCCAGAGTTAACAGATAGGAAAGATGATGTTGATATTACATATGTTGAGCAGAACACACGGGCACTTGGAATACCCCATTGCAAATTCATGAACATTTTACTGTCGTCTTCGGGAAGAATCCATAAAAAGCCAGACCAACTTTTCCTGAGAGTTCTGTAAAAGTTATTAAAAAATGAAAATGTATGCTGTATGAATCTGTAAAGTGTCTTTTTGAGCGCACACATTCTATCAAAGGGAACAAATGCATTGAAACATAAGGCTATCACATCTGTGGATGAAAGCTCCACATACCTCTCAACCTTGCTTACCTTCGGTTTCAACCTCTGTCTTAATGGAAATTTTTTAAGGACATAATGGTTTGGCACAGTTGCAGAGCACAAGACAAAGAAACGGGAGATAAAACCTGATTTATTGTGTAATGCTGACCAAGACTTGCAACCCTGCTTTACCCACACAATCTTCTCCTATACTTTATTCACATTGTGTGGATTAATTACTACAATATACAGAGATAATAAACCACTCTTCTGTTTTCATTCATAAATTTAAAAGTTTCATAATTACTTTTGTTCTCTTTTATTCAAGATCCACAAATCTCTGATTTGCAGTCATTGAGGAAACCTGCCTCCTTCTAAATGGGCAGATGATCGTAAGCGGAATGCATTTAGGAGTGTCAGCTCCTTTCTCTTTTTTATTTTTCATCACCACTGTTGAAAGCTAACAAACTAATAAGGAGACTCATCTAGGAAAGCCATCCAAGCTGGAGTGCTCCAGCAGCCCAGTGCGTTTTACTGACTACATGCTGAAAGTCACAGCAAGCTTCATTCAGATCTTCTTGTTGCTAGAAGTTGAGAATAAATTAATTAGATGTGCAGCTTATGCTGATTAACTGTGAGGTGGCAAGAGAGTTGCCCTGATTTCCACTGTGTAATATAGATGTACAGTTCATTTGATGACCACTGAAGAGCATGTGTGTTTGACTCTTCCTTAAGGTCAGCTGAGTGCAGTTTCCAGGTTGGGCTGAGATGGCCTCCAGGTGACTTTTTTGGATCAGCAAGGAGCTCCGGTATGCCAGGAGCAGGGGAAGCAGTGAGGGGTGCATCCCTGGGTTGTAGGTTGTCGCTGCCTTCAATGCCAAGGATGCCCTCACTGTCAGCCTGGAGTGCTCGTTGCGGACCAGGTGACTGACCGCAGAAATATTTTTCCAGGATCCTTGTGTCCAAGTCGTGTGGTTGACAGACAGCTAGTTGTCTTTAACTGAGTTGCTTTCATTGAAAATAAGTTGTCAGACCACTGAATATCAGATTTGTAGCTATCCAGGGGGAAAAAAAAAAAGAAAACCCATAGTCTCGGAGTTAGTAAGGGTGATTGATCGTCTGTAATACCAGGTGTAGTGATGACGGGCACCACTCGCACTGCCCAGTTTCACTTGTTCAAAATATCATGAGACGGGCTTTGAAGGCATTCATTTATTAGTTTACAAGAGTAATTCACGTAACATTTTTTTCCTCAGTTTGTCTTTTCATGTGTGATGATGGCTAGGGGCTATCCTTTTTCAAGATGTACTTTTTTCCCCCAACCATCAGGGCTCTAACATATTTAAAATGAAGAAACAAAAAAGGAGCCTTAGGGGCTTTGGGGGGAGGGTTGCATTGGATTTTCAAGAAATACACATGGAGCCTTGAGTCTGATAATGAAAAATCTGGCAGCACGGCGATGATGCTAGGGACCGACCTGTGGATGCAGTGGGCTGTGTATGACGTCGCTGTGTAATGCCGTGTCCATCTCTTTTTCTAGGGGCTGTGCTGGGAGCCGGGGAGCTTGCTTCTGAAAGCCTGAGCAGATAAGTCCCATTTGAAACCTGACAGCGTTGCCACTCCCCATGGCAGACTGAATCCAGTTGCATTCCTAAGGCCACAGCTGTAAAGCAAGTTTGTGGTTTTATTTTTGTTCTTTTCAAGCCATATTTTTAGTGCTCCCTATAATAAATCTTCATGTTTTGATTATGTGCAAAAAGACAGTGACTAGAGACAGAACACAGCGCTACCAAAATAAACTTGCTTAACGCACGATGGTCCTGCCACAAGCACGGACTCCCCTCTTTGCCTAAACTTAATCTCATTTGAAGTGGTGCAGGGAGAAACATGGGCAGAAGGGAAGCATCCCGTCCCAATGAAAAGAAAATAAAATTAAAAAGAGAGAGCACAAATATGTACGCTGGCAAAACGTGCGCGACGGGTTGCCTAGCAATCCTGCAGGCTGTTTGTGCCCTTTGGGGAGTGCACTCGCAATTAGCACAAAGGAAAAGGCAAGGCCAGTGACACCAGGCCCTGCTCTTTAACGTGGCAACTTGGCCACCGTTTGCTGAGGCTGAAAGTAGCAATTTACTTTCATGGAAAATGAGTCACTGGGAGCAACCAGCACGGAGACGTGGCTGCCCCACGGGGGCCTGCGGTGCAATGGGGCCAGCTGGAGGGCCATCGTGGCTAATGCCACTGCTCAGTGCGGGCTGGCCAGCTCAGATTGTCCCAGCAGCAGTGCTGGGGCACGCAGAGGTGCTGGGTGCAGGCAGCCTGGGGACCCCAACCCATGTCTGTGAAGGGAGGGGGAGTGACATCCCAGCTCCCCCCGGCGCTGGGCAGCGGGGGGCAGGAGCCCCAGGGGTGTCAGTGTCCCCAGAGTGCAGCCAGGCTCCAGCCTGCCACTGCTTGCTCAGACAGGGCTTCATTACGTGCATCTGCGCGCTAAATGCTGGACAATACATATTTTTTCAGTGCATTTGGCGATGTCGGCAAGTGCTTTGGTTAAGGGAAAAGTGTTCTTGAATTCCAAGTATCTTTTAAGGCCGCATTTCTACAAGCACCTGGTAAGAACCTGCAGAAAGCAGCAGCTTTGGAAATCTGCAGTGCCAAAGTCAAGTCAACGTTTTTTGAGAGCGACGATTTAGGTGTTTTCTTTTAGACCTACTTTCTTGTATCAAGTAGATTTCACTTCACCTTTTTCAGTGAATGTAATTGTGTTTGTCAAGGTCAAGTCTTAGCTCAGGCCATATTTAATCCTAAAATTCTAATTTTACTTCTCCTTTCTGCATTAATTTAATTTCACTTCCAGTGTAAAGCTCAGGTTTATGGAATTCAGTTCAGTGATTTTTCATGTTTCACATCAAATGGTGGGGAGGAGGCAAAGGCCAGAGAAGGGTTCTTTCATTTTTGTCTTGGGAGGTGGAAAAGGTGTACTGGGAAGTTTCAGGCTTATTCTTTATTAACTTTGTCCTAATGAGCAAGTGAGCACATTTCTGCTTTGGATCACCAATTTTTTTCTACCCCTTGAAAAGCTGATGATTTTTTCCTCCCATGCCCGTCTGTAGCAAGTTTCTGTTTTTTCACAGGCTTAACTTCCCAGGAACTCCTAGAAATATATATCTAGTTCCTAATCTCTAAATTAACCAGAATTTCTATTAAACTGTAAGTAAGGTACTTACTTTAGAAATATGTGTTCAAAGAAATTGCTATACTTCATGGCTCTATCAATACCTACTTATCTCCTAATGGTATACGTGTTTAATATATATGTAAATAAGAGTTATTAGCAGAGATTGCGTGTTTGGCTGTAACTATGGGTGCCAGAAGATTACCCTGGGGATCTTTTAAACTCTTCTTTGTTTTATTCCACATGAGAATGATAAGATTTTTATTGAATTAAATTTAGTTTTATTTAAATTATCTTGATATGTACCCAGAAAGTGTCTATTTAAAAGAAAATGTGTATCTGATTTCAGACACTCAGAATAGATACTTCCATACTTCTCTTTGGCACAAGGGAATATGACAGGAACATTTTATTTCAATATTACTTTAATTAAGGAAGAGGTGATATGGAAAGTGTGTAGTGCCCTGTAATTTGATATGGACATTTTCTAACCTTTGAAACAGCCTGTGGAAAGCTCTCTTGTGTATATCAGTTCCTGGGATGAGCTAGAGCGGATACTTTTTGAGTTTGTCATCTATTTCTGGTGTCATGGCAGTATTTTTCCTTATCAAATCCATAAGTTATGTCACATCTATTTCTGTTCTTTCTTTGAATCAGTCAAGGTTGTGGGGTTTTTTCATTAACTGTTATACAATGTCACTTATATTCCTGGCATTTGTATTTCTAGAAGAATTTGTGTGTCATTTTTGCATGCTTAGCACCTGCAAAAAATGGAATTTATGAGTTCACTTTGCATACAGCATACCTGCATCCCTGGCTTTGCATTTGTTAATTGAGCTTGGGGCATGTAAGTAATCTCATCTCAGACTTACTCCAAAAGGGGATGTGCAAGTCAGGAAAGTATTGTAGGATTGTGTACAGAGAAGCATTTTATGGTCTGTTTTGGACATGCCGGTGCAAAGGCTGTTTTGGTATGGTGGTAAAGTACAACCAACTGCCTCATTCAGCTTTTGCATTATTCATGGATTCCCTTCAGAAACTGAGTGTGCATGAAAGCCAGTGTTCCAGGGCTAGCAGCTTGAGAGGGATCTTTCACACAAACCTTGTCTGAAGTTCTCTGCCACTCAGGGCAATAGGAGTATTTTCCAAAACCTTAAGAAAATTGAAAACTATGGGATTATATGGGGTAAAATGCCTGTTTTGACAGCACTGGAAGGGGTTTTTTTGGTTTGTTTTAGTTTTTATCATGTTTTCTAGGTCAGGTAGATGAGGCAAAACCACGCTGATGTTGCAGGGAGTGACAGTTCAGATACACCAGAGAAAAATGTGTAAGAAAAGCCTGTCATGGAAAGGATGCAGCGGGAACTGCATGCTGCCCAGATGTGGTGTAGGAACACCACGTCTTTCTTTATTTAAAAGAAAACCAAACCAAACAAGTAAAACACAGGAAATTGGGGCTTCATCTCCACTACCATCTTTATGCTCAGTCTGGAGGAGGCTGTCCTGCAATCCTCAGGCCACATGGGTCAGGCTGCCTGGGTGGAATCCTGCTGTCCCAGAGAACGGACGGGAGGAGATGAGAGCAAAGCAGTCATCTATATACCATGGGTGCTCTGTGCTGGTGCTCCCACCCGTGCACCACGAGCTAGCTGGTGCGTTGGTGTCCCCGGCACAGGTACTGCCTCACCCAGGGCAGGGGAGCTACGCACTGGGATCAGGCACAGAACAAAGGGCCGGGTTTGAGCTCTCGTGGCTTGATAGCTGCGGCGAAGGGTAGGTGAGCGCTGCCGGGATTGGTGTGTGTGGTGAGGGGGCAGGACAGAGCCAGCGGTGCTTCCCTACCTTGGTGTGCTGCTTATCCACGTGGCAAGAGCTTGTTTAAACTCAGCATTCCTTTATCAGCATCTACATTTCTGTTGTGTTAATGAAAAGAAGCTGGAAAATAATCTGTCTATATTGCTGCAGAGGCGCTGGCTCTCCTCCTGTAGAAAAAACTGCCTGGAAAAAACAAAAAACAAAAAACAAAAAACCCACCAAAATAAAAACTGAAAGGAGGAAAAAACCCCAAGTTTTATATACAACATTGTATCCATATCTTGAAACTCTACCAACAACACCACCTTCATGAGAAATTTTAGCTCTTCCCGTTGTCAAGTTCGCTAAATGCAAGCGGGGTGATTAGGTTCCTCTTCTTCATTCAAAGCTTTTGGACAGGAACTCCAAGCTAATGTAAATGTCCCTCAAAGGCCAGATTAGGTCTCAGTATCTAATCTCACTTGAACATTGAAGTGATTTGGATTTTTTCATGTCTTTATTTTCCTTGTAAATATTCTTTCAATTTTCTTTTCTTTCAAATCTGGAGTCTTTGGGAACTCCTCAGATGCAGAAAATGGTTTTATGCATAAAGAGATAATGGAAATTCTAAGAATTCAAAGTTTGTTTTCAGACTGAATTGAAAAGAAGAGTAGCTGTTTCAAAATGTACTCCAGAGTGCAAATCACAAAAGAACTCCTAGCAGTTGATACAGGAACATGGAAAAATTTCATTTTTCTTGGAACATTCTGAAATAAAGCAATATAATTGTTAATACAATTAAAATAAAATTAATATGAATTGAAAGCTGAATCAAATTAAACAAACTGATTATCAAAGTGAAATATTTTTACCTTAATGAAAAGCTTTTGATATTGGAAAAATAAGTATTTTTTATATTATTGGTGTAAGGTAGGAATTAGACCTTCTTTGTGAAGCTTTAAACTTTAGAAAATTTTAAAATACTGTTGAAATTACCATAGTGGATTTTTTTACTTTGTCTTTTTTTTTCCCCCAGAGTGGAACATTCTGATGGGAATCTGTTTTTCTTTCATGCACAAATTCAGCCCAGAAAATGTGTAATGCCAACGCATCGTTTTAGTGCTCGCTTCAGTCGCTTACTGCGTTCTGCTCACCTTATGGCATGCCCCTGCTGAGGTCAAGGCTTGGGTTTTAGCAGTCGAGCAAAGAGATTTTATCTATTTATTTGGTAGCTAAATCAGGAATCCCAAACTATCTGGATGTCAGGGACCCAGTAAGTCACAAGAAATGATGCCTCATTGCAAACGGCAGAGCATGACCCCTCCGGCTCCGTGTGCCTCTTGGTTCAGGTGCTGAGGTGGGACTCGTTCAAGTGAACCATTCGGTCTCTGGCTTATCCTAGCACAGTGAGCCAGTGGTGGTCTAGGATACCTCAATATTCCCTTAAAAATTAGTGCATGAATTTCTGGTTTTGTTGTATAGTGGGTGCAGACCTTAATTATTTCCAGTTGCTGATGTATCAAACCCATTGAGCTGAGAGCAGATTGTGGCTTTCTTTGTGGATGGTACGAAGTACCAACGCCTATGTGGATGTGCCTTTTCTGGTTTGGTATTACCAAACTGAGTGTCAGTTTGTGAAATATTTACTCTATCTGCAGAGCAGATGGAGTGGAAATGCTCATGTGAGTAAATATTTGCCATATATGGACTGCACAATCTGGCTGCATCCTTGCTTATACTCGATAATTTATGCTTTTTAAACAGCAATGAAGAAACCTCAAAAGATTCAGAGGTTCATTTGGATTCTCATAAACGCCAAGAGCTTGGATGCTTTCCTCTGCCTCTTGAGGCTTGACAATTTCTGTAAGAAATTTGGTGAAAGCACTCTGTGTAGCAATGCAGCTCATACTTTCAGTTCTCCTTCCATCTAGGTGCAGAAAAAGTGGGATAACTGCAAGGTAACAGGGAACGTTCACGGCATATGTTTAGACTCTAATACATAGTACCGTTTAGATTTGCATCAAGTGTGATGTTCCAGATAGGCAGTTCCATTTTTACCTAAAAAAAAATCTGTGCTATTTTGGGGGAGGTGGGGTGGTGGTGGTTTAGTTTTGCTTTTTTGAAACACCTAATTCTGTTCAAGACCCTATATAAAAGAAGTCACATTTGGCTACCGTCCATTGAATATGTTATATATAAACTCATTTGCTGCTTCTTCCACTAGATAAGGAAAATTTCAAACCACATTCACCAAGTGAAAGAAGAGGGAAAGTTGGGTTTCTTTAATTATACTTTTAAATTATTTTATTCTGAAGATTTATTAAAAGGAGAAGAAAACCCCCTAAAGTTCTGAAGGAATATTAACATAACATGCCTGTAACTCAAGCTGTGTTTAATGAGAGGTGCCGTTTTTTTCTGCCATGAGGGCTACAGTCCAATGAGTGATAGCTATGAAAGAGGTCACATACATATTCATCAAATTCGACATGCACATGTAAACTGGTTTTAATAGGCCATGACAGCAGAAGTTGTGTCAGGCAAATAGCTGCACATGTGCTCATTCCCTCGACTGGCATATTTAGCCATTATCACTCTGGTATCCATGGATGAAATATTAGCTTGTTAACTTAAGACCATCAGTTGTTGCCGATGCTTAGTGGCAACCAAAAAAGCACAGATTCCCTCTGCAACTTTATTATGTGCAGAGCTAGGATTGAATTATTACAATTTCATTGTAATATTTCCATTTCCTTCCCTTATTTATTACAGAGGATATTTGTAAGTGATAAATTGGAATGCAGCTACAATATAAATAAAGAGACTATTGATTTGAAAATACTCCAAGGATTGAATCCTGTTATTTCCATGAATTTCTTGCAGTGTGTTTCGGATTGTACATTCAGAAGGGACAATGTTGCCACAGCATTAATTTTTCCATGAGTACCTAGCAGCGTGTATATTGACATTACAAAAAAATAAACCAAAGGAAAATACAGTCCTTCAAAATCCTCAGCACAGCAGGGGGTAAACGACCGTGCTCTGCCACGTGTAAAGCTGCTACCTACTGGATCCTGCTGGTTTGTTTTGCCTAAGGTGTGACAGTTGGGTTAATACTTAACCTCTTTTTGTTCTTCTCTTCTAGGGCTAGGGAAAAGGGATGTTAGGCATTCCTTTTCCCTTCTTTTAGGGCAATAGCGTCTTCCTGCGTTAGGAAAAAAGCAAAGAACAGCAACTGTGTACAGAAATCCAGGCTTACTTAGCCAACAGCTTTGCATTTTAAGAAGGAAGCTGTACTGTATTGTGATTTTTTTCCTGAGACAGATTTTTTAAAGGCTACAGATTTTGGCTGGCGTGTGGGACTGGGCTATGATGTTGTGTTTGAGAAAGTGGCTCGGACTGCTGCAGCAGCAGATGTACCTTTGTGTGACAGAAGATGGGTGCAGTGCTTCATAGACCTAACTTACTGTTAGGTTTCTTTACACATGTTAAGAAACTTGAAGTGAAAGCTTGAACAGGGCAAAAAACTTTAAAAAGAGTTAAACCTTTTGCATTCTAATTATTTATGCTGAGGTGTGAACGCTTTGCTTTTCTGAAGTGGTTCCCTTGCATTTCTTGAAGAGCTTTTGCAAATATTGAGAGCTAGTGAAAGCAGATGTCAAGCTTCGCCGAATTATGGTATACTTGATTGTAATTTAAAAGTAATAAAACAAGTCAGCGCTGAGGCAGCTCATCTCTGTAAAGAAGGACATAATTCCCTCTGTAAACAAGTACCTCCCCTTCCATGTCGGATCAGAAGACTTAGCTGCCCAGGTCACAAGGACAAAATCTTTGGGTGCACAAACGAGATGTGGAAGGCAGGTTTTGGACTGTGTCCTCTCCCAGCCTGCTGGCTCTGGACCAGGTGGAGGAAGGCTGCCAGGAAGCTCAAAATAGTTTTTAGGTTTTCTTCTGCACAAGGACGGTAACCGTCTTCCTGGAGATGGTACTTGTGAACTCCTGGTGCGTGCTCTGATTTTGGTCACAGTCCCTCCTGTATGTGGCCCATCCTCTAGAAAGTTCTTTGTGCCAGGTCTGTTATGAAGCTGGCCAAGGTAGCTTTGTCCTGTTGGAGAGTTACTCCCCTCCCTGGAAGGAAAACTCATGTAGTGAACTACAGCTGCAGTGAGTAACACCAAAGAGTCTTCTCCGGAGTTGAAGCTGAGGTTTATTTTAGGAAAGCACACCTTGTCCTTGGGATTTCAGACTCCCACACAGCTAGGAATGCCACGGCCAGTTGAGAAATCTGCAAAAGTGGACTCTGGGGGCAGATAGCTTCATGAGTTACTGCGTGCTGCTTTGCGTGTCTTGTACTGCTGCTGTTCTGTGTAGGAGCAAGGTTGGAGACCAGCACGCCATTCACCACGGCAACTGCCAGGAGAGTCAGCTTCAAAGAGAAATACTTAGTGCAGTGTTTCAGTTTTGAGGCACTCATTTGAACGTTTTCTGTATTCACAAAAGGTAACAAGCTTTGAGAGTGTCTCTGTGCCAGTTTGTCTCTCTGCCTGGTGAACGTGGCAGTCCCTGGTTCAGAGGAAGGCAAGGCAGCAGGAGAATGGCCGCTCTTTGGGGGTTAGTCTTGCTCGAATCAGCTAGAGGTGAGGGTGGCCTTATAGCCTGAAATAGCAGGTGTCATGCCCTGACCAAAATGTTTCTTAGCATCAAGCATCACTACTCCAGGAAATTCTGATATCCAGATAAGCAGACAGTGATTCCCGCCAGTTGGCTTCATCTCTGAGCTGGAAGAGCCTCTTCCCCGCAGGGCTGGGGACGCAGGATCCCACCATACGGGTCACCAGGAGATCAGAGTTTCCGAGTCTGAAGTCTTCCAGGCAGAGTCTTCCTATGCAGCTCTGTCTGCTGCCAGGGGTTGTGTGGAAGGCTCTTAGGTGCTACTGTGCTATAAATGAAGATAATTTAAGAGCAGAGACATCGAGAGTTGACACGAGTTAATCTTTTACTGTTGCTCTATTTCATATTTGTTAATGCAGCAAGTCTGGTTTCAGATATTTTGAAAGAAGACCTGAGATTGCTGCAGTATTAACTGTGCGAGGAGGAGTCTATCCTATAAAAAGACTTTTATCTTTTATTAAAAAATGCACTAAGTCGTGGGAAAATGTTCAAAATGAGGAATGATCTGATAAAAAACATTAGAGGCTTGGCTTTGGCTTGTATGAACTTTTCTGAAAGAGAAGGGACGTGTTTGTATATTTCTTATCAAACAACCCCAGATTTATTTATATCAATCATTCCTGTAACATGACATGTGAAATTAGCATTATTATTTATCTTTACATTACAGCAGCAAGCTACATTGGTTGTGATCTTGCCTGGATGAAGGGGATGGTTTCCAAAAGTGCTTTGCGAGACATTGGAGGACTGGCTGCCCTTTGGTAACGCAGAGCGCAGGTTTGGGTTCATCTTGGGTTTAGGAACACAGTTTTTTATGAAAGCCATCAAAAGGTTTTTTCAAAATGTCCTAGTCATATTGAGAAACCTGTCCTCGGAGCAGGAGAATAATATATTGCAGCCTTTGTCACAGAGCAGCCTTTGAGGTTTTTCTTCACTTTTCTGACCTCAAATCAACTTTCTGTCTTGAACATACGGTAAACGCTTCAACTGCTTTTATTCTGAAAGGCAAATGCATCTGAGCTTGCAAGCAAAGCTATTTATTTGATTTTATTTAATTTTTTTTGCTTGTTTCTTTTCTGGCAAGCTGTTTAGCCTCTTTGATTTAGTGACGTGCTGAGTTAATTCATTATTTGTAAATGCAGGGGGCTAGGGGTGTGCTGGGGTGGATTTTTTGGCTGTGGCTCCAGCATTTGCAGCTGGAAGTCTAATTAGTGGATGAGGCAGCAGGAGCTGCTTGCATGGTCATTTTTGTGTGCGTTTTAATTGAAATCAAGAAATACAGCAAGTCCATGTTTATAAATATGTGTACAGTTAAACTTAGTGTGACTGTTGAACTGTTGTTCCATGAGCTTCCGAGTCCATGACCCGGTGCTCCTGTGGTGATGTCCACACAGCATTGCTGCATAATCCCACAGTATTGGTGGGATGAAGGGTCAGAAATGAAAGAAACGCGAAGTGTTAGAGCCTGCACGTTAAGTGCTGAATATACCAGGAAATCAGAACTTGTAAATTAGTTAGTTTTGAATGAAGTCCTCTGTTAGCCTGCCTGCAGGGAAGTTTTTATGCAGTAGCAGATGTGAAAGTCACGTGAAATAAAACCTGGTTATCTTGTTCTTTCTCCTTTCCTCTGAATCTCTACTCCTTTAATTTAAAAAAAAAAAAAAAAAAGAAAAGAAAAAAACCAAGAAAACCTTCATCCTAAAGTTTTACAAAAAAACTTTAAAGTAAGGCTGCCTTTCTGTAACCAACTGCAATACTCATGGCCACCAAATGCCAGCCCCACTGTCCCTAACAACCGACACAGCGTTCCCTAAGGAATAAGCAGGAACAGGGTTTTTCTCTTGCTACCCTGCCCAACGAGAAGAGCCCTGGACACCAGTTCTGACTACTGCTCCAAGCCAGTAACGTGCCATTTGGCACACAGTTTGCTAAAGTTTATGGGGAGGGTTTTCCGATGACATGGCACGTAAAAGGTGATGTCTTGCATGTGTTTCTCCTTCCTCCCCTTCCTCAATGAATGCTGGGTCACTGTTGTCTGGCTGAACATACGCAGCGTGTGCACTCTGTGAATTCACACTTCCTTGGCCAAGGCACCTCGTACAGAAAGCTCACTCCATAAATAACTTGGGCTGTGCGTTTATTCTGCTCTGAAACGCTGTAAAAAATAAAAGGCTACCTATCAAAGTTGTTTGTCTAATAATGGAGAAAGGGGACGATATTGTAAACACTGTCCAAATGAATTGTAGTAACCAGAATAAATGGTGGTGGCTGTTACTGAGCGCTGAGACTGAATTGAGGCCTTTCCAAATACATCACATGTGACTTTAATCCATTCCAGAGCCCAGGTCTCTTCCAGGCTCGGAAATTTGATGCTCCGAGGTGCTAAGCCCCCTCTATGGCTATAGAAATCAATAGGGCAGCAGCCTGCTCAGCACCCTGCAAAGGTGATCAATGTGTTGCGGGCCTGATCCTGCACAGTGCTTCTGTCCGCACTTAATTTTAGGCAGGGATATACCGCCTTTTGCAAGGACTGCTCACTTGCTTTAAGTCAACCTTTATTTAGGGTTTACAGCGTCAGGGCCGCAGTCTGCGTTTGGTATTTACGTTGCTGCTTCCTAGCGCGCCTTCCTTGTTCTGGGCTGCTGGAATACAGCCCCTTTCCTCTCTTTAAAATCAGCGGTTTATCTCCTTTTGGTGGACAAACCTTCTTGGCACTGAACTTGTTACTAATAAGCCGTGCCTAGGGTTTGAAGGAATGTGTTTACAATGTATCAAAAAGACTGTAGAGGATAAAGTTAAATGATATCCAGCCAAAACTGATTTTATGTGAAAGTTTAATCCAGCAGGTGCAGAAACAGTAGGGTGGGGAAGGGGTGGAGGAAATCATAAAACAAACCAGAAGTGTTCTCAGCCATCGATATTTGCTGCCTGTGAGGGTGATGAGTCCCTCTTTAAACAGCCCTTTAGATGCCACCACTTAAGGGTCAGAAAAGGAGCTCTTCTGAGGCAACATTCAAACCTTTAATAGCGGGCAGTCAGTCCTCTGTAAGCGTTTTCTCTCACGGCAGGGCAGTGACTTTGCTGCTCACATACCTGCCCCGGCTGCCGGGATGGAGCAGTAACCTAATCCGGTGCATTGTTGGGGTGGGGAGCAGAGGCAGTGCCTGCAGGCTTCCCCAGCCCATCCGTAATTATACGGCCGGCAGAGGAGTGCCTCATGTTGCACGTGGTGCCCTCACCGAGATTAGTAATTATAATATCGGTTTTCTCCAAATGGGTCTGACAGAACGGCAGTGGTAGCAGAGGTGACTCAAAGTTTAGTAAGTCTTAGGGAAAGTTTACTGTCTCCTGCTGCTTTCTGTCCCACAAATTTGGCCTCTCTAATAACCAGCACCGGCCACAAACAGTAGGAATCCTTTTCAATCACTATTAGCAACACTTCATTTCTGTCATATTTGACCCCTGGCAAGCTGCAGCCCAGCAAAGAGCATTCCCCACAGAAAGTAACCAGACATCCAGGATTTACTCTGTGACAAATGACATTTTTAAGGGCCCTTAAAAAACACTGAGACAAATTCACAGCAGGACTCTGAAAGCCCTTTACCAACCTCTGAAGGAGATAAGGGATCACATAGCCCTTACTCTGTAGCAACCCATCGAGCTATTTCTTCTGTGTGACTTCGTGTTTGCTGGTACCTCCAGTAGAAACTGCTGCTCCCCTTCAGTGTCTTAAAAGTGTGATGAGGTTGTTTGTGCGATATACTGAGAAGTTTCCTAACACAAAGATTTCTTTCTCCCACTTAGGTTCTTTCAATTGCAACTCTTTGAGTGTTCAGCAACCCTGTTTTTACTGGGGGAAAGGCCAGGCACAAGGAGGTGGCTCCTGCCACCAAGCCAAGTCCCAGCCTATGCCCTCATTTTAAAAGATATTTTTTAGTTCATCAGGAAACCAAGTCTTTATTAAAATTCTGTTGGGCCCAAGAAAAAAGTCGTAGTGGGGTCTTTTTTGCATGTTTAGTTTCTTGTAAAGCCGATGGTGCATTTGAGATGGGGTTGCAGACAGTGGTACAGAGGTAACTTGCTGTTGTAAGGGTCTAAAACGAGCGCAGTGGGAACCTGGAAAAGGTGACCAGAGGGAGAAGAGAGCAGAATAACTTGGTGGAGAGATAGGAGTGAAATAAGTAGGAGATGCACAGACTTGTCTTTAGACACTTCCAGCTTGGTAATTCTTGAGGTAGATCCTGGTTGCTCGGTGAGATCTGGAGGGTGAAGATGAGGCCGTCGTCTGGTCAGTGCAATGAATACATTAAAAGTCAGGAGAGCTGTAGCAAGACAGGAAAGCCGGGGCATTGGGTGCCACAGCTCCTTACCTGCTCTCCTCAGCTCTTCTTCCTTATTTCATTTCCTCACCCTGTGATTTAGAGGGGGGAAAACCAGACAAACATCTTGGCTGGTGTTTTATGGCCACTGGGGCTACACCAGCAGCGCACGGCATGGCGAGCCCCGAGCTGCGGCAGCGCTGCCCCGACCGGCGGAGCTGCATTGTTTGCCCTTTCACCATATTTTTCTGCAGCACTCATGGTTGGCATTTGAACATATTTCAGAGGGTGTGTTGTAGCCCACAGGCCTGTTGTCTCTCTGACCTGGGAGCCTCCCTGGGAGCCAGGCTGAGCTTTCATCCTCTGCTCAGTGAATACCTGCCCAGCGCATCCCTGCTTTAGTGATCTGTGAGGCTCTTTGCTTAGCGTGAGGATTCTCCTGAGCAAGCTGGGAAGCGTGTTGGTGACTGCAGGCAGAAGGGAGGGCTGTGAACCCGCTGCCCAGGTACTTTGCTTTTAGATCAAGAGCAAAACACTTGGCTCCAGAAGTCCTGCATGCCTGCTTTGCACAGTGCCTGCACGCTCTCACTTCTGAGTGCAAAATGAGAGTTTCACCATGGTTTGTAGGCTTCTGTCTTCTGGGCAGTTTACATTTTTCTTAGCAAACCAGTTGTTGGCACATTCGCCTTCTCAGCAGCCCAGCCAGACTCCACAGGTAGAGAGAACAGGCTGGGTACCCTTGCGGTGGTGACTGAGCACGAGCTACCCTCTCAGCTGCGTGCCAGAGCGTGCCAAAGGCTGGGACTGGATGGATGAATATCTGTGAGGTGTGACAGTTGTATTTTTCAGTCATTGATGCAATTCTAAGTTTATGTTAAAATATAGCAAAAATGATTACCACTTGCAATAGGTACCTGTGAGAGGATAGGAAAAAAAACAATCTACCCCACATCAAGAATTGCTGCACATCTGCGTGTATTTTGGGGACTGAAGGTGACTGCTCTCTGGTGTCTTTGATCCACATCTTGGCATTTTGCTGAAGAAGGCTGAGCTAGACTGATCAAAAAAGAGCAGTGTGAAGAAAGACCAATTACTACTTGCATTGTGCCTTGTGAGATTGTCTCCTGGACCTTGATATGCTCTTATATACTGAAAATAGCCCAAGAAGGGGCGGCTTTGTTGCTGGGGTTGTATACATTGAATGTAAAGTATTTCACAACCATCAAAATCTCCTTTAAAAGTACATTCAAGTTTTGGCTCATCTTCTCCTCTGTGCCCCCTGTTGAGTCATCCAGAGTGAGTAAACACAGCACAGAACAGCTGAAATCCTAGCAGATGCTGGTGGGGCCCATGGTTCGTGCTGGGGTGGACCAGTCAAGAGAGCCTGGGTCAAAGAAAGCATGTCAGCCTTGCTGTTCAGCGGGGGCAGAAATCAGGCAGCTGGGTCCTAGGGAAAATGTGTAACCTCCTGCTGCCCCCCCCTTCACACCCCGCTTTTCCCACCTCAGAGGCTGTAGGCTGATACACTTATTCAAACTCCGAAAGTTGTGCTCTTGGGCAAGCATCTCGGCTGAGGCAACCATCGCCCCGGCCCAGGGAGCCTGTTCTTGTGTTTTCTCAGGGTGGTTTTCATCTGGGTCAGGTTCCGCAGCCATGCAGCCGTACGAGCTCTCTGGCTGGGGCCAGGGGGGAGAGACCAGTGAGGTGTGGGGAGGCACCAGTACGCCCAGGTAAAACCACAGAAGCACCCCGCAAGTCCTCAGCGTCGTTGCTGTTGCAAAGCCCGGGATATACGTGCTCTTTTAGTGCTCAGGCAGCTGAAGTCCACCTGCAGGAAAAACAGGTTTCCCTTAATTCTTTCTGATTTTTTTCTCCTCCTTAATTTCATTAATTGATTTTCTTTCACTGCAGCTGAGGGCCTGGATTACCAAGTACCCTCTGAGCCTGAAGGTACAAGATACTTCTGAAGTCTCAAGGCAATGTAATTAGTGAGCTATGAGGGGAGACGGAGCCCAGTTAAAACTGTCAGCCACTACTGGAAGTTTTCCGTGAAGCCGTGCTGAACCTGCAGCATGCAAGGCAGAAAAGCCGTGAAAAGTCCAGTCCTGCTGAGGAGGAGAGGTATGTCTTGCGCTTGATGCCTTGAACAGAGATGGAGGAAACAGAAGCCAAATCCCTGCATTTCCGAATCCCTGCCTCAGCCTCGCTGCCTGCCCTTAGGGTGGCCACTTACTCTCGGAGTAAAGTGGCTGTGTGCCTGTGCAAAGCTGATTTTTCTTAGAAAGACAAGACGCCTGACACAGCCAAGCCCTGCTGCCGATAGCTGCTGTCAATACAAAGCGTCACGGTTAAAGTGGATGTCTGGGTATTTATTCTTGAGTAACAACTTTGTTTCTTGGGCTGACCCAGGGTGTGGAAGTGTTTGAGCTTGCTGACTCGCGGCTATGCTAACGCTCCTTCCCATGGTTCGTTTCTTTTTTGTGTCAACCCGTTTGTTTGAAAATCTGTAACTTTACATTTCCAGTGGTAGTCTGGTCCAGACTGAGTTAATATAAAGCTCCGCAGAGAAACAACGGGGCAGGCTAGTGTTAAAAGGAAGGGAAGAGAGGTGACTCAAAGTTTAGAGAGCGTTAAGAGAAAGTTTGCTGTCTCCTGTCGCTCTCCGTTCGACAGAGTTGGCCTATCTAAAACCAACATTGGCCAGCAGCAGTGGGAATCCTTTTCAATCACCATTAGCAACACTTTTATTTGCATCATACTTGACCACAGCAGGCTGCATCCCAGTGAAGAGCATTCCTTTCAGAAAGCCAGAAGACATTCAAGTGCAGCGGATTTACTGTGTGAAAACGGCATTTTTAGGGGCTTCTGAAAATGTTTAAATGAATGCTCTTTTTTTATTCTTTCTCACAGCTTGATTCTCAGCTTAGAAAGCCCTTCTTACTAAACAATTTTAGAGTTTCCTACAGGAGCTTAGAAGTTAGGTTAATGTTCACAATATAAATGTTCTGTTGCTGCTGTGAAATTACACATTTCTTAAGGCCCGTATATTGTTAAAATGAATGTTTGTAGCTATTTGGTTCAGGGTGAATGAATTGGGGTTAGTGATGCATATTTTTGAGTCAACAAAAGAATTCTGCACACTCTTTCAGTTTTGATGAAACTCCACAGTAACATTTGCAAGGTTTTCTTGCTCTGACTAGCAAGACAGCCTTCCATAATACAGCCCTGTGCAAGCTGAAAAGAGCCAAAAACCAAAATCTCCCCCCAGTTTGGCCCTATTCCGAAAACTTTCCATATCTCGTTAATCAGGAGAGTGGTTTCAGGTCAGGGGGAGGGAGCCAGTGAAGGGACATAAACTGAAAGCTTATTTGTTGGAGAGAACAGATAGGAATAAAGTCAGTCTCCGTTACAAATCATGGCTAAAGCCGAGTTACAAGAAGCCGGATAAATTGGCCCCTCGGTGTGGCGGGGTGGTAGGACGTCCCTTTGCTCCCCAGACCAGATTGAAGTGGCTGGGGTTGGGTTGCTTCCCCGCGCAGAAACCCCTGGGCTTACGCCAGTTCTGACTGGAATCAAAGGGAATCTCTCCTCTGCAGTGAATTATGTGACGGGCAATTATGTGCAAATAACTATAAAAGTATGGGTTTTGTCAAGTTCCCGTAAAGTCCCTGTTTATATTCACAAACTTTTACTGTCTTCTTCCCTGAGGCTGGAGATTTCAGGAGCAGCTCGTGAACTTTGTGCCCCTCATAATATGTTGGGGGTTTTTTTGGATCCTGGTTCTGGGGGTATTGCTGAAGTGATGGCAGCTCCCACAGTGGGATTTCCACACGCTGATTCCACATGCCTCTCCTGACAACTTGTAATTGTGTCCCAGGTTAATCCCACCTCAATAAATTAATAGCCCAGTCAACAAAGACAATATTTTATAGTTACCAGAGAGAAATGAGCATGTTTAGGCAGTTTTTCAGCCCGTCTGTGGGATGACTCATCTCCTAAAGAGGTTGCAGCCCGTTGTTAATTATGGAGCCTGGTGAGTCATCCCCTAACGGAGATGCCACCGGTGAGATCTGGTGCTCCTGCCCGGAGCCCTCCTGGGCGCGCAAAGCAGCGGGGGCAAATTTGGTTTGGGTTAGCGTGAAAACATAATGCAAAATGCAGTCCAAAAACCATGTGCGGTGGAAGTTTGACATACTTCTGTTATTCTCAGGGAAGGAGTGCGGCAACGCTTTGGGAGTCGAGCACATAATTTGAATATTGGGCCTTCTAATTGATCCCAGTCCTGACGAAGACAAACTTGACATTACATACTATATGATCACTGGCACAGCAGGGGCAGTTAGACAGAGGGGATTGAGTGGTGTGTTCATGAAAGACCTAATGGAAATCAAAGATAAAATGTTGCCTCCAGGAAATTATGCTCCCCCACACATGTGGTCTGCTCTTTCTTATACCAAGAATATAGGGAATATTTAATGAACTGGGTCTTAAGTGAGTATAGTGTGTTTCCCACTGCAACTATGTGGTCTCCGTTAAATGTGATGCTGTATTTTTGATGGGCAAGCAAATTGGTTTCTTTTGTTTTGTTTTGTTTTGCTGACATTAGCCAAGAGCTTACATTTTCAATTTCCTACAGTAAATTGTGCTTGTCCACTTTTGAAGAGTACAGAACAAAGGTGTATAAATGCGTGTGTTGGGGGCAGCAGTGTGGAAGATGAAGTTCAACAGTGCAGGTACTGCTGGTTTTAATCTATGTTGAGGTGAATATTTACCTGACTGTCAGATATTTCCTTTCCAGAAATCACTGCCCTGCTAGCACTTCTCATGTCCTTGTGCACTCCTAAATTATAATAATATTCAGTGAACAGGTATTTGGACTGCAATACTGCATTTAAATGGCTGACTCACTGAAGTGTGCTACAGTCTGTAAGTTAGACCTTCACTGTAGGTTCACTGATCCAGACTTAAGGTGAGACGTGCTCAACAGACACAGGGTTATCTTGTTTCTACCAAGTCAAATCATTCCTGTTTTGATTGTATTTTCCAGCATAATCTCTATTATTAGGATGCAGGTGGGAAAGTGTGTGGGTCTCCTCCTTTGGCAACAGAATCAGTAGCTGCTGGGTGCTGAGATGGGTTGAAAATGCAGCCAGTACAATGTTCACAGTGATCAAACTGTAGCTATTGCTGCTGTGTTGGCATGCGAAGATACATACTTAGAGACTTCATTTAGAGAGCATGAGGAGAATTCATAATCCCATGACATTAAATAAAGAGAACAGCCAAAGCCCTTATTATAGAGTTCCTTTTTTCCATTTCTTTGTATATGCATTTTCCTCCTCTTTTACATCTTTCTGTGTAAGAAAGATTCTTCTTTAAAAGTTTTTATAGGTGTTAGGAACAAAAGCAGCTGAACTTGCAGTCTGATCCATCCAACCAGCTCCTCCTGCCATAGACAGCTGTTCTTTCCTTGCAAACCCTCCAAAACCACTCTGAGCTAAATGTCTCATTTGTAAAAAATGAATCATCATCAATCATAACCCTTCTAGTAAGGAGAAGAAGATACTTCTGAACAACAGCTATAAAATTTCCTTGCATTCCTTTCAGGACGATGTCTGTTGCTCTTCCTGTAATAACTGTCCCTTCTCTGCACCTACCCATCCTTTTTACTGCGTGTTTCATCTTCTCCATCCTCTCTCAAAACGTGCTGTCCGCCTTCCCACTTGTATTGCGTTCCCTGACTTTTATCGTTTCCATCTTGTTTCCACGGGCCTAGTCTGGTACCGCTGAAATTAATGGACATTCTGGCAACGTCTCTGTCTATAACAAAGCTGGATGCTGTCGTCAGTGCTGCTGCACTTGGACCAGTAGCAACCGTATCAGGTTGCCTCTGAGACTCCATCGCGCTGGTGCTCCACAGGAAAACCAGCGCTGCTTTTGTCAGCCTGGTCGGGACGTACATCATTCCTAAAGACGCAGTCGGGCTGTATGAAAAATTAAATCGAACTCCCAGGATGAACTGGAGATTGGCTTCCTCCCAGTTCTGTTCCTGAGGCTGAGATCTTTAGCAGACATATGCTGGAGGAGGGATGAGGGAAGAAGGGAAAAGATGGAGCAGGAGAAAGGGAAGTTTTCAATGCCCTGAGGCAAAATCTTAGCACGTCCTTCTCTGCAGTGGTTTCTAGCTCTAGGAAAAGCTCTTGCCCTCAGCTACTGGATGAGTACTCGAGGTTCCAGTTTCTGTTTTTTCTCCTTCATTCCACAGAAGTATAAATATCAGTCTGTACTAGTAGGGTAGTTTGGCTTTTGGAACAGTCAAAGGTTAAAAAGTTGTTTGGAAAACTATACAATAATACATAAGGAGCATGTCACCTGCCTTCTCTCCACGCCTGAGAGCTGTGTTACAAAAAAACTGTTCTTGGACCGGTGGCTCAAGCTTCCTTTTTAGGTAAAATGAGATCATCCGTGTAAACCAGACAAGGCAAAGCAACCTGAAAAAAGAAACAGAGGTTGAGAGGGAAAAATACCACAAACCAGGGACTGGAAAAATGCCTGTACTTTGTCCTGGGTCCATCCCCTGTAAGCACTTTAGTGATGCATTAGAAAGCCAGTAACCCTCAGCTTTCTCTTGTCAGTAGAAACCAGGAGGTATCTCCAAAGAGCAATTCTGCTCAGCTAAAACCCGAGTCCGCCTGTCAACATGCTGTCTCTCTTCATGGATGATAAAGGCAGCAGGAAGCAAAGGGCAACTCATTTTCTATTTCAGGCACCTAAAGCAAATGCTCGAATTTGAAAAGGATGAAATTGGTCCTTTGTACATACTTAAGGGATACGGTGTGTATGGATCTGCAGGGACACCAGGGAGGAAAAAGGACATTCGAACCAGTGACACAGGGGAAGGACCACCAGATGTATGAGCCTGTATGTATAGGGCAAAGGAAAGAGAAACATAAATGATGTCCAGGACTAGATGAGACCAAGTAGACAGAGAGGAGGGAATGTGGAACAAGCGTCCCTGATTTTAGCCACGTTTGGTACACAGTGGTGACAAGACAGTCACAAGAAGGTGTTAGAGGCTGAGAGACAGAAGGAAACAGCCAGGCCATCTCTGGGTGTACTGGAGGTTGCGGTAGATAGACTGCATGCAGACCTCTGTTTCTGATAAGCCAAACATATCTGGGATTTTATGTTTAAATGGCCTCACTGACTGCCATTAATAATTCGCAGCAAAACTAAACAAAAACTAAAATAACTTTTCCATGTTAAAAAACCCACCCCAAATAACTTGGTATTTTCTCACAGATGCATGTGTGGGACCAGCAGGGTCACAGCGATCCTTGAAAGGTTAGAGAATTTGTTTTCTGGGAGCCCATTGCTCTCCCATTTGTTTATTGCTTCATCTGACACCTTAAGCACTTCTCATGTCGCTGAGGGCTGTCTATAAATCTTGTACCTTGTACCAAATTAAGAAGACCATCTGCTGAAGAGGGGCTGTGTAAGGAGGTTTCTTGGAACACAGCATTGATGAAACTGCACCTATGGCATCATTCGAAGCCCTGCTTTCCCTGCAGAGGAGGGGGCAGGACGGGGGTTCTGTTGAGCAACACGCAGCTCCAGCGAATCTGTAATTTCCAAATGTCTGTTGATTGAATTTGTGTATTAATGGTTATAAGGATCTTCCTACTTAAGCTATAAATCACATTTTATGGTATTAATTCATAGGAAATGATTAAAGCATCCTAAATAGGTAAAGATTTACCGGTTTAATATTAGCTGCTTGACTGGCATCTCCCCTTGATGTTGTAGTGCCAGAAGACTGATTGGAGTGAGTTCATTTTTATGGAGTGATTCTTTGTTAATAACCTGTTTCTGACTCCATCAAACATGCGCAAGGGACACAGAGACAGTTATTTGTTCTGAATATGAGGGACCGTAGGTTAAATGTTGTCCTTCATTTCAGATTAGTTACAGTACCGTGTTCCCTGCCTGAAGCAGCGACTCACTGCGGGGAGGTGTGGGAAAGAGGGAAGCAGTCAGGTTACGTTCTTCATGACAAGGGTTTCTGAAAAGTCAAGGAGATCTGTTGTCAAGAGTCCACTGACTTTTGGCCTTTTTTTTTAATTTGAGCATGCAAATGTTTTCCGTTTCAAAGAATGCACAATGTTTTAAAAAAATAATCTCTCTGGGGATTTGAAGATGTGACAGAATAGACACCTGGGAGATCAGAAAATGTTTCTCTAGGTACGGTGCAGCAAAGAAGAAAAAAAAAATTGTGAGCAATAATTTGTGAGTTAGTACTTGTGTAGCGGAAAGGGTAGAGGGCAATGTAGAGAGGATCAGAGACGTAGTGATGGGGTCTGAGAAGGTCCTGGATGGTCAGGAAAATATGATTGCCTTGTGCTGGTATGAAATAGGGAGGTCTTTGTTGAATGGCAGGGTGAATTTCAGCCTCGTGGTGCCTGGGTGTGTGGAACTTGTATAGCTCTAAGTTGCCACACATCTATAGCAAACAAGGCTGTGTTGGTACCAAAACTTTAAAGTTCCTGTTAAAAATAAACATTAATGCAGAAGTATCTCCATGTTTAATCAGACTCTTCAGGCTAGTAACAGACAGAAACTTGAGGATGCTTCCTTTTATTTTGATGTAACTAGTTTTCTTTTCTGGAAGGAACTGTGACTTTTGATCTTCTTAAAATGATGCACTTTTTTGATGTCATCTAAGGCATATGCATCACATTGCTATTCAGTAAACAGTAAGATCTCGATACTACTCACCTCTCACATTGCCCAAACTGAGTTTGTTAGGCCATTTAGGGACGTGGTACGAACAGTTGTTAGCCATCATGATGGGAGGTGGATTAAATCAGTAGTTTCCAAACTGTGATCCACACACCTGAAGGTCTGCTGAGGTTTAGCTGATCTTGAGAATTTTTCGTGCTTTGACTCAGCTATTAAACCATGCTCAAAGTTCACCAGTCAGAAACAAACCATCAGCTGATGATGTGACTGGCAAACTGTGACAGTAGTCAGTGCAGTCACGCAGCCCCACTCTGCCTGAAGAACTGTTCCTTTTCCACAGACTTTGTTGGAAATCCCTTTCTGTGAAAGCCAGCAGCAGTGTTGTTGCCACTGCAACATAGCCAGTGGGAGGGGAAAGAGTCTTTGTGATCGCCTTTATTTAAGAGATGTATACAGTATAAAAAGTGGTGGACACTTCTGGCTTTTCCTTCCAAGAAGTTGATGTGAAAGTGAATTATTACTACCACAGAGAAACAGAAGTATAATATTAGGATGTTTATGTTTTAAAGGTGATCCATGCACAGTGCCTGGAGGATCTTGTGATGAGATGTCACATCAAATAAGAAATCCAATACTCAAATTCAGTTGTCATAAAAAGAAGGTTTTACTTTGACTCTGTTCCAGCACTGTGACTCCATTCCAGAAAAATACTCAGTTTCAGAATTATTTTTATTTTGCTTTGAATGCTGTTCATATACGCTAAATGAAAAAGAACTTTCATATTCTGGTTAGAGAAATTAGCTCAAAGAACATTTTAATGCTACTTGCTCTTATTTTTTATTTCATGTTCCAGAAATGTCTGTGGTGCTTGCATAAAGCACCATCAGCCTCTCCTTTGCCACGTATAATGAAAGCCAGCATTTCAACAGTGCTGGGAAGAAGCTTTATTTACATAGCATAAAGGAAAACAATTTTTTTGAAAGACCAACATTAATCATAGACAAGACAGCAAATCACAATGTTTTCACAGCAAAACACAATCAAATGTTTTGATTCTAGCCAAAGAACAGGTTTCTGATTCTGGGAATAATGCTGTGCTCTGCACCAAAGAGACACAAAAGGGCTTCTCCAGCACTGTGCCATCAAACCTCCTTTGCCTCTACGGGAAGAGCTCGGTTCTGACAACGCTGGCTGTGTGTGATGAACCTTGAAGGCAGTGGGACTCCCTCCGTGATAGCTACTCGTGTCCCCCAGGTCCCTGTCCATGGGCCGCAGGGAAGAACGTTTTCTGTACCCTACTGAGCACTCGGTTCCTGCTGGGGCACATCTGAGGCTGAGCAGGTCGCTGGGGCGCTTACGGAGATGCTGCTGGTGTCTGTGTTCTACCTCATGGACCCAGCAGAGCCCCTGCCCCTTTGGGACAGGGTTCTGGAAGGAAATCACAGAAATCCTCCTCTTCTAGTGAATGTAAACATAGGGTTGGGATTTGGGTGGCTTTTGTGTTTGTTTTGGGGAGGGCAGAGTGTCATCTTTCTCTTGTAGATTAGAAGAGACATGGATTTGCTTCGGGTATTTTTTGTGTTAGCTCACTGAAGGCAGTAGTGAGTGCACTAGATTCCTCAGAAATCCTAATGCTGTTGTGTGGTTTTCCCTTGGGTTTTTCTATGATACTGTTCAATGCCACCTAGATTCTTACTTCTTGTCTTTGCTTCTTTGAGAAATGCATTTTTCTTACAGTTTGAATGCAGTTTGCAAAGGTGTCTGAGATTGCCAAGGAGTTCTCCTGAGACAAGTCAAATACTCGCAGCCTTTTTCTTATCAATTGATTCCAGTTTTTAATCCATCAAAAGCAGTTTGATGCGCAAGTTGCATCTTCATGCCTTGAAACCCTACATTTCCTTCTCAAGCTGCTTCCTTCACTGTGCCAAAGAGAACACCGCTCCCATGGTGCTAACAAGAGTAATATAAATCCTTAAATACATTAGTTCTAACAACAGCTCCTGGGACACCTTCCTGGTGATTCCCTTCTGATGTGATCTGCAGGTATTTACATTAAGAACCTGTGACTGCTTGAAAAAAATGGATCAGTATCGCAGCATTTCTGTATCCTGGCCTGTGGTTTTTCATATTCCTGGGGAAATCCCATCCAGCCTAACACTGATCTTTTTGGCACTGCCCTTTAATAGCTGCCACCCATCCAATCAAAGCAGGACGGGAGCTGCCAAACTCTAGTATTTCCTTTCTTTATTCCTCGAAGAATGTCCTTGCCTCGGATGTTTTCAATACATACGTTTGCGACTCTGTTCCCCAAGATAGTGTTTGCATGCAGTTAGTAAAGCTTTTGAGCAGATATAGGCCACTGGTACACAGCTCAGTAATCACCACTTCTCCACTCTTTTTCAGTCATTCTTTTGTGATAGGCAAATATATTTCACGACATAATAATGTCCCTTGCCAGATTTGATCTCATTCTCGTAATGCAAATGTTTATAGACAATGGGCTAAATATGCCAGTTAAAACAGATTTTGATTTTGCTTGTCTACAGCCAAAGTTCTTGGCCCCTGGTGCACAACCAAACCATGTGTAAAAAGGTATTCAGCTCTGAATGAGATCACTAACATCTGTTGTTGCACATAACATTTAATCTTCAAACACCATCAACAACAACAAAAATCAGGCAGTTGCAAATGCAGAAGTGGAGGAACATGGGCACTGTGAGAGCCAGCTTCAAGCTCCTCGTAACTGCTGCCATGCCTTGTGCGTGCGCTGGTGCTCCCCTCGCAGCTCCAGCAGCCTGCCCACGGGAGTCCCTGCATCCCTGAGGGTTGTACCAGCAGGGTAAAAAAGAACCCCTGCTTTCTGAGCAGAGCAGCCCAAAATTGCAGCCATTCCACACCCATCCCATCCCATCCCATCCCCTGGGCAGTTGGGTTCTCTCTCAAACCAGGTGCTGAAGGGTGATCAATGAGAGACGTGCTGAAGTGGTCAAGAGTGTTTATTAATACAGTCTCTGATATGCAGGGATTAGCCTGACCTATATGGTAAAATTAGCTCATAATTATTCTGGTTGCTCCTGACAGTCTCCAAATGCAATTTTGGATCTCCTCTTCTTTGTGGTATTCCTGAGAGATGAAATATGATCACAGTTTTCCAGCAACCCTGAACAACAGGAAGAATCAGCCACCCCTTCAGGTGTTCTTTGCATTTGTCATCGAGACACCTTCTGATAAATTTGTAGTTCTCCCTCCTGTGTTCCTTAGAACTATGGTTCTTCTGGATCAGGAGCTAAATAAGGTACCTGTGCTTTACACAACCTTTCAAAATGTTAGGATGCCACTGTGGAGCTTTTTCAGAAAGCTTGTAAAGAGCCCTGCTTCTCGATGGATTTATTTTTTCTCTTTGGGGATGGCAGATGGTCTTGGCTTATTCACAGGCACTGTCCAATGCGCCTGGAGTCTGATAACCTCAGCCATCTGAATCACACCCGTGTGTACTCATGAATGTTTGATAACGCTGCTGAAGCCTCACATACTCGCTTTGCTGCTTTTCTTAATCGTAAGGATTCTCCCATCATTCACTGAGTGCTCTCTCAGACATACATTTGTTGTGCTTCGCTGATATGTGTCTTGAAGTTACGCTGGTTTTTAAATACGGGGGGGGAAATACCATGGCAATGATAATGGGAATAATATAAGAGGCTGATCAAATAAAGTAAATTAAAGTTTAATGCTAACAGCGGAAGTTAGTTATGACATTTTAGTTACATTGTTCTGTCGTCTAGAGCTACAGTTTGGAGTCCTTGAGGAAGGAAAAGCTTACTGAATTTGGTTGTGTAACATTGTCGTTGCAAACGTACCTGCTGGTCTGGTGCTAGTGTGTTCCCCATCTCCTTGACTGCTCTGAATTTTCGTTGACTCAGAGATTTTGCAGAAAGTTCATCATAGGCTTGCACGGGCTACAAGTCTGTTCCATTACATGGAAATTTGGGTCTCACGTCCTTTCCAGGAGTTGTGGTTAATGAACCTGCACCAAGATTTCCTACGTGATTTGCGTTCGGTACCTGTGGTTATACCCTAGCATTCCTTGCAGTGAAACAGATGTTTGTCATATGGTCCTAAACATATAAATCAGCCCAGTCTTTCCAAGCGATTTGTGTGCCAAAGAATTCAATTATGGCTCTGAATGGGCCTGGGCCATAACACTGTGAGACGAGCTTATTTAACAGAAATTCTAGAGTGTTTGGCACGTTGTGTTTACCAGGGTGAAGCGAGCAGGAATGAAATGCAGTCCTGGAAAGGGGACTGTCATGCAGATGACTTGCTGCAATCAAACACTTTGAGAAAATATGGTCTCTAAATGTTATGTCTATAACTAATTAACTGTATTTCTTGTAGGACCTATAGAAATACAGAAACTGTGAAGTTTAGGGAAAATTAAATTAGGTTTTCAAACAAATGCCAGGCTGCCCAGCATTCTTTTTTTGGAAAAAAGACAGCACTCTCTTTGCCAAGGAAACTGAAATATGCTAAAATGCAAATGTTGGTATGTTTCAGCAAGGAAATTCAATCGCTGAATGCAAACTTTGTTTTCAAAAATTGAAATGTTGAAATCATCCAGGTTTCCAACTGAAAAGTAGGATCATGTATACACAGTCTTTATTTAATCAGCAGTTTTGACATTTTTACATTAATTCTTTTCTCCAGATATTGTATTTTCCCCCCTTGAAATATGTCGTTTGCGCACAGTATACTCACACTCAAGTAGACACCCTTGCAGTAGAGCTGACATTTACTTCCAGATGTGACTGTGTATGTATGTATATGTGCCATATAGTAAATATTGATTGTTCTTTCCCTTTTCCGTTACCCATGCCTCGACGTTGTTTGAGTATACTTGCCTAAGAATTGGTATCAGTGGAGATGTGGTGGTAAATGCTCTTCGTTTTAAGGGAGGGCAGGGCAAGGTTCAGTAATCACATTCCCAAAGGAAAATATTGTGATCTTCAGTGCAGTGCGCACACGGTCAACAGAGAAAATCAAGTTGTGCCTCACGCTGGTAGAACAGAACGTGTTCTTTGCGTGAGTATTTTTATGGTTTGTTAATGGTATGGAAAGACAAAAGAGAGTAGAGGAGATACTCTGTAAGGGGATTGGGCATCTGAAGGGGCAGATCCTCTCCCGGACAGCAAAAATAATGCCTTTCCAAGCAGGTCTTAGGAAAGCATTTTTCTTTGGAAAAGCTACCATTCCTCGTACGGTGCTGAGGAGAAAATAAAGTATCCAGGAGATCAGTGACCTTAGGCAAATCAACTACATATCGCAGTCCATTCAGACTTCAGGTGTTGGAAAAGCTGTTTGAAGACTGGCTCCATGCGGCAGCAGTGGGCTGGCAATCTTGGTTTTCTCATCGGGATCGGGGTCCCTCCTCCTGGCAAGTGACAGCCATCTCCGTGAGACCCCGCGTCGGTTGGAGAGCAGCCCAGGGAGGCATGGCGCGGCTGGCCAGCCAGCGCGACGGCGTGGATGTATGAAGAGCAAGAACATCTTTCTTCAGCTTGGTCAGGAGGGTGTTAGCACAGCACTGAGTCTAAGTTCACAGGGAGCCCCGCCAAGCACCTTCTGGCTCCGTACTAGAGGAATGGTGAGCAGGAGCCAAGACAGGGAAGCCCTGAGGAAGGGCTGTGGCCAAAACTGTAGAAATCAAATCTAGTCTGAATAGAGCACTTCGCTGACCGAATTTGGATTGTCACCAATTGCTTCTATTTAATGAGACCCTGTGGAAAGCAGGACCTTCCTCTATAAACTTCCGAAAGGGGGAGCAGAGTGTCTAGGTCCGTGAGTAACAACTAGTCTGATTAGACGTGTGTGAGACGCTTTGGGGGATAGCTGTGATGCTGTTCATGGAAAGAACGAGGTGTCATTTCAGTTTTTTAGGGATGTAAGTTTGTAACTAATTTTTGTCTCTCCTTGCCAGCGTAACGGTTTGAATGTTAATTTAATTTTGCAGAATATCATTTATGTAAATGTAATTAGAAGGGAAACATGATCGGGAGATGCACAGCACCAAAGAAAATTTATTACTCCAAGGGGTATTGCTCTAATCATTCAACTGCAATATTGAGTTTCCCCAGATTTAATCTAAAAGCAATAAATTACAAAAGGCTAATGTCCTGCCCAACAAAAAGCTGTCATGAACCCAAGTTTCTGTGGGGAAAAAAATTCAACTTCATTTCAGCAACAGGCTCTCCTCGTTTACACATTCCTTTTATGATTCCAGTCAAGTCAGAGTAAAATGAATACAAATGTGAGAGTTCGAACACTTTCCCTGAATATGTATGTGTGTCTGTTGGTGATTGTAATAATCAGCAATCCAAGGCACCGGGGCTCCGTTATCTCAGGCAGAATTAAGAATGCAGTCCTGCAAAGATACAACTGCACATTCTTCTCCCCACCTTCACATGACCCGGTGATTTAAGGGAAGGCAAACTTGACTCTGATTAATTCCAGTATCCGTATGAAAGTCTGTTGCTAATGTGCCATCGTTTTTGTTCTGCCGACAAAATGAATGAGAAGAAACGAGCTGTCCTTTTGCCTGTGTTAGTCACTGTAACCTGTGTCCTCCATGGGAGACACTGTCTGCATGGGGAAGTTGCCCTGTGGATGCTGCTGGTCTGCATTTACTGAAGGGCCACTTTCGGCAAGTGGCATGAAAAACAAATGGCTAATCAAATAATATTGCGTGGTTACTTTTCAGAGCCCTTGAGCAGCAGTTCTGCCGTTCAAGGAGCATCTCTCCGCTTGATAAAACCTGCCGTGAAAATAAACAGCAGCTCGGCGAAATAGGGAATGGTAAATGCCTGCCTAATGTGTAGGCTAAAGGACTGTCAAGTGTTGGGGTTTTGTGGTGCAATTTAGTATGAAGGCTGATGCCGACATTACACTTTTCTAAGAAGCAGAGTAATTAGTACAGGAAATAGGTTTCTTATGTTTTATTTAGCCAAATTCATCTCTGGTTTAACTCCGCTGTAGCCTGTATTACATTTATTCTTATTTCCCAGTGTTCCTCTGCACAGCTCTTTATACCATGACCTTTAATTCACTGTTATTGTCTTTTATTTTAGGTAGGGACCATAGTTCCTCTCTCAATTTGTTAGTATCAATTATGTTGTAAGCCTAGGTTTCTTGGCTCACAGAATGAAACCCATCAGGTCTGCAACAAGTTTTTACAAAGCGCACGTTGGCAGGTTTACAGATTCCCACAGCTGTACATGGGACACTGGGGGAAGCACAGGGCTGCAGCCTCCAAGGCACAGCGAAACACAACTGTGAGAGGGTGGGGGAAATGCAAGGACCAGGGAGAAAGGGTGTTGTGAGAAGCAGGGGAGGGGGGGCTTCACGTATGAGTTACTTGGTGTCCTTGTGGAGGAAAAACAAGTCTCAGGAGGATGGCTGAAAACGGTAACAGGCAGTCTGGAGAATGAAAGTGACTGGGCTTGTTGGGACATAGAAACAAGCTTCTGAGGCTCAGGACCTGCTGCTGGCCAGAAGAGTAAAGCCAGTTGTGAGAACAATCACTGGATTCAATTCTCTATCTTCCTCCTCATCCCAGCCAAGCTCTGGCAATAAGGTCCAAGGGCTCCATGTGAATGACACTGTCTGAGAGCAGGGGACGTGTGTGTGCAGGTCTGAGCCGGGTTCCCGTGTGGCGATGGCACTGATGAGGCAGGGAGGCAGATGCCGCCTCCTCCTCCTTCTCCTCCTCCTCCTTCCTCTCTGTGTTGCAGAGATGAGTTCCTGCACTGGGACCTTTTCTTATAGGGCCGCTTCCACATGGCACCCCAAATTCTGTTCCATTTCGGCCAACCCAAAGTTCAGCTGCAAGGAGGGAGAGATGTTTGAACAGATTTGGCATCAGCCCTTGGTCTGCAGGGTGCTGGTGCGAAGCTGTTGAGTTGTAACTCTCCACCCACGGGTGTTCAGGGAGGTACAAATGTGTGCAGCAGAACATGGGACAAACTGCTGTGGGTACACTTAATTAACAGCGAACATGCACAGTCCTAATCATCTCGTCCTTGGCTGTATACAAGTACAGACCAGCTCGTGACAACCTCAGCAGTAAGCTGCAGCCCCTGCTCTATGATTGCACAGAAGATCTTCTGCAGACGGGGCTGGTTCCATGGCTTTTTGCAGGCAGGGGAGTAGAGAATGACGTAACGGCAGAGTAAGAGTGGAAAAGGTCTTACCTGAGTGATCCATGCTGCACATAGCTTGCAAGATGTAGTGCTAAGAGAGCTGAGCTGTATTTTTCATTTCAAAAGGTGTAAGTGCTCTAGTTGTGAAATAACATTGAAGATACCTTTTTTTTGTTTGTTTTTGCATAATGCAAGAAGGGGAATCTTGCATCATGGAAAACATTTTCTGCCCCATGTGAAGACTACTGTTCTAAAATTCCATAAGATGCATACATGAAGATTTTATTAGTCAAAGAAGCCTTCCCAGATCATCATCATTTATTACAGTTCCTGTGTTTTTCATTCCAATGAGATTTATAATTATAAACTGGTAATTAAAGATCCTCCACTCTGTAATTCCATAGGAATTCCACTGTGATCTGACATTAATTAACAACCAATTATAAATTACGATATAACTTTTAAAAAAACCCACCAGTGTCTGGATGTCTTCTTTCAGCTACAATGAAATGTTGGAAGGAATTTGGCTTTTGTGAGCTGGCGCCCTGTTGCAGATCGATCGGTACTGCTGCGCGCTACGGGCGTGTTCCCGCGGTGCAGCAGCTATGCTGATGGGCAGGTTGGACCTACTAAGGTTTTGAAAGAATTTTCATCCTCATTTTCTTGTAAGAGGCATCTGTCTCACAGGATTTCAACCTTCTGTCACATCAACAGGTGTGCACACTTGAATGCTTAGATTTTATCTGACTTGTTCTGTAAATTAGAGTGGTCTGATGCATCGCTTGTATGCGTGATGTGAGCTCTCTCTGGCTTGAAAGTGTATTTTAAATAATTATAGCCAATCAGGAAAGAGAGAAAAATAGTTACTGGCTCCAAGGAGAATGTCTTAGGGGTGGAGAAGATGTGATAGCGGGTTAGGGGGATAAACTTACAAAATTCTGACTTTATGTGGCCATCTGCATTAAAGATCTAATATATAATGGAAGTTGTGTGTCCCCAGAATCTGTCAGGTAGCATGCTACCTAGAGATATGTGGGTAATAAAACCTGGTACATGTGGATAATCAATACGTAATATCTCTCTTTCCTTCTTTTCTCCTTTTTTTTATTTCTTTTGTGTGTGTGTATGTGTGAACTCAGGTCAGTAATCATCATTAAGCTTGTCGGAAAGGTGGGGGGAGTGGGATAATACTGAAATCCATTACTTGCAAAACCATGTAGAGAACAAGAGACTTAAAAGGAGGCAACAGATTCTTTTTGCGTGGATGCAATCGTGAGGTAAGTTTTCAAAGCCTTGACCTGCAGATTAATTTCCACCATCTCCATTAAGCCTAATGAAAATCACATGTGTGTTTCTGAGTATTTCTTAGCACGCTTCTCCCTTGCCTCTTTGCAGCTCCTCCCTGGGACTTTGTGTAACTCCCTTGATCAAACCTCCAAGACCTCTCCCATGAAATGTGGCTTCTGACCTGATCATCAAAGCTACCGCAGGTAAAGAGTGGAGTGTGGCCCTTTTAGTCATCTCCACATCCAGCTTTTATTACAAAGCAACACTGGTCCGAGCACTAAGTTGTTCAGGAAAATAATAAGGTGGCTTATTGAGCAGCCAACTTTTGTCGGCTTCGGAATCCTCACTGTTTCTCAGGGTCGGTGTGGTTGTGTGGATGTACATCATTTATGTTTCCATTGTAATTTTTTGACATTTTGCAATAGGGGAAATCTGTGGGAGCAATCCCCTTATTTACAGTCAGGCAAATCCGACAGTCTTGCCCAAAAGATAGTCCTGCCTGTTGCTTTCTCCCTCGTTACTGTGAATGTACCTGTTCTCCTATAAAACAGGTAAGATTTCAGTTGGGAAATTCCCATACAAATCTCATCCTGTTATGTTGCATCTGACTTGTTATCAGGGCATCTCTGAATAGCTTTGCCAGTTAGCCAGAGATGTGTCACTGGCAGCAAGGAACAAAGTGCAGCTTTGACGCAGGGAAATGTTATAAACGTGCTTGATCAGATTGGCATCAGTGGTGAATCAGCCTACCCCTGTTGGGCCCAGAGAGTACACATGAGCTAAACTTGCTGGTTTTACTTGTAACTATCCCTAGAAGGGATTAAGTTTTTAAGATCTGGCTACATGCATTTCAGATATTAATATGTTCTTTTGGTTCTGTGCCTGAATAAGATTTAGAGCAATTTCGAGAGCAGCTGGACGCTAAAGCTTTAGGAGATCCAGCGTCAAAGCAGGGCTCGTAGAAACCAACATCCTGTCAGCAAATCCTAATGTTCTATATTTAACCGACTATTAAAATTATGTTTTGTTATTTTTGTCTACCTTCAACTCAAAAGTTTGGTTTCTGTAAGATCGCAGAACAAGGCAAGCTCAGTTAAGGCTATAAAATGTATCTCACTGCTTTCTTTTCAGCTCACTGTTGGTCTGATGGCAGCTGAAAGGGCAAATGAGAAAGGTAGGTATTATGTTTCAAGGGGAGAGTTATAAAAGTCTAAACTGCATCCAAAGTATATTTTACTCCTAATAATGAGAACTGGATGAACAGCGTTTAAAAAAATATGAACCTGCCCCAACTACATTGGTTCAGAACTAACTGATCTAGTGCAGTTTTCCAAAGAATAATTGATATTATATAATCATAACTGGCAGTTTATGTCATGAAAGGGACACTTGACACTTTCCTGCTAACCAGTTTAACATCATCAATTAAAACATCGCTTGTGTAATGACATTTTAGTAACAAGTTTAATACCATAAATTATGACATCACCTTCTTTTATGGCATCAGGGTTGAATAAAAGGTTTTCTTCAGAAAAGAGAAAAAGGAAAAAAAAGGAGGAAACCTTGACATTGCCTTTCAGTTTGTCCTTATAAAAGGTACATATGTTCTAGCCCTCTGGTCACTGCCCACATTAGGCAGGATCTGAAAACTGAAAAGCTATAAACAAGGGTGAAATAAACAATTGAAAAGGTTGTGCTTCAGGTTAGCACAGACAAGCTCCCAGTAGACAGTCGTGTCCTTTGCATAACACCAATGGAAATCATCCAGAAATGGAGAAGAAAGTATGGGCATGCTCATGGAACCTGGTGAACTCAATTATAGTACAGTAATATTTACCAAGAGGTGGTGTGAAAGTTCAAGATTGTGTCATTACCCTCCCGTTGGTGTTCTTTTTCTTCAGGGCCAGTGGCTTTAAAGTAATCCTTTATACCTTATTCTTCACTGAATGGTCAAATTTGGGTGTTGGAGTCCGGTATTCTACATCTCAGACTCTTGCAGGCACTGTATTTTATGATGATTGCTGGTGATTTGAGTCCTGAGCTGGCAAATGGCTCCTTTTATTTGTATCTATTTAGCCTCATGGAAGCAGACAGGAGCCAGACACGGGTTCAGAGGATTCTCAGTTAAACAAAGGTCTCTGTGGATGTGTGTCTTTGTAGGACTAACTGCAAGGAGTCAGATATTTTAAGTATATTGTGTGTTTTCAGAGCTGGTTTTCTAAAGGTGCATAGCATCGACTTCCCTCTCTTCCTACCCAGGTCAGTAAAAGTGTTATCAGTGGCCACAGCCACAAGTGGAATAAGTCACAATCAAGCATTTTCAAAATTTGTCCTGCAATTTTTTGTCTTGAAGCCGACTCATTACCGTACCAAGTTGTGCTGAACTTCACTGGGGCCCTACCCCGAGATAACACCCAGTGTGTCTTCTAGACCTTATGCAGAAACTTAACCTAGTACATGCAGATGATCCCTGTGAATTCATGTGCTTTTCCCATGGCTTGCCTTCACGTCCTGGGTTTGTAAAGTGGGGAAAGAATCCTAGATAGGAACTCAAATTCACATTCTAAAACTGAACAACTGCTGTATATTGACTGGGGCATAAGCATTTCCCTGAATAATCCAGAATAATTTCCCTTGCTAATTCCCAGGCTGTAAATCAAGGATATGACAAATGGGTGCTGCAACTGTTCTGTCCTTGATCGGGTGTCTGGTGCTCAATAGATGCCCAAATACCGCAAGAAGGTGGTAAGTTGGTAAGTATGGCAACACTTCTTAAATTACAGGCAAAATTTTAAGTAAATCTATGTAAATTGTCAGTGCATATCTTAGTGGTCTCCTGAGGATGCCATGATTTACCTTCTCTCTTTTCTCAACATTTTTCCAAAAGTTTTTTTCCCCCATGAATATTTATGTCGATGCCTCATTTGCTGACTGAATTTCCACTCTGCTGGAATTATGCTTCCCCATAGTGCACCCAGAAAAGGTGAGCCGTTAGAGGTGAGAAAAAGAGATTCCATGACCTTTAGGAAATAGCAAGTGGCACTAGATAAAACCTATTCTTTGAGGGGTTACTTATGGATTGGTTGGACATAATTACCAAAAAATTATTATCTCTCTGAAACAATTAACTTCTGGTAGATCAGAGTCCAAATCTCCAGAAGGTCTGAACTTTTGCAAATTGGCTTTGCCCATTGCCACTCTTAGGCAATGAGTAATTCTTAACACAGGCATGAGTGATAGATACCACATATTTCTAGTTATGAGTATGGACTTATTTACAGCTGGCATTTTTTTTAAAGTGAGTTGTAAATGTTAAGGTGCTAGATTCAATGCTTATGAATGTGTTTCCTTGGTGATAAAGCTTTCACTAAGCATGTTATCTATCTGTGCTATCCTATATGCAGACAAGAGACGATTCACGCTGTATGTTATAGGTCTTGTGCTTTAAAATTGAATCCTCTATTGACTTATGGCTGAGAAACATAGAAATCAAATCCACAGCTGCTTCTTCTTAAAAGTGAAGTTTTGGCAAAAGCAAGAAGGCCTTAATGCATTACGAAACTGTGCATTTTTTAAAGTTGTTTCACTTCCTATTTTCTCTCTACAAAACTCCCTGAAGTTAGGAGTGCTCTTGTGTTTCATCTTGCAGTTTCAGCAGAACATAGCTTTGAGTTTGCATGCCCCACTACTGCCTATTAAATGCAAAGAAGATGTTAGTTCATGGGGGTACACAGATTAAATAAGCAAATACATAGAATGAAATCTTTCTGGCACAAAGCAGAGACCTATATGATGATGAAGCAGTTGTGGTTGGAAATCTCTTCTGTGGAGAAATAGAAATGGCTTTGGAAAAGGTGAGGTGGGGCAGAAAGACTGAGCAAAACCCTCCTTGTACTGACAAACCGTGTCACGTTAGAGTGAGAAGTGCTGGCCCAGCACAGGTCAGTGGGAGCTTTGCCATTATTGCCGCTTAACCTTCCTTTGTAAGTAAAACGAGGGAGAGTTGGCCTATTGGATGGCTGTGAGTAGTCGCCTAGTACATCTCTGCTTTACTCTGCCCTCCTGGAAAAGGATGCTCTTGCTTTTCATCAGCCCCAGCACTCAAGAGCTGACAGGGCTTATAACACACAAGAACAGGTAGGTGCCAAAGATGCGAAGCAAAAGGAGGCCGGCTGCCGGTGGGATGCTGCTGATCACATCATCCCGCCACACGTCACGCGGTAGGGTTTGAGAACTGTAAATGGCATAGGGTTATGTGCATTAATTGCATTGTAAAGTAGAGGGGCCCCAAAGGAGGTCTGGTCTCAGCTGTGCTATGACTGGGACAAACAATTAATGAGAGATCTTACAATCTCATTAGGCAGAACACAAGTAGAGAGTATTAATCTCCCATTCTCTTGTGTTTGAGACTTGAGTTTAAACAGGCCCGTCGTTTACACAGTCTGTGGAGTAGGGGGGAATGGACCCGCCTGTTCCTGAGTCCTACTCCCAGGTTCAGGGACTGGCTTTTCTTTCCTTCCTGTTCACACTAGCATGATCTCTGCAACCCCCTTTATTGTGCAGAAGTCATCAAAGATGTTTAAATTTGCTTTTTGTCTCTAATTTCAACTTTTGTTTCTATGGTTTATGTTTTTGACAACTGCGGTGTCATACAGTAAACTGCAAACTGTTCTATTCCCAATGATCGTCTCATAATTTTTTAAGTAACTCACTGCTGTCTCTGCACGTGAAAAACTGTCCTGCACCTTTTTTTTTGAGAATGTTGTTTTGGGGGCTTCAGATACAGCAAAAGTAAATCAAGAATCAGGTCAAGTGGCACTGCATTTCTGAAGCACAGTGGAGAGAGAGAGACTTTCTGACCCTGCAGGTTTTAAAACCATTTAAGAGAAATGAGCCAGATGTTGACCCCCTTTGCTACCCATTTAGCAAGCTGTAGGCCCAGGCTGTAGCAACTCTGTGGAAAAACAAGTTCCCTGGTATGTGTTAATGCCCCCCCACCATGTCCAAGCTCTGCTGTCAGAACAGGTACAGGCTTTCTGGCATCCCTAGATAAACTTTTTTGTCATTTACAACATCTGTCAAGGGCTGGCATTGGCTCTGGAGAAACCATAGAGATGGAACATAGGGCTACCACACCACAGGCCAGCCCCGTAGGAGCCCACATGGAGACCACCAAGTTTACAGGCTGTAGGAATGGTTTTATGTGCTCCACCTCATAGGCGTGAGTCGTGTAGGACTGACTGTGAGTCTCTGACCCGGAGAAATCTATTCGTTGCTGGGTAGGCATGTCAGCCTTCATGTCAGCCTCCAAGTGGACTAACACCCTGCAGATGGCTCTAATTAGAGGCCAGAAGAAAGGGAGAAGGTGCAGTGCCTCCTAGAGCCCGTATTGCTGCTTTTGGATTTGCTGCCATTATTGACTTGGCTTTGGAACAGCTGGAGCTGTTGCCTAGATCCTAATTTTGGCATTGGTTTATCTTTTCTTATACCATTTTGTCCCAATTTCTCTTTGGAAGGGTCCAGAAATGGAAGAGGCACCACTTTGTCAGTAGTGTGGGGGACAGAGGGTTTGTCTCCTTCACTCCTGGTTGGCCTGAAATTCCCCTTAATTAGTATTATCATTAGATTCTCACTCATATCACCCACTTTGTCTATTCTACTTGAATATACTACCTCCAAACATAATAAATCTGAAAAAAATGTGCCTGTTATTTTTCTTGCTAAATCAAGTCCAAAAAAAAATGAACCAGCAGTATATTTCTGCTATAGTAACTGCTGATCTTGCCGCTTAATTTCCGCCCCCTCCACCACCTTCTTTCCTATTTCCCTTTGGTTTTCTCCGTATCTCCAGGATACATAAACTGCCTGTCACTCTCACAGCTCTGCTCAGCTATGCAGCTGCCTGTCAAGGAATACAGGGTAAAATTCTGACCATTGCCCGTTCCTTACACTCAGGCAAGTGTTAGGCCAAGATCCACAAATGCGATTTGCTTGCCTAGATTTTACTCATTCCATGAAGAAGTTTGCAGTTTAACAGGAAACAACACAAAGCAAACAACCTACCCTCTAACTTAGGAAATTCCTCTAGAACATCTCTCCTGGAAAACTCCTGCATCAGGGCAATCAAATGCAAGGATATTTGGAAAAACTTGTTTTCACCTAAACTTTGGCTGGATAATACATTTCCTAGAGAGCAGTTTCCTTTGTGAAAACTGGAAGTGGAGTGAGAGGAAAATGAGTATTTCTCCTATCCCATCCTTGTCCTAGGTATATTACTGAATAACATGGCTAAAAGAAAAGGAGAAAAGGACTTTGTAGGTTCCTGAAAGCTCTTCGAGATGGACCCTTGTGTGAGCAGGAAAGTTAGCATGAAGAAGGCAGGTTGCATGTCTTTTTCCTTTGCCACATTTGAAGAAATGCAGGAACTAAACCATACATTATTGTATTTACTGTTGATATTATCACATTTATCCCCAATTACAAAACTGGCACATTTTTCAGGTAATATGTATTTTCATTAGTGTTGTTTCCTTCCTCCAGGTTGAAGCATTTTAGGAAAAGTTACGGATCTGACAAACAAAACAATAAACTAAATCAAACCAGGTAATGTTTGCTTTTCTAGCAGTATGCTTTCATAGTCACTGTTGACATTTTTAGTTTTCTGGCAATGGAGCTGTTCAGTAACTCAGTTTAAATTCTTGCCCAGCCAGAGCCAAAGTCATCTCCCAAGCAAATTCCTCCTTGCAATGGCAATGTGATATTTCATACCTGGTATATCGGTTTCTCAGCACCTGATTATGAGCTAGGGATTATGAACTAGTTATATTTAAGACTCTAATTTGTTTTTTAAAAGTTCTTCCAGGTCATTCCCCATTTTTCAGTCTCCCTACAAATATCTTTTAAGAGCACCTGAAGTCCCAACAGAGCCCAGAGGACAGAGGCATTTGCACAGGTGTTGTAAATACCCAGCCATTCCACTAACCCGAAACATTGCAGGGAGCTCCGAGAACATCAGCTTTGATTTTAGAGTATGCTGGTGCTCCAGCACTGCTGGAGGGGGTAAACAAGTGAATGTTGTGTCATTTTTTATGAATATCCATTGGACTTGCATGGATTCTCCTTAGTTGATGTATCAAGCCTTCACTAACTGCAAGATAGATAAGCTAATAGGTACATCAGTTAAACCAAGTTGAGCTTAAGTGTCTTAGATAATAAAGCTTTGCATAAATTCTAATTCAAGCAATTTCAGCAAAAAGCATAACAAGTAGCCAATCTGGGATAAAAATGTTTTTATTTCAGTACCTTGTTCTTAATAACATCCTTCACAGACACTATAACATTATTTTAGTCTTTAGAAAAATATCTAACAACATGATTGTCTCACACCAGGCATAATCCCAGTGGAAATTAAAATTGCATGCATTTTCTCATCACTCTTTATTTAACAACTGGGAGAGTGTTAATATTTGAAACTCAGCAAGAAAATTGTCTTGAAACACAGAGATTCCTTTGGGGTAATTTCATTTTTGTTTTGTGTGAACTTTAGCTGAGCAATTTTTTTTACAGCAGTGTGGTCTGTATGTGCTTCTCACCTAACAGCCAAGGAAAAATAGCAAAGAACATTCTAATAAAATCATTTGAGTCAGCTAGCCTTAGTAATGAAGATGCCCTGTTGCAGATTTTAACAGTTTCTTTTAAACCCAGTGATATGGGTTTGAAAGTGAACCTGAAAGTCACTGTATTCCTGCATGAAAGGCAATACGATTGTGACACTTCTTCAGTTTTCACAACAATAACATCAGACAAAAGAGGGTGAAAGAATAAACAGAACTCTGCTATAAATATTCATTGCCAGGAAAAAAATGACTGCAGGAAAATCACTTTAGAGTCTAATAGCCACTAAAATTACAGCATCTTATCCAGAGCTGCATTTGATGAAAAGAACAAAAGTTGGTTCTAGGAAGAAAGAACATCAGAGAAAAATATACAGAGACCTCTGCTTTGTTTACATGGAGTGTCTTTGAAAAGCTTTAGCACTATTACTTCCCCAGCTCACCCTAGGGTAAGACAGCAGGGTAGGCTGGGCCGGGACAGAAAATTGCATTTTTGCATTGTTAAAATGGGGTGCTATCCCTGCTGTAAAGTCACTAAGAAGGGGATTTTGTTCCAACTCCTAAGTATATGCTTGGCCCCAGTGCAAGTCAGTTAGCATTTTTCTTGGTGCTTTTGAGGACGCTAAATTTTTTTTTTATTTTTATTATTTTTCTGTACATTAGAGGACATCTGGCATGCCCAAGAAATCTAGCATTGATGGGACTTGGTAATGTAGTTTGCTTGACTCAGAGCAGCAGTATCCAGAAACTGATGGCTCATCTACAAAATGAGCTGGTTGTTTCCCTTCAGCAACTAAAGGACAAACGTTTGCAAACGTTCAAACCCAAGTTGCTTGTCAGCTGGGAGGATTGCACACGAAACACATGCTCAGATACGTATTTATTTGGATTTCGCTCTTACTGTAATATTTTAATCCTTTCCTGTGAACCTTAATCACATCTTTTTCTCCCATTAAATGTCTCACAGGAATTCTGTTTACTGATTCTTTGGCTAACAAAGGCATACCTCCAGGCCTCCAAGCTGTTTCAGAACAGGCATCAGATCTACCCCTCCGATGCAGCATCAGCAAGACCAAACAGAAACAGAGAGAGCTTTGAGTGCTCTTCTTCACCTTAGTCCTCTGCAGGATCCAGGTGAGTATTTGCCAGGCCAGAACTGGTAGGTAAGTCTGTAAGAGAAATCACAGAAGATGTTCATTCTCAGACAGTTCTGCCACTCACGCGCAGCGTAAGACCTCAGGAACCTTAGTAGCACGGTCCAAACGGGCTTCAGATGCTTGTGGAGTGGGGGCAGCGAACAGCAATTCAGTGTTGCAGGGAGTCCACTGTAAGTGTTGTGCCAAAGCTTTTCACCAGAATGTCAGATCACTATCAGAACCCCTAAAAAACCAGAAGGTTGTTCCGCTGTTTTTATTTTTCTCTTCACCTAATCTGCATGCTAAGAATTCAGTAGCCTGGTAGTAGATGGAAAGACCATGTTTGTGAAAAAAGAAGGCTACAGGTAGACTCAGGGTAGGTTCTCACTGCCCTTGCGATCTTTATGCCAAGAACAGGGGCACTAAGGTGGTGTCAGTTACCTGTGTGCAAGCCAAGAGCATCAGGAGGGCCACTTCAAGCCAGTTAGCATCCAAGGTGCCTGTCACCTCTCCTACGGTTCAGCCCACACAGTCGCATGTGCAAGATGAGCCTTTGGAGCAAAGTTACTGCTGCGTTCTGCCCAGACAACAGGCTGTCCTAAGCCAGGGGCTGGTTTTGCATTCTGAACCGTGGAAATTGAGTTTAGGTTGGCTGAGGCCAGGGTTATCTTTGTGCTGTTTGCGCAGAGCCTAGCACAGCAAACAGTAGCCTGTGATCTGGTTCTTATGTGCCACAGTGCTGTGGAAGGCCACATATCCATGTCAAAAATTAACTTTATTTCCCACTGAAAAGCCCTGTCATCGCCTTGTCTGTGCTCAGGCAGTGAGAAAATTTTGTTTTGTGTCAGTCATGGGCGACTCTTTCGAGTATACACAACTCTCACCAGATCATTCACTGAGGCTGCCAGTTATTTCTGTTTGCCACCTTACTTACCCTTTTAAATATCGCACCTCTCGATATCACAGCCTTTCAACCCTATCAAAGTCATCGTGCTTTATTTCCTAGTCTGTTTCTCCTGTATTAGCAGGACTGATACAAGTATATTGAAGAATTTCCCTTTCATGTTCCACCCTGAATATCAGTATTTGAGAAACAAATGGGTCAGCTTACTGATGCAAGCTGTTTGTGCGCAGAAGGCATTTTATTTCTTCTTCTCTTTGGTATTTTAACAAGGGCAATCAACTTAATTCCACATTCTCTTGTGAGATTTTGCCTTCTGGGTAAAGAACATCCTTTACCTCCCCTTCTCCCCCTTTTCCTAAACAATCTTCTGCTGTGCTGGGAAGATGGAATGTATAGGTGATATCCCTTTCAGAAAATATATCCATCATATATCACAAGTATTGTCATTGTGATGTATTAATGTAATGCATCATCAGAGAGCTGTCAGGGTGAAGATTTATTACTCTAAAATAAGTTATGGTGAGACACTGGGGAGTGGTGGACAGAATTTTTGTTTATTTTTCTAAATTAAGGACTTTTAAAGTAAGTTTAAAAATCTCTTACCTTCATGAAGTAGTAGGGGTCGGAGGGTCACAGAAAAGAGGACTTGAATCAAAAACACCAGAAGGACTCAGGAGGCCTCATAGAATAAGAATGTAATATTTTTCCCCCAGGTAGTTTCCAGCGAAGTTTAAGTTTCCAGCTTGAATGAGAGCTACAGTGGGCAGTCAAAGTCATTTTAATCAACCTGAACTGGAATTTATTTTTACTTCTTTAAAGGAAAACGGAGTCACCAAAACACAAAGACTCGGGCTAAAAAAGGGAAACAGGGTTAAAAATGGTCTAAAAATAATTGCACTTCCATATGAATGGCTATTCCCTTTTCCAAGTGTGTCCAGTGGCCTTATCACAAATCTGATACAAATGCATTGAAATCAGTGAGAGCTTTTCAGCAGGTTTACACAGACTTTGGATCAAGCCCCTTCCCTGCATCATGTGGTGAAGCCATGAAACTTGGCACATTTATAGCATTGTAACATAAAGCCATCTGTGTACAAGTACAAACTTTTCCTTATTGCCAAAGTGCTTAATGTAATTACAATCAGGCTTGCTTCCCCTCTGCTCAGTTCATCCATATGCTGAGATGGATGAAAACTTGCACTGATAAAGAATCCCACAGCATCTGAGTTTGCGTGCTGCATACAGCAGCGTACATTGCTAACCTTGTAAATCTTAGTCACTTTTGCATTTTAGGGAACACACATAAGGTTACAGACTGTCTTATGGGGAAAGCGGTAACAGAAATATGTCAGAAAGTTCAGCCTGGATTCTTTTCTTGCTAACTACACAAGACACCTGACTTGGGAGCTCAGCTGCCCTCGCTTCCCTGTACAGTCGATGATGAGTCACAGAATTTGGATCCCTAAGATGGGAATTGCCTTCAGGAGGTGACTTTTACTCTTCGCTGGCTAGAAAACGAATGCAGAGCTCCTACTCACCTTGCTCACTGCCTAAAGAAGGTTGTATTAATCCTGAGCGTTGGTTCCCCAGGCTGCCCTGCTCGTAAGCAGCTCCAAAGTAGTTGTTTCATCTTACGATTCACTCTTTATGTTGACTCAACTGCTTCCAAATATGACGTTATCCCATGGCATTTATTGTGTCCTTGCATTTTTTATATCATGGCATTTGCGTGCAGTTTCTCTAATCCTGCATACAACACTGGTCAGTGTAAGTTAAATACCAAGGTTGCTTATAGGTTAATGAATGCACTGTGCTTGCTGCTGACTGACGTAATTACCGATAGGTGGGACACTGAACTTGACCCTAAGGCCCATAGACATGTGCTTGACTTTATCAGTGGGGATGGTATATTCGAAAGGAATATTAACATTAAAAAGAAACATATGCAGTGGATGCATTTGCAGGCACAGGGAATAAGTTTTCAGGAAAAAAAGAAATATTGCTGAAGGCAAAAGGCGGTTATGCCAGGAAAGCCTACAAATTTCTCTTCCTGAAGGAAAATAATGATAAGCTGCTTAATTTTGGCCGATTTTAGGAAGGCAGTTTAATTCCCTAAAATTCAAGTGTGAAATGAATGCCGAAGTTATGCAGATTACCTCTACCCAAAGTCCTTCATAAACACTGCTGCTATCAGTATAGGAAAAGCCTGTCCTCCTCCATAAACTTTGGAGTGGTTTAATCATGTATAGTGACACAGATACATTGGCTCAAGCCGAATTTATTTTGAGATTGCACTTTGCAGGTGCCAGATAACCTATTTCTGCACGTACCGAAAGCCTTAGTGGATCTCCATTAGGTTGTGTAGATACGTGCTTATGGTTAAAAATGTACTACTCTCTCCGGACAGTATATATTCATCCCAAATACAGCAGGGATTGAGTTTTCTAAACTGAGATGTAAGAATGGCATGATTTTTTTAAATTGTTTTAACCAGTAAAAAATTTTCTTAGCGTGTACTGCTCGTGGTCAACTAATCTGCTTAATGGAAGAAGGTGGACCTGGTCCTCTGCAGTGTCAGGGGGGTGAGCTTGTAGGATCACCTGGTGAGGCATGGTAACTGGGGGAAGATTTGTGCTGGGATCTATAGTCTGCTGACAATACTTTTCTTTCCTGATTTTGTGATGCCAAAAGAAAAGACTTCTGACCCATGCTGCAAGTGTTAAGGGGCAAACAAGTCTGTCATTTGAAGCTTTCTATGGGAGGTTGTCACACGTGCTACACATCAGAAGTGTAAGTGTTTGTGTTGCCTAGAGGTTGGAGTTATAAGGGGGTTGCCCAAACTCCTGTCTGGGTTTCACTCAGATTTAGTGTCTGTGGCGCTTGCTGCTCAGATCACACGATCTTGGGTCAGTCAGTTTTAAAGAAGGTAAAACATCTTGGAGAGACCATATGAAATCTATCATGGCAAACCACTGATAACTCCACATCTTATTAGCTTCAATTAAGTATTTCCATGGGGAACTGTGGAACTGTTTAAAGTCATGATGACACATACACACACTTTGTTCCATCCAAAGAAATAATCTGTTTTCCAGATTTCCAAATAGCCAAGCTATTTTGTTATTGTTTTTTTTCTTTTCCTCCTTTTAAAAGAAATAATTTATAAGAATTTATCTTGGGCTTGCTACAGATTTAAAAGGAGAAAAAAGGTTTCTTCTGTCCGACTTTTAAATTATATGCATGACCAAAGATAAATATGTTTTTTATTTATAACTGTGGATAGATGCCAAACAAAGCCTTTCATATGACGCACCGCTGCTGTAGTAGAGAAGTACTTAAAACAGTTCCAGTCAAGTTAGGCCCCAAGACTTTTCATGCAACTTCATGCAAAATGCTTAAGACCTTTTGGGTTTTTTGGTTTGGTTTTTTTTTCCTTTTCTTTTGAACATCTTCAAAGGTTACAAGTGCAACATGCTCAGAGGATGCCAGGCTTCTTCCTGTCAAGCTGAGATGGTCTGAAAACCACATTGAAACATGGGAAACTGCGGCTACCCCAGATTGCAGCTGAGGGGTTTCTTTGCAGGCTGTAGATCTCTCCTGCCCCCCGCCATGTGGTTGGTAACAGTTGGATGAAGGTTATGGATGGAAGCTGGCAAAGCAAAGGATTGGTGTGCTGTTAGGAGACTGGGATGAATGGACTTTGACAATACCGCTGAATAGGAATACTTGTGGAGCTAATGCAAACAATTTGTAATTGTCAGAGCTGAAAAGGAAAAACATGATTATAACCTGTGCCTAGGATCAGCTTATGTCAGCTTTAAATGATTTAAAAGTCTAGTGTCTGGAGCTGTGTCTTACTTGCCTGTAAGGCTCCTTAAAGAAGACTTACATAACCGTGTAAGCATGTCTGTCTCTTCTTCTGTATTTACTGTGAAAAGTAACCCTTTGTCTAGCTGACAGGAGACAGGTTTTTAGGACAGATGTGAAACAAAGCCTTCTAGAGAAATCAGAAAATAAGGAATTTCTTGGTTTAAATAGAATGAGATGACTGCCTGGTAACAGTAGCTTCTTTAGAAACTACTGGTTGTCCTTGGTTTGTGCAATAGGTGAATAGGTGGGTGCTAACGTACCTTGGTCACGTGGTGGCTTTGTGCTGTGCCAGGCTTGGAAACTCTTTCTGCGTGGATGTGAAGAAAGTCTGTACAGGATGCAGACTTCCCTGGGAGAAGGAAGGAGCATAAGAAAGCATCCTCTGTTACCTAGAGCCTACCATCATTACGCCTGACCCTAGCTCATTATCCCTCGGTATCTGCAGCAGACGCTGACCTTTGATGACACTGCACAACAGAATGCAATGGAGATGTCTGCCTTTCCTTTGGCTCCCGAATGCCAGACGTGGTAGCTTCTTTCCCCCACGCTGTGTCCAGCTTTCCTTTACTCATGTACTTGTACAAAAGTCAAAATGCTACTAAATACTATTAAGCAACACTGCTAGGGCACTAGGTTACATTTCTAATTTTGCTAGAAGTACGTCTGTCTTCCCATCACCTAGGAGTCAGGAGTAGGCTGGAAGCAACTAATTTACCACATAATAAGATAGGCTTCTGTTGACATAAATCAAGGGCAAAACTATTAAGTCATTAGGGCTAATGTTGTAACATTCTGATACAAAGGCCTGGCCTGGGCCTTTCAGATGTACATCTGACCTTTGAGGATTAAGTTTCTTCGCAGCTTATTTTTGGTACTCAAGGTCTCTCTTTTTTTTTCCCTTTTGCTTCATGTGCACTGAGCTGTGGCTCTGGGCTGGGCACAGCTTGGACAGCAGCTTCTGCAGTCCTGGTTCGCCCCAGTTTTATTGGTGGAAGTAAGGATAGAAAAGACGTCACATTCTTAATCCCACAATACTACGAGTACATCGTGGATTCCTTTGCTTAGCACTGCCCGTGGTGCGGCTTGGCCCAAGGGCTGGTAGAAGGGATTGGGGAAATAAAAGGTGGCTCTCGGTGTTCTTCCACAAAGTAGAGGAAGTCAGGATTGCTTAAACCAATCTATCTATCTGTCTGTAAATCTACTACCTACCTACCTATCTATAAATGTGTCTTGCTATGGCCCTGTGATATTTTGGGAAAGTACCTTTGCTCCAGTCTAACGGTTTTGCAGATGCCTGGCTGGTTGTTCAGCCGCGGTACCTTCCAGCCCAGCAGCAGGGCTGTGCTTGTTCCACATCCATCGCCTGGCCAAGGGAAGTGCAGTGGGTCTCCAAAACGTGTCTTGCTGTCAGACTTACCGTCTCTTGGGATTGGTTTGCTTGATGACAAATTCATAGACTTGTTTAGCTCTGACATTTTTGGCTTAATGCTTTTCCTTTCACGAGTCACTCTCTGAAAGAAGGAGCCAAGCAGTGTCCTCACTGGGACCTGCGCTGGGTTGTGCCTCCCTTTGCCGTCACTCTGCAGGCCAGCTGTCCTCCAGGTGAAACCAGCCTTACCCACCGGTAAGCCTCGTGGCCTTCATACGTAACGAACCATTTATCCTTTTCAACGTGCTTGAAGAAATCAAATCAAAGGACACCCCAACCTGTTGTGTCAGTCCTGTGGCTGAAACTTTTGACCAAAATGCTTTGGAGCATATAGACCAGCTGAGATGTACATCAAAGCCTGAGTGACGCTGCCAAAGCTACTCGCCCTAAGTCAGTATTTAACAAAGAAGGCTCCTTTTATGTGATGCTTTTGATAGTTATGTAGGAATGTATTCAGTAATGTGGAGCATTCACAAAAAAAAAAATATCTGAGAATGTTTTAAGTTTCATTTGTAAGCGTTTTTTTTAATCTGTCTTGCTTATGCATTTAGCTTGTCCTTTTGATGGGTCCTCTCTCTTGAGGAAGAATTAGCAGACCGTTCTTTGAAAAGGACATTTAAGTAGCCAGGCATCCAGTGAGCTTATGGCAGTAAGTCATGGAATGCTATATTTCGTTACTTTCTGGTTTATTTTATTTTTGCATTCAGTGTTTTTCAAATATGATGGTGGTGTGGAAATACTGTATTTCATGAATTTCTGGGTTTGTTTTTTTTTATTTTTTCATTCAGCGACTTTAAATACAGTGGTGATGGGGAAAGGAAAGTTGCAATAAAAGAAGATTTTGCTCTTAAGACTGCACATGCCAAGGTAAGTCTGGAATGGGTGCTCGTGGCTGAATTAATAAACTCTGACTGTGGAGGTTTCGAACATGAATTCTGACAGACCCTTCACTATGACAATACTAGTGGGAGTCACAATAATATCATCTGCTGCTGAACATCGCTACTATGTGAGCACTGTTGTGCCAAAGGTTAATATGCCAGTTTTATTTCCTTCTCTCTACAGCTATAATTTAAACGAGTTGCACACATAAGTGATGTTATATGCATAGGGTTTTGCATTAAGTTTGCTATGTCAGATTTGTTTATAAAAATCATATTTTGAACCACTTGCCCGGGGGCTCCGTTCTGGGGAGCTGCAAGCTGATTTCTTTTAAAGAGGCGGTTTTCATTTTCCATGAACTTTCAGTAGAGATTTTGGAGCTCTGAACAGGGAGCTCAGTCTTAAAATTAGCACTTGCACAGGTTTACAATTAGGTTTAATTACTTAGCAACAGAGAGTTTAATCTAGTTTTAGATGTGTGCCCCATGACCTTTTCCCTACCTTACCGGGATTGGAAGGGCCCCTTGCCTCTCTTGGGGAAAATTGCTTCCCAACATTTTGGAGACCATTTACAATGTTTTTGTTCCTATGCTGCAACATTAACGTTGCCCATAAACCTAATAGTCACACAGTAGTTAATAAGGGGCAGAAAGTTTTACAGTCTTTTCCGCAGTTCTTAAAAATCCTGCTACTGTAATTTAGTCCCAGCCGCCCAAAACCTATCAGTTGTGAAAAATAAGACGTTCTATATTGGTGTATTCCTGGAAACCAGTGGAAGAGAGGACCTCTCCTGAGCATCTAGCTGGACGTAATGAACTTGGGGATTATTTAAATTGCTTGGCTTGTAATATAAACACTCGAGGGCTTGCCAGCAGTGTACCTTCAGGATTTGTGGCTTTTCTGAAAAAATTCATTTGGGATGTTTTTTCAGAATCCATTGCAATTAGTGGCACTATGGCAAAGGATGATTTATCAAATTGCCTTTCAGTTGCAGGAAATAGAATACATTAATGATGTTGCAAACATATTTTTACTCAGGTTCGGCAAGAATTATTTTCCAGCTGTCTTTCTATTATGTAAACCAAGAACATTTCCAGGGTACCAGCTTAATCATCCTTTGTGCCATTGCAGACCTTCGGAACGGTTCTGGCCTTCTCCTGCTAGAACAGATGCTGATATTCATGATGGCACCAGTGGAAACAAGGCACTTCTTAAGTTCCATAAGGTTTCTAGAATCAAACCTGAACTGAAATGGGCTCAGATGTAATTAAGCATTGACTGCTGGTGCCTATTGGGTACACACTCCAGTTCGTTTACCGCATCAAATAGGGAGCAGGAAAGGCTGGAGCTGGGATGGAGAGTCATTGGGGGGAGTGGCAGACTGGAACAACTCTGAAAAGGAATAGCTCACAAATTTCTCTAAAACAGACTTTTCCATTAATCAGCCACTGCTAATAGCTAAACAGTTACATTAAAAAAAAATAAAACTGCAGCCATCTTTAATTCAGAATATTTTTCTCAGAAGGTACCTGTTCTACTAGCACATGGAAAACTAGTATCCAGATTATTACACAGTAGTGAAGAGTGGGGGGGGAGAGGAATAAGCAAAAGCTTATTTATATCAAAATTGGAATACTGTGGACACCATGAGCTCTTAAGCACAGTGATGCTGTGTGCTGTCCGAAAGGGCAGGGTTCTAATTACTTGGCTGCCATAACCATATTTCAGTGCCTAAGATGTCATCATTTCCTTTAGATTTCATCTTCCGCCTGTGTTGCCTGGGATTGCAATAATATGTTCTGAGCTTTCTGTAGCATTTCTAAAATGCATTTTCCTACAGATTAACAGTTCGTACTTTGCTACTTACTTATGAACATTGTTTTCCTCAGCATCCCTGAGAAGAGGGTTATGGGCTATCTTGGATGAGCTTGGCACTACCGACACGTTGGGTTGTGCATCCTCTGAAAGCTGGTCGCAGTTCATGGAGTAGATTTCTGTGGGCTTGGTGTTGAATTTAGTGGGACTTTGGAATGCAGGGAACAGATAGTTTAACGGTGATAACAATGAAGGCTGTGTCATGTCTGTGGTGGGCAGATGCTTCAACAAGAAGTGTCCGTGAACAGGGACAGAGCTCCACACCGACTCCCCTGTGCACTGTGCTGAAGCATTACCCAAATACAGCACAACTACGCTGCTACCATGCTGTAATAGAAGTCTAAAAAGGAAATGTAACTATTCACTCGGTAATGCCTGACCCATTGCAAAATTACACTACTGGGTTCATTGTGAAGCACATACATGGGAGCACCCTTGTAATTATCTGTCTAAAAACACAGCACTGCCATTTCTGGGTTGATTTTTGAAGAGTGGTTGCATAAACCTTTACCAAGATGCTTAATACACTGTGCCGTGCTCTTAGGCTGGTTGGTTACTGGGAAAATGAACTCAGCACTGCCATGGTTGCAATGCCTTCCAGCTCTGGCATGCTCAGTGCTCTGTGTGTGATTCTGCATGACGTGCCTGAAATCCCCGTAGCCAGCAGGCTTGGTGCTGGTGGAGTGGGAAGGGGGAGGAAGCAGAATCAGGTCCCTGTGCCTGCCCCTTCCCACACAGCCTGGCTTCCTTGCTCCTCAGGGGTCTGCACACCTGGTCTGGTGCACAATATTTTCTGCTTAATCACAAGGGTAAACCACAACATCCTCCTTGTTGTCTTGAACAAGCTATGGGGAGAGCAGAGGGGGATCTCCTTCCCTGAAATGCACCTGGACACCTACAACTATGTACAACCCTACAACCCTTCAGTCTAGGTTTGCCCTAGAGGTCCAGTCTGCTGCTCTTCGACAGGCTGCTCCTGTCAAGAAGTCAAGCACTGCTTTTGGAAAACAGACTTGCCTTCGTGTGGTAAGTTTGTTCTCCTAAACCTTGATCCCCAAACCACTGAGATCAACAGTTTTTAAGTCAATTTCCACTGATTTCCATGGTCTGGAGGTTAGATTTCACTGCCTTTTCAACCCTGGATCTCAGCAATTCCTGACCGCCTCACTCTGGCTCTTTTCTTTGCTACTGTGGGAAAAAAAGATGCTGTTCAACACGATGAGATCTAAATGACTGGGCACTGCGCATGGAAACTACAGCTCTGTTGTTAGCCTGTTTCAAGAGAAGGAAGCTGTATCTGAAATGATACCTCCAAACTGCAGCAAAGCCGAGAACAGGTCTCCTTGTACAAGGGAATATTTCAGCCTCATTTTCATTTGGAAATATTTCCAAACATCTTGCCTTATCCTTGGTCTCGCAAACACAGCTGTGAACTGGAAATGCCTCATGTTCATTTTCCTATTGCATCACTTCTCTTTCATTTTCTTTCTTTTTTTTTTTTTTTTTTTGTTAGTTGCAGTCATTAACAGTGTATGAAGAAATCAATTATAGGTAAAAATAGACCAATAGGTAATTGAGCCTTTTTATTCTCATGCTGATCAAAGTAGAGTACTACAGACAACATGCACTGATATTTTCAAATGGAAATGAAGTATTCTTTTTCCAAAACTGAACCAACTTACAAGCCTCAACACTCTTGACTTTGACTAAGGATTAGGATCCTTAAAAAAGAGACTGAGACCCTTCTCGGATTTTCCATTACTGAGGAGGTGTCCTTGGTTCAGCAGCCGGCTGGGGAAGGCAGCTGGAGAGCTACATTGCGGGTGACACTTCGGAATCATGGCGTTTCAGTATTTATCCAGCAATGTATTTTCAGCTTGAAGGTACCAATGTTTTTGTGTCACACAATAAATTACAGGATGTTTACATGCAATTAGGTATGTGCCTACGGAGGAGAAGACACTGGGAAACAGGATTTTCCAGAGGCAGTAGCTAGTTCAGAGGCCGAGCCAGTGCAGTAGCTGTTGTCAGGGAGGACTGAGTGGCAGTTCTAATTACCAGTGTCTACACAGGTTTCTCATAGGAAGATACAAGCTGTCACGATCCCTTGCCAATCACATGAGAACTGACCTAGGGAGAACATCAGCTGAAGGTGAGCATACACGTCCAATAAATTCAGTCCCCACTGCATTAGCTTATTTTTAGGATTGTCCTGAAAAGACATTCAGCCTGTATCATAAAACCTTCAACCAAGCAGAAAATATACAGAATGATGATGACTTGAAATTTGGGTTCATGCCCTCTGGGGCATGAATTCATAGTGCTTTGGATATGATTTGATAATGTACTGAATGCTGAAGGAACGCAGAATCTCTAGATGAGTTCATAAAGATAGAGCATTTATGCAATGTCAGTGCTCTCCTAATCAAGGGAGGCAAAAGAAATCGTATTCTTAATTTTACTGCAAATTTTATTCTTAATTTGCAACAAAATCAGGCTTTCCGGATAAGATATTTCTCAGAAATAGGGCATTTAAAGTTAGCGCGTGGATTTATGCATGCAACTGATGCGCCGTTCTCAGATTTTTCACCTCCTTCCATTGAATGTATTAGAGACTTGTTCACGAACATAGTTTAGACAATACATGTGTCACAAGCAATGGTGAATCAAAGAAGGAAAGCATCCAGAAAGGGAAGCTAACGAGACAGGTAGGCCCTCATCAGCATCACATTCTGTTCCATAGCTACAATAACAATAATTGAGTCAGACACATGGATTTTAAGTGCCTCTTAAAGAGGAAAGTTAGGGAGAGACACTGCGGAAAGAAAATTATATACTGAAATGTGGCGTCTCAGTTTTACAGCTGCCAGCCTTGTTCTGTCAGTAGCCACAGCTGTTGCCTTTTCTTCTAAACTTAGCAGGGGATGGGTGAAGCAGAAGAGGAGCAGTGCAGGCGCTCCGGCTGATAGGGAGATGTGGGTCCAATCCCGCTGTGTAATCAGAAGCAACCTTTTATTAGTTTTAACTCTTGAGAGAGAGGTGTTTTATTTGTGCAGACAGAAGCTGACACCACGGGGATGGGTGCCTGCCTCATGCCGATGGACGGATGTGCTCTCAGGATGCTCCTCGGCCGCCCTTCTTGCACCACTTGGGTTTTTTCCAGTTTTGCTGCTTTGCCACTTCTGTTTTGTCCATCTTGGGCAGCAGGCTTCCTCAGTGCCAGCTTTCCCAATGAATGAAGGAGAATATTTGTCCAAAAGAGGAGGAAATCAAGTCTCTGGATCTCCTGCCGATTGTATGTGGTCTTTTAGCATGTGGTCCTCAACCCCAGAGTCAGACCTGGTGGATTTCAAATCTGGAGTGGTGAAAAGTGCGGGCTTCTTATGGTAGAACTTGGTGTCACTGGTACCAGTTTTCAGTAACAGTCTTGCAATTCCTTCACTGAATTTGTGTGTGGTTTTTTTCTTTTGAAAGTTTCAGCTTTGGATGGCATGAGACTAAGTATGAATATTAACTTCCTTTTTTTTTTCCTGCCCTTGGGGTTGCAGAAGAAAATGTGAAGACATGACCCGACATTCAAAACAAAACGCAAAGACTGAAACAAATCATCCACCATTTGTGATTTTCAGCATCTTTTTTTTTTAAATGCAGTCTTACGCTTAAAAGCCAGTTCTCTGCTTTTTGATGTGCTGCCTTGGGATTTTTGAGTGCTTTGTCTTTCCGTGTGACAGTCACCTGCCAGTTACCCAAATGATTTGGGGAGGTGAAAAAAACACAGATATAGATAACAGAGAAGACACGCATCCCCCTGAGTCACGTACTGGGAAATCATCTGGGCCTTGGCATAAGGGCATGAAAGGTGTTTATGGTGCAAAGGCCAGCTGAGGTAGTGTTGGAGGACTCTCTAAGATCACCACCTGGTGTGGTTTTCACCTGTAAGAAATAGTCCTGGGGCAGAGATAGGTGCTGGATGTCTCTCAGCTGGGAGGGATGCTGTTGGCTCCTTCCGACACAGAAGCTGGGAGTGATTTAACGTGAGCTGTGGGTGATCAGGAGAGGAGTGGCACTATAACTTAGCTGACAATATAGATACAGCCTGTACTTACCTTATGGGTGAGCTTCACTGGGGGATAAAATATTCTCTGCACCAAGCAGGATAATGCTTATTGATGCTGAACTGTTGTATGAGCCACTGGCTGTGAAGGAAAGAAGGTCCTGAGGAAACAGAGGAAAAGTGGATGTTTGTGTCATACGCAGAAAATTTGGCCTGGCCTGCATGCCAGATGATATCCTTCCATTTGACGAAGCTGAAGATGCTGAGGACAAGGCAAGAAGGAAGGGGACCATACCCCAGTTAGATCTAGGCACAGTATGTAGTTGAATGAAATAAAATATTTCTTGAAAAATGATTGATTAAGACTAGAGCTCGTAACTCCTGGGGTAATTTTGTCACTTTTATCTTCAGGGTGGAGATCACTACATGCCAGGCTGCATTCCTTCATAGCATCTGAATCATTCTTATTGTCTCCACAAGCTGAAAATGAGAAACAGACTGGCAGGAAAGTTGAAATTTTCAAGGTGGAAAGAGCAGGGAATGGCCTGATTTTTTTGTTGTTTTTTTTTTTCTTTTTTTTTTCTAGATTAAAAGTTCCTGTTGCATTTTTGCAGATAATAATACACTGGATTTTATGACTCCTGTATTTAAAACAAGACTAGGGTTTCCTATGTTTTTAAGAGGAGTAAGAGCACCTGAAAAAAGGGCTTGCTCCAGTGCCATTTATATTCAGCATGACTTTCTGTGAGCCGCACGGGGAAGAAATATTTCCAAGGCACCAGTGGTTGCCATATCCTGTATGCAAAAAGATTCCATAAATGTCTGAAAACAGATGGAATGCAACTTTGGAGGAATAAATGGATTTTTAATTTTCTGAACATTTTGGATTCCATCTGGTTGAAGTAACTAAGTGACCTAGTAGAATACTTTTACCTTTCTTGTATAATAGCTAGAAACACAGCTTGCACTGCTATTGACTGACACATTCCCTGTCAACACACGGGTTTGACTTGCTCGTACATTTACTTACTTTTACCTCTTTTGACTGCATGACAAGGGATACTTGATGCACCTTTTCCTGCGTGTCAGATCTCGGTGTTAGCCCTCTCTCAATTCATGGTCTGGCCTTGCAGCAAGGAAGGAGGAGCTCTAAACCACCTGCCTAAGCCCACCTGACAGTAGTGGAAACCTAAAGAGATAACATACCTTAGAATTATCTTGGGGGTTTGTGGTTTTTTTCTGCAAGCATTGGCATGTTTAAAAGAAAAAGAAAAAAAAAAAAAAAACAACCAACCAACCAATTTTCCATTTGCTTAAAGGTAAAGAATAAGAAGGAGCAGAGGCTTTGTGTACAAGTACCAAAAAGGCAGATTATTTCTGTTTACTGCTCTTTTTGTAACTGCCATTTAGAATGTTGTTAAACAAATAAGAGTAAATACGTGTGTGTTTTTAAACAGGAAATGAGCATTTCTCTATGAATAGCAAATAAAATACAGGCAACTTGAACTCACAAGAAAGAAGTCATAAAGTATACTGCTCTATATAAAAAATGGGAGACCTAGGTTTATGGAAAAGACATGATTATTGAAAGCTAAAAACCAAATTTGTTCACCTTCTTTGTCGGAGCAAGTGGGTTTTTTAAATCACTAATATTAAGCCTGTATTTACTAGTTGGACTATTTATGAAGCTGATTATTTATGTTTGCCATTCAGAAAGTTCTACTGAGAATAACTATTTCCGTGCTGATAAGTTCATAAGCAACAGTGAGTAGGATATTGACAATGTGTTTGGTATTAGTTTTCATACTTCTTGGCACTTTGGAACATTTCTCAGGGTTCTTGCTATGAATATGGATGAAACATTCCAAAGAATGGGGAATAGCAGCCTTTTTTTTTTTTTTTTTTTTTTTTTTTATTTAAGGGACAGCAGTGAGAATGTTTTCCAGTTCTGGAAGCAAGTATATTTGCATTTCATTAAAAGCCATTGCATTTTAGGATCACCAGTTTCAGTCTAGCACAAAGCCTGAAATCTTTGAAAGATTTCACTTTTGCCTGACACATTAATGCTACGTAAGAAGTGTATTTGCTCAATCCTTAATAGGACAAAATATAGCATTTCCACTGCAAATAACTTTTATATAAATCTCTGGTCACTGTAACCCCGTAATTCAAAGTAGGCTTCTTTCTTCTCCCTGAAATTTGTGATTATGAACTTCTGACAGCTGGCAGGAACACGCGCTGCTGCTGCCAGCAAAACTCTGGACGCAGTGCAGTCGTGTTTTGAGCGTCTTTTGCTCGGATCCTGTAATAAGCTTGCCTTGTATGGCATTGAGACAATTTAATTCACTTTTGCGTTACACACATATATAATTGCATTACTGTCTCTGAAGCATTTTTTCCCCCATAAATGATTAAAACTTGTTACACAAATTTGGACTTGGGAGATGTATTTAAAGCTCCTTATGCAGGACGTAAGTGGCTGAAAGATTCACTGGCTGCAAGCATGAAGGATTTGCTGTTTTTTAATTTTCTGAGAGTTTAGAATTTTGTAAAAGGTAAGTCTGTACCTACTAATAGTACTGATCACGTGTTGTCTCATTTGTATAACTGAGAAAATTACCAATATAATGAAAAAAGCTCCCTCTAAACAAGTTCTCTACCCACAGTTAATAAAATAGTATCTACCCTGAGAGAGTTGGAATTTCTCTGCAAATGCTTTTAGTTAAACAAAGCATTTTGTGTACCTACAGTAAATGTGATATTTATTTTTTCATTATTCATGAAACAACTTTAATGTCACTGCTGATTTTCTTGGTAGGATGTTCAGCTCCAGCATACCGGAGCTCATGCTGAGTTGTAGCTGAAGATGTCATTCACAATAAACATGAGCTGCTGTGACAATACGATGGCAGAAGGTGAAGAATCTCTTTTCTCGTGCAAGGGCGTGCATGTGTCTCTCTCTCTGTGTGAGAGGGAGAGAAAGGGAGAGATTTGATTGTGTTTACAAGATTCATTCGCAGCACAGCAGGCAGTAGTCACATTGTAATATTCACCTTAACACGGATAATTTGATTTTCAACCTGGTTATCATGCATTTAGACATAACGATACATGAAAATATATGCTTTAGCAGTGCATTTTAAACAAGGCTGCACACTTTAAGTCGGAATATATTAGAGGTGAGCGTTGATTTTTGCAATTGCAGAAGTGCTGGGAAGCACCTTTCAGTGTTTAGCGTATGTTACAAAATCACTAAGAGGAGAGTGAATTCTCATAGGTAAGTCTCAGGGACTGCTGCCATTTCTGGGCTGAACTCAGCAGGATGAGCTTACCCAAATTTGACATCCCTAAAGCTGGATGTTTTCACATTTAGGATCCTCAGGTACTAATGGAGTCTCCTTTCTGAGTTTCAGATTGTCTCCTGACTGGAAAATGAAGAGTTCAAAAGTCCTGTGGCCTTTCTGCCCTTTACACTGAAAGGAAAATGAGCTGCCTGGTCATAGGACGAATGTTGTCTTGGGTCACCATCAAGATCCTGACCTACCTGACTGATGTGACACAGGGAAAGAGGTATGTTGATGCTCATCAAGAGCAGAGCCTCATTACTGCATCCTGGAGCAGCCTGAGAGATAAGGGGGTCTATTGGCAATTTAATTATGGTCGTAACACGCCAGCCTTCTTGCCAGACAAAAAGGAATCCGCTGTTTGCGCTGTGCGATTTCAAGCTCGACTTCAGCCTAAAGAGCGTGGATGTGGTTGGGCGTGATTTTGTGAATCACCTACAGCACATCTGCAACGAACAAAAGCAGGCGCAATTCTCCCCGAGTCAGTGGAGTTGAGCCTGTTTATAGGAACGGGGCGTTTGGCTCCAATCCAGTTAAGTCTCTGCAGTATCCACGCTCTGAATCTGCAGAGCTTTTCTTGGAGTCATTAATATCGAGGCTGTACATTACCCAAGGTAATTAGCCATCACTACTTGAGCCTGGCCCAGGAGTTATTCCACAACATGTTATGTCATTAGTATAATATAACGGAAATAAATGGACACAAACTAGAAACTAGGAAAGTAAGGGTGCTAAAAGGGGAAGAGTGTGAAGAAAACAAAAACAGCCGGGTGGGGTCCCGTGATGGTGTAAATCAGAATCACCTTCTGTGAGGCTCTGCCAGTTTACACCCTGTGATGCTCTGGCCCATGATTATTAGGAAAGTATGTTGTTGATATGCTCTATAATGGCTTCCATTACCAGCCCATGCTAAAAGCAGCAGCTGGTGAAAGTTATGTTTATGTTCCACAGATGGATCGGCAACAGCAGACACATAGCTCTGTGTCTGGTAAACAGGTGTTTGACTTTATATTTGCTAGCTAGCCAGAAGAAGTCAGATTCTTGAAGGAGATCAATTTAGTTGTTGAAAAGGAAGAAATGATTATTTTTGGTTGCACTTTATCTTCTTTTTAAATGGCAAGTAGTGTCCTGAAACACATCCTGCCTTTTATCAGCGTAGTCTAAATGGCTGGGAAGAAAAATCAGCAGAGGGGCAAAAATCCCCAAACTGATGGGGATATTCACATGATACCATCTCACCTCCTTCCTTCCTTGCCCATGTTCAGTGGGAGAAGGAAGCGCTTTGGCTTCAGACAAAGTGAAAGGTGCCCGTAACAGAGTCAAAACTTCCCATGCCAGAGGGGAAACTTCACCCATTGCTGCAGTGCAGAACGGGACTAGTTGAAATTACAGCAGAGTTTAGCTGTGCCTTTGCTGGAGGTGGAAATATAATCCTCCTTTTAATAAGAAATGTTTTGTAAACCAGTTCCGACACCTGTAAATTTAATACATACGAGTGCACAGCCAGTGCAGGTGGAGAACAATTGCTTTTCAGCTTACTCAAAATAAACCATTTATTTTGACTGTTTGTTCATTTCTGATTGCTCAGAAAACCAAAAAGCGGCTGGGATTATTTCTGGTCTCTGGATGACAAATACTTCTAGATGGAAGACTGACAACATGTAAATTCCTGGCTGAATACACTGAGCCTAAAATTCCTTAAACTCTGAGGGTTTGGGAGCATTTTCACAGATACCCAGCAGTAGGCTGAATACTCATTAATAACTAATATTTTGACTCTGTGAATCATAGCAATCCAGGTTCAGCACTTCTAGTTGCAAATCAGATTATTATTTTATTCTTTGACCAGCTCTAGGGAAAGCTCCTTAGTATGTAATGCGAAGAAGTAGCCTAAGGGAAGAGAGCAGGCTGGCATCATTTGCCTAAAACTTTCCCACACTGCTATCAGGTGTTGATCCTCCTGGCAGAAGGTTAGATGTATCCTGCTGATCCCTTGAAACCAGCGGCCAAGGCAGGCACAAGGGGTTCTCCAAGACAAGAGATGGCCCAGGAGCAGGAAGGGTGGCCGGGGCAGCAGAAGAGCCCAGGCTAGGTCTGAAGACATGTTCACCCTCAGTGTTGTTAACTTGTTATCACGCCTGTTTTATTGAAACCAAACCGCTGGAAGGGGCAGCTTGGGAATCATCACGTTATGTCAGGAAGGTAGCTGTTTAAATGAAGTGTGAGCAGCGCGTGTTTTCGAGCTTCTGTTGTAGATGTAATATATGAAGGAATGGCAAGAGCAGCAGGTGGTGTCGAAATTTATGGAGGAGCAGCAAGCCCAGGCGGCAGCCCCACAGGAAGAGCAGTGACAGTTACCACAGCAGATGGTCTGGAGGATGACGAACGTGGGACCTGTCCCCAGCTGCCCCCATCACCCAGCCCTTCTTGAGCCGGAACCAACAACACGTTGACTCCAAGCTGACACAGCCAACCAGAGCAGCAATGCTGGTGGTGGTGGTCAGGGCATGGAGATCCAGACTGAACAAGCCTGACCCAAGCTGTGCGTATTGATCCCCGAGCAGTGGTGCTGCTGCCGACGAGGAGAGGTACATCTTGAACCAGTTGGGAATCCCAGAATAGAAGTACTGATAAAGGCTCATGGAGGAATTTAACTACCCAGACATCTGTTGAGTAACAAATACAGCTGAACATGCATCATCGCAGAGGTTCCTAAATTATAGTGAAGACAACTTTATGATCCAGAAAGTAGAGACTCCTGAGGAGAAGCCATCCTGGATCTACAGGAGTATATTAATGAAATTTGCAGATGAAACTTTGCAAATGCATTAAAAATACAGCAGCACTGTGCTTCAGGATTGACTTTAGCAGAGTATCGTATGTCTTTCGAATGGACTGTCTTCCTCATTCACTTCTTCGTTTTTACTGTTTCACAAGTAAACGAAAGCGCAAGCCTGTGTTCTCCTGTTTCTAAACCGGTTTGCATCATTCGTGCCTGCCAGACATTTGAGATCTGCAGACTCTTAACTAATATACTTCGCAAACATGTCTCTTGGACAACATACAGCTCATGACAGAGACCAAGAGAATCAGAAAAATGGGTAGATCGCAGCGCCGTGCCAGTTCCCTTCAAAAAGGCAAGTGCATACCTTTGCAGAACAAAATCATTTGAAACAAATGTTGAAGAGGAGGAGGAATCTTAAGAAGCAGAAATATTGAAAAGACAATAATGGTAAATAAGGCATGAGTTTTCAATAAGGCACAATAGCAAAGCAGGCCTATAAAATTTTGGAATACAAACAAAGAGATATTACATCACAGGGTAAAGTTCAAATAGGGCTTTTTCCTCCCCTTGATGGTTTCAGGAGATATCAAATAGGCACTGAAACAAGCAGCAAAAAGGTTACGCTGATTGTAGTGAGGAACCAACAGTAAAACAACGCATTTTTGGAAAATATTTTAGAAGTTTGATTTACAGTGACACTTCCTGGAAAAAAAAAAAGAGAACCAAACAGAAAGCCCACAAAACTTTATTTTTATCCTGAAACAAGGGAATCCATGAAATCTTAGGGGAAAAAAATTCTCTTAAAATTTCTCACATAAATCGTCTAATGTTTGCCATCCTCAAAGAAAAAGCAGCCCTGAGTGAGCTTCATTCCTCAGATTCAGTACAGGGATAATGCCAGGTTTACTCTCTAATGATTCATTTCCTTACATCTGGAGAATGTGTCTTCTAAAAATTTAGGGGGAAAAAACCCCAAGGTTTTTTATTTTGCCTCTCTTGCCAAGTTTTAATTTGATGCATTCATTTCTCCATTACCGTTCTGTCCCAGAGTTTATTGTCTCAACCACTACGTACCCAAATCTTTCTCATCTCTTCAGGAAGGTAACGTTTCAAGTTACGTTTGTAATAGCGAGGTATGATCATCTCGGCGGCATGGCAACCTTAGTAATCTTCCTGCTAAAAACCTTTTCATTAGCTTTATGATAAAATATGCCTGTGTTATAAATATTTGCAGAAAATAACAAAACTTTTCACTTGTCTACATTAATCCTGACATCTGCTATAGGTCACAGAGAAAGAAATCTACCTCCAAAAGTGATTCCAATTCAGCATTGTACTAAGACTATTATCAAATAATTCCACTCCACCCGATCAAAGGCTTTCTCAGCATCTAATGCTAATAACATTCATGGGTTTGAGCCTTTGCTTTTTCGAAGTTTTTAGACTCCCCAAAGTATCACCTAAAGGTCGGTGAGGGGTCAAGGGGTGCTCAGTTCTTTGATGAGAAAGAACCAAGAGCTCCTTTTAATCTTAATATTCAACTTCAGTACAGACACACACACAAAAGAGTAACTAATCTCAGGAAGACTGATCTCAGTCCAGGCATAAGCAATAGTGCAAGACTTTTTTTGTAGAAGGTGCAATCTAAGAACTAACTTTGCCAGCAGGGAATTTGGAAGGAGATGAAAAAATGAATGAGAATCCCTCTCTGGTTATTACTTCTGTCTGAATTCCAGTTCGCGTTAGACTGGGACAAAGAAGGCTGGAGACAAGGATGCTATCAACAAGATAGCAGCGGTGATATACAGGCCACTGCTAACGAACTGCCTTTCTGTGTCCAGGGAGCCCTTCTAAGGGCAGTCTACAAACACCCTCCTGAAGGCTCTTCTTGCTTCAGGCTGGGTGGCTGTGCTTGCTGGTCTTGCTCAAAGTTAATTTGTAATCTACAAAAACAGTCTTCTATTAAGGGACAGAAACAAACCTAAAGGTTAAAAAAAAAAAAAAGGTGACGGAATCTCTTATCAACCTGAAGCTTCACTTTGCCTGTCTGCTGCACCTGAACTGGCGTACCCAGTCACTGAACTGAGTCTCATGAAGGTTTCAGCACTGCAGTGGAAGCAAGGGACAGTAAGAAAAATCACTTGTGGATCCCAGTTTCTGTGAGGGAAAGTATAAAAGGCTCTGAACTGTCCCTGAGCAAGGTTATTAACTTGAAAAGTACTTAGCTAAAACTCTTTCCTGGTGCATTGACTCATGCCCTCCACTTCAGCAAAGCCAGATTACAGAGATTTGCCAATGATTTTGTGGCTGCAAAATGCAGGAAGGTATTTTAATTGCATTTTCCCCTGTGATCAGTTCTCTTGCCATACTCCGTGGTTGAAGTCTTATTGGAATGCTTTAAATAGAACAAAGACTTGGTCGGCTATTCTGCCCCGTCGCCCTTCCCCACCTAAGCTGGTCCAGGTTGTTTGGATGGAAACGCTACTTTATCTAAAAGGTTTTTTGCCTGGAAAGTGACTGCAGATTAACAATGCCAACAGGAACACTTCATAATCACTGGCTGGGCTTTTCTCACTCAGTGTCCATTTCCCAAAGGACGTACACTGAAAAAATGGCATCAAGTTTTGAAATGGAGTGGTGTGAGCTGACTCGGAGCCATCAATATGCTGATTTACCCCAGCTGAAGTTCCTGAGCTGCACAAAATAACCCCTTACATTATATGTGAATCAGCTGTTTAGTAATCAGCGGAATCCAGATTCCGGTGGTTTTACTTCCACAGAAGGCAGGAAAAAGGTTTTTATCACATTTTGCCTCGTGATCAGTTCTGAAGCCTTACCGGCGGATGAAATTCCAGCTCGGTCTTACTTACATTAATACAAAGATGGTTAAACTATTCGCTCTCTTCTTTCTCTTCACCCATACATACTCACCCTGAGTAGTAAGAGTGTCTGTAATTTGCCCCGTTCACCTGAATGGCCCCTCTGGTGGGGATGCAGAGATGATGGTCCTCAGGTCTCTGAACAGCCTCTGGAGAGACGTGGCCTCTTCACTTACATCTCCTGAGTTGCCTGGTGGAGCAGCTTACCTCTTTCTGTCGAGTAAGACCAGCACTTCTGTTACCTGCCCGAGGTCGACACCCTCCTGCAAAGTCACAAACAGGTATTTAATATCAGGTACCAGTTCTCATGAAATGTTTGGATGGAAGCTGAGGAGGAGGAGCAGGGGTGGAAGCACGGGTTGATTAGGTCCCCTTTGGATCTAGTTCCTATCTTGTGCTAATCCACCCCAGACTCCTGGCGGTAAGATCCAAAGCAGCATAAAGCAGATAACAGGAGGAGGTGGAGGGGGCTGGTCAGGGCTGTTTGTAAATAAATCTGGAACCTGGGATCTGCAGCCTGCTTGGTTATGGTTTTGTGAAAATACAATTACAGCATAAAATGAAAGCAGGCTGTGCAATGAAAACAAGAGGAATGCCATCACCCAGGTTGGTTTGTACTGCAAACCACCCTGGTCAATCATCCGAGATGAATGGAGGTATCCGCTGAATAACCTCACTTTGCAACTTTTATGTGAAGGCTTGATAAATGAAGTCAGGGAGAGGTACAAGAAAGTGATTAAAACCAGCCTGCGCAAAAGGCAATGATAACCTCCCTGAGCTTGAAACTTTTTTCCCCTTCTGCCTGAGTTTGTTAGATAATTAACCCTTTCGTCTTTCCATCTCTGTACACAAACATTTGTATATTCAGACAAAGCACTGCCTCTTGACAGGCAATTTGTCACTGGTAATAAATTGGACCCAGTGGCAAGGCCAGCAACTTCCAACAGGGATGCTTACGGCTGGGTGCCGTGATCTGGAGGTTCGTGGTGGCCTCGTTGTAGCCCAAGACCTTTTCCAGAGTTTGGCTCACTCATTCCTTGTCTCTGGGCTCTCTCCATTGCCCAGTAGCTCACTTAGGCACCTCCTTTTAGGCACCCTCCTGGAAAAACATTGCCCCACGCTGCACTGGGCTAATAGTTCTAGGGGATGCCAGTCTGTTGTAGTGAGCTTGAATGGGATATTCTTGTCACTAAAGCAAGAGGCAATTCCGGCATTATTGCCAGGCAGGGGCCAGGATTTCTCTTTCTGGACCTGGAACTCATCTCTCATCTCTTGCGGTTAAATAGTTGCTGACTTGGAGGATGACTTGAGCATGCAGAAAAGCATGTTACCCGCATACGGCATAGCCGGAGATCAGTGGATTTCCCATTCCTTGGTGTAGCCCGTTGTGCTCCTAGATGCTTGCTGGGGTTAAAAGGGGCGAGCAAAAGGGTCTCACGAGCAGACCCTTGCCCAAATGTGGTGAGAGGCAGCTGCTAATAGTTGGGTTGCTTCAGTTTTGGTCTGCCCAACTGCATTAGGGTACCCAATAATGCACTTACGGTAAAACAGCTGTTGAGAATCCGAGGTGGGCTCTCAGGTGAAGATCTAGAAGTCAGCATTAACAAAATATACCAAAGATTTCTTGCGATCTTATTTCAGAGAAATAAGCTTTTCTCGGGGGACCCACCCCCTAGACTTAGCCCCAAAAACAGCAGCAGCAGCACTGCCTGTATTGAACAAAGCTCTTTAAACTCTTACTGAGAAGCAAAATCTCAGCTGAGAAATGTCAACAGAGCTTTTACGACAGCCTGAAAATTAATTGTCCTCTGAAATGGCAGTCCTCAATTTAGGCTTAATCTCTCTTGCATTACTCAGGTAGCTATTGTGAAGTATCACCCCGCTTGCTGCTGTCGCTGACAGTTTCTATATCCCTCCACCACGCCCACTGGAAGGAAAACAATCACATAAATCCCTCTTGCAGGGCATGCTCAAACTCGTTTCTTATTGTGGGGCAAATTTATGGTTGCATTTACTATGTAATCTTTAAAGGGGACTGGCTGGTTGAAGGTCTAAAATTACAGATGACCTGGGTGTAAGCAAAAGTGGATTTGTTAAAAAATTCTGGGTTTAAGGGAGGAGGAAAGGGGGTGAGAGAAGAGAGGTAGATGTTCCCTGGGTAGTTTATGACCTTTCCTAAAAAAAAAAAAAAAAAAAAAAAAAAAAAGGCAAACAAACAAAAAAACCAATTTAAAAAAACCCAAAAACAAAGAACCAACAAACCTTCAAGAAAGGTAGAAACGCAGTTTTCATCCTGTGGCTCTAAATATCTGTTTATTCCACTGCCATGATACGAGCATGCCCGGTTGGGATGATTTAGCACTCTGCTGATGACTACCAACGGAAGGACTTCATGTGAAAAGGTAGTCTGCCACAGCTAATGGGCTCTTGTTTCAAAGGGATGCTGTGTGTACATTACTAGTGTATGGAGAAGGTGCAGAAAGGCCTCAGCAGACATTAGGAATGGAGTGTTGTTGATGATGAAAAGGCACTTTGCTGTTGAGGGAATGGTGGGAGAGAAAAGGCGTATCTGTCTTTTTGATTAGAAATGCATGCTTCCTTTCATCATCTGAGCTGAAAAATTGGCTTCTGCTCTTGGTTTATGAAACCATTTTTCTTTTCCCTTCCTTCCCAGGTTTGCAAACTCTTTAATAAATTAGTTACTGTGAGGTGCATAGGTGCAACAATCACCTTAGAGGCTTTTCCCAAATGCATCTTTAATATTTTATAAGTATTTAAATAGATTTATTCAATGTGAACAGCCTGATTTATTAACACTGGCACTCTGGCATGGAAAGAGGGTTCAATACAAATTATGTTGTGTCAGAAATTTTTAGCAGCTAGATCTCAATTTACCAGTGGATTCTTGGAAGTCAGGAAATAATAAGACCCACCCCATATTAATATTTAATCGGGCTTTGGTGCCAGATAGGAGAAGCTGTCGAATGAATGAGATGCAACGAGGGGAGCCCTGTATTACATTAAAACATACATCATGTGTGTTCGCTTCTTAGATGGGGGGCTGGGGGGAGAGAGGTGGGTCCATTATTGTGGCAGGTGAGGGGCTCAGACCTGCTGCTGAATAAAGATGCTCTGCCGGGCTCTGAGAGCTGACCAGATGAAGTTAAAGACTCACCGCAGACATTTGTGGGAAACCTGAGCGACCAGGTGTGAAACTTGTTTCCATTTTGATGTCCCAGGTCCAAGAGATGCCTTTTCTTGTGCGTATTCATAGAATCATAGAATCATTTAGGTTGGAAAAGACCTGTGAGATCATCAGGTCCAACCGTTAACCCAGGACTGCCAAGCCCACCACTAAACCATGTCCTAAGTACCACGTCTAGGTGTTTTTAGACACCTCCAGGGATGGTGACTCCACCACCTCCCTGGGCAGCCTGTTCCAACGCTTGACCACCCTTTCAGTGAAGAATTTTTTCCTAATATCCAACCTAAACCTCCCCTGGTGCAACTTGAGGCCAATTCCTTGTGTCCTGGCGCTTGTTACCTATTCAGAAAATAATGCATGACAACAGAAGCACTGAACTCGTCGTGATAGCAGAGCTGCTTTGTAAAGCCCTTTGTAATGATGCAATGAGAAGGGTGCTTCCAGACCTAATACTGTCCTGCATAAGTGTACCAAGGAGCAGTGCAAGGACGGGTTTACTTGTCCTCTGTAGGTCAGTACTCAGTAGGTTACTGTTTGGAATTACCCCAAATTCATTTTCACTCTGAAGTGCTGTGGAAGATTATTTTTATTTAGCCTGGTACATTACCCTCATAAAAACAAATTGCGTTTATTTCTGTATGGAAACACCAAACCATTTTCTCATGCAGATTTTGGGTATAAATTTCAAACATGAGGAAGCTCGGAAGCAGAGTTTTTTGCTCACTTGAACATAAAGGCATGATTGCAAAATAGCTCTGCACATTGGCACGGCTTTCCTAAATCACTGCACCCGGTGTGGAGCAATTCAGATGAGTTCAGAGTCTGTTCAAAAACTGGCAACATCTCATTTATGCTGAGCACCGCTGACACAGCCTCCCCAATCCACCCTACAAGGCAGGGGCTAGGTGGGTGAACGAAGAGCAAAGAAAGCTTCAGCCAGCCACAGCGGGACTGGGACTGGATGAAGAGGAGAAAAGGGGACAACTCAGATGCCACAGATCTTTTCCTGGCATATTTCAGGATGACCCAGCAATGAAGAAACCCTCCAGTGGTCAAGGCTGCCTAGCCATAATTGCATGCTCATGGGCAAGGGCTGAGCTCTTCTGAGGGTGTGAACTAGAGAAGTGTGGTTGAAGTGCCTGGAATAACACTGCTGGGCACTGGCTGAAAATCTGGCCTGTAGCTGAAGTCCTGGTGAAGCTAGTCTTCTGGTAGGAACTTTATTAATTTCCTTTTCTCACTTAATTATGTTTATTTCTATCCTTTAAAACCCGTAGTGTGTTTGCTTTACTTAAAGAAAGAAGAGTTGAACTGCTGGTCCTTTGTAATGTTAATAAACTAGGTGATGCTACAGTAAGATGCTAAGAGTCAAGATAAGAGCCTACTCCACACATCTGATTCTGCCAAATTTTGGTCAGAATAGTTTGTTGTAAGGTTAGATTTCCAGGGCAGAACCCTTCAGTTTGTGCTGTGGTAGTTGCCTGTTCCTACTGGTATTGGGATCTCAGTTCTTTAAACTGAATATTTGGAGGGGGAAGACAAATGGAGGAGCGGAGCAGAGCGCTCTGTGTGATTTCTTTATGCTGCTTATGGTTAAGTTAAATTTGGGGTTGTGGAGTGTGTACCTGACAATGTTTTGAGGAAATGGTGGTAGGTCCGGAGCAAGGTCAGCTCTCTCTGTGTCACTGCTTACAGGTCTCCACCTAATCCGCCACAAGGCAGGCTGGCTGCCCGGGGTGGGACCGTTAGTCTCTTCCATGGGGCAGCAGTTCTAGCTGTTATAAATATGCAGATATACAGTTCCTTAAGAGCAAACGGAGATATTATGACCTACTTCACATAAAAGAGTAACATACAGTTGCACCTATATCAACGGTGGGAACAATGGTAGTTCAGAAGGGAATGAGCTTGTTCCCATTCCAGGGAGAGTGTGTGTCCCTTGTCGTGCAGGGTTGGATGGTTACAGGTTTGGGGAACAACAGGGCCAGATTTCTGCTGAAGCCGTGCTTTCCTGCCTCTACAGGGCAGCAACTGTAGGAGTTACCTGTGCTTCGGTGGGTAAGGATGGGCATGTCTTTCTGCTTTATCCTGTTAAGCCAATCCACAGTTGAGATTATTGTTTGCTTCTTACGTGGTGCAAAAAAAATGCAGGCCACAAAGTTAACTTCAAAATTCACTGATCTGCTGTTTTAAACCACTGCAATTCTTAGCATCTAATCTCAGTGTTCGTAGTCGTGGCATATTAAGTCTTCATGTGGCACGTGATGTCCGAGCAAGGTGAACTCTTTGGCAGGCATTTTGAGAGTCATAAGCAAGGAAGATTCTATTACTTTTATCTCAGGAAAAGAATACCATTGTCTACTCTGAACTCAAATATGTATAAATCGATTTTCCCTCAAGATTTTTCAAGTTTGAGCTAGACGGGAAAGAAGTAGAGGAGAGACTATCAGAGGGCAAGTTTCACAGTTCAAATATACGAAGCTCAACTATATTGGTATTAGGAAAAATGTTATATTTTGTTAGGAAAACATTGTAGAAAGTTAAAGTGCTATAAGTTTTTTGGCTAAGTCTGACTGTTCAAAAGGTCATCTGGACTTCTACAGGATATGACCAGCTAGTAATATGCCTGAAAACACCAAAATTTCAGCCCCCTCCTTCCCAAAGGAGAAGAGGACCAGCTTCTGCAGTCTTCCACGGATGGGGGCGTTCTTGGAGCAATGGTCTCGCTCTGGTCTTCAGGACAGTTCCAAGGTACTGCTTTCTGTGCGAGTGAGGCCAGAGTGGTTATCTCAGAAAGCCGAATGTGATTTTAATTATAGCTTTTGTTATTGGAACAGCTGTAACCGAGATTGTAACAGTCAATTATATATGGAGCTTTATTGGCAAAGGGTGTTTAATATTAAACAATCATTGCTAACTGTGAACATACCTGATATAATAATGAACTTTATTTGAAAGATCAGCATGAGATAAAGGAGTTAAATTTAGCTGTACAGTCTGTAACAATAACACGAGGGGATATCGTGAATTCATTTTATTTGGAAACAGAAAACTCTGGATGTTGTTAGATTATCTTTTTGAAAGCATAAAGTAAATGTTTGGTAACCAGAGATTTGTATTGCTAGAGAGAATCACTTTCACTAAAGCTACAGTAACCGAATGTTTAAATGTGCAGGGCTGAACTGTCAAAGCACGTAACAACATCTTTAAATAAAATGGAAGCGGCTAGAGCTGCCTTTATCAGTGTCCTCCTTGACAACTGCTTAAGGTTCAGTTCTGTTCCCATTGAAGTCAGCGGAGGATCTCCTGGTAACCTGAAATGATTCATGACACGCACCTTACCAGGGAAAAAAGAAGTCTCAAAGCAGCGGGAGCATGCGCGGCTGCCCCATAGCACATGAGTTATTCATTCCCACGCAGCGATCGTGCCGGCCCACAGCATGCGTAGCTGGAGCTCAAGCCCCTTGCAAGAGCCACATCGAAGACAACGGCCCTGCCCCCCCTGCCCACGGAGGGGTTTTTTCAGTCTTCCAGGTCTAAGTCACTCGACATCGTTGGCAGTTGCAACACCTAGGTTTTCAGCTTAATGAAAGGCTCAGAAAACCTCTTGCAGTATTTTTAGTTTATTTTCATTAAAGCTGACGGTCCCTGATAACCAATGGTAGGCTCAAATCCGAAAGGCTCACATGGCAAAATCCGCCCCAGCCCCGAGCTGGGAAGTGCTGAGGGAGTAAGCGCTGGCTGGGCCAGATGCCTGGTACAGCAGGGTTGGTTTGTGAGGGCTGGGGTTGGATTTTAACTTGGTATTTGTGTCGCTGGCTACGTGGGCTGTTTGGCCAAAGGCGTGAGTCCCAGTGCAAGCGAGGAGGCAGGATGTGAAGCGGCTGTGGGATGCAGGGACAAGGCGGGCTGCCCTGGGCATGCCCAGCGCCCCTGTGGTTGCTTCTCCCTGCACCCATCCTGCAGGCTGCTCTTCTGCACTGGCAGGAGGACAAGCCACATCGCCTCTTTTCAGTCTCATTTTTCCAGTTCTCAGAGGCTGACCTAGGAGCCAGCATTTTGGCTTTATATTTGGGCTTGGAGTTTTCTCTTCAGTCCCTCTCTCCTGATTGCCGCTGTTTGGACCCGGTGGATCAACACTCTGTAGACAGACGGTGTCTTTATCAGCGTGCAAAGTGAAATACTCCATCCAGAGCTCCCTCCTGCTTCTTGGTTTCCAACATGCAGCTCAAATTCTTAATTGGGTAACCTGAACTTCTCTGTAATCTACGTATCAGTGTGTGTGGATGTAATGGACATGTCAGGGCTGTGTACACTAGCACTTTTAAGTCATATAATGGGCCTGTTCACTAGAAGAATAAACACACCATGCAATTCAACTGCAAACTGGGGGGGTGCAGAGCAGAATGTTGGCCGGAGGGTTATCCCGTTATCCCCAGTGGAGAAGCAGTTGTTTTTCATTTGCAGATTTTGGGAGTGATCTGCAGCAGTGATGTTCTCCCTAATTTGGAGGATCGTCTAATCGTGTCATTGGAATGGTGGGGGGAGAGGAAAGGGAATGGAGAGGATTTCTTCTTGCAAGCATTTTTCAGCTCTTGAGAGGCTTTTGTGTTGCCTGTGCAAGCCTACAATTGGATATTGCAGGATACTGTACTTTCATGTGGAGAAAAGGATTAGGAAAAAACCCCAAAGGTGGGAAGTATAGCAAAAGGCAATATTTGGAATTGCACTGTTAGGAGACACAGCTGAAGTCAATGGGAGTTTGATCCATGAAAGCACAGCAGGACCACGCCATATATAGGAAAGCACAATCTGTCAAAATTAAGTGCGTAGTTTATGGTATGCTTTTTGTTTGAAATAACATATTACCTCCTATTTATAGTAAAGCAGACTAAACAGTTCTTATATGTCTGCATTTAAGATTTTCAGACAGAGAGTAAGGACACCTTTTACCTGGAAATTGTGGAGTCAGAGCTCAAAATTGTTAGCAGTGATATAAATGAATACCTGTGATTTTACAGGCGTATAAATCTCAAGCTTCTGCTTACATAGCCCTGCTCCGTCTGCAGTGCTGGCTGGGTCCGAAGATCACTGCTGGAGGACTACTAGGAAACAAATGAACTTGCAATGCATAGTATCTTAAAGGAAACTATAAATGGGATAGGTCAAGGACTAGGCATGTAAGCGACAGGAAAAAAATCTTCCTTTTAGTTTATACAACTCCTGCTTCCATGTCTGTGCAGATTCCTAATAAGGAATAGTAACTTTTCGAGGCACTAGGCCTGTACATATTTCCTGACTTTATAATTCTCACAGTTCTAGACATTCCAAGGTAGGGGGTCATTCAGACGGAGTTGTAATTTCTTGTGCATATTTATTTCCAAAGTATCTTTTGCATAGTTTCCCAGTGAAATCATGTGCTGGGGCTGGGGAATGCTAAATAGGTTATTTTTCAAGCTTGCATATAAAGGGGCTGTCAAAGCGGGCTGTTTTGGACTTATCAAGTACAAGTGCCGGAGCCAAACCATGATGTTTGCGGCGTGTCCTTCCCAACCCTGTTACGAGCTGGGCTCCCGACCTTCCAGCGGGAGGTGACGTAAGAAGGTTAAGGAGCTCTGGTTTTGTTATCAGTGAGGATTTTAATGATGATAAAAGTCTTGAAAGCGTACCTTGGCTCAAGAGTGGCGTGACCTGAGCCTTCCCCCAAAAAAGTACATTTGGTTAACCCTTTGGTGTTTAGATCTGTGCTCCTTTCCCTTCCCTTCTGTAAATAAACACACGACAGATTTTACGGGGAAAAAGGTTGTAGAAGCCCAGCCTCTCTGTAAATAACCTTAACTGATTCTGAAAGCACATTTTGAATTCATTTTCCCAGTCCTTCAAGACACTTTTTTTTTTTTTTGAAGCAATTACATTTATCTGATCAAAGAATTAAAATACATCAGGGATCAGCCAAGATGCCATGAATTTCGAATATTCATTTCTCAAAATCCATCAGCCGAGCAGCAGCTATAAGTTATCTGCTGTCTGAAAGAGGTTTACACAAAGTATTTGTCCGGCCATTTTCAACCCCCCCCAAAAAAAAATCTCTGCTAAAAATCCTGCAGATAATGTATTCATCAAGGAGAAGCTAAACTGGAGAGGAAGGAGTTTGCCCTTAATGCTGCGTATGCCCTGCTCAAAGCGGCACTGAGGAAGGTTAGTCAGACCTCAGCTTTTATCAAGATGTGTCTAACTAATCTAAATTGAAATGTGGGCGCTTTCTTTCTGAACTCCAAAAGCATGTAATGCATTTGGGACTGAGGTTTTCCAGCTCTTGCTGAAAAGTAAGCGTAGACTTTCTGCTTGCAGAAATTCCTGTGAAAAGAATCTAACTTATTTCTAAGGTTTTGAAAAGAGTAGCAAGGGGAAGATCCCGTGGAAATCAGGAGTGTTTTCACAGATTGCTGGTGACAGTAAGTATCATTTTATAAAACACCAGTTAGGCTGCGTGTGACATATGGAGACAATTTCTCCCTCAGCTATATTTACCTTTCCCTTTGATCTAATGGGAGCAGTGCATGTATACGGAGGCAGCCCTTGGTCCGCAGCATCCCATCCCGTTGGGCTGGCGTACTGGGAGAGGTTTGGAATAGCCAAGCTGACACGTGCCGTTGTAACTAAGAGGGCAAGATGGTGCAAGGAGTCTGATTTAGCCGTGTGGAGGGACAGTTATGAGGTGGTACGAGTGAAATGCATTAAGTGCGGCCTTTTTCCTTTATCATTAGAGAATCATTGAAATGTAAGACTGGAAGGAAATCCATAGGCCATGTATTCTGTTCTCCTGCTCAAAGGCAGGATCAATTATACAGCCATCCCTGGCAGCCATTTAAGTAAAATATTACTGGAATGAAAAGATATTCTTTATATTTAGAAGAGGGAATACTGCCAGCACAGTTAGTTACTTACCTTCCGAAAAAAAACAGAAGGAAAAAAAAAAAAAAAAGAAGAAAAACATAAAAGAGGTTATTCCAGCTCTCTAAGAGTTATCATTCAAATTAGTTTGAAGATTTGCTTGGGATCATTGGAGAAGCCTGACTAGAAGATGTAAGTGGAACATAAGACAGGGTATGTGGAAGTGAAAAATGAGGAGATACGATCATAGAAAGGCCAGGGAACAGGTTGAACAGGCTTCCAGTTGGGGTGGCGAGTTCCAAAGGCAATTGTCTCATTTAGGCAACAACTGAATGAGCACGTGGAATTCAAAAAGACAAAGAGCTGCGGGTTTTATTTTTGAGCTTTGAGTTACCTGGTGACTCTGTCAAAGGTTAAAAGTGATACTTTGCATGGCTTGCCCCCCCTTAATTAGTATCAGATATTTGCATGTGTACGTGTGCTTGCTTACATGGCACTGGTTTTATTCCTCTTGAACAAAAAGGCACCATAATTTTAAGAGAGTTTTTTTTAAAAAAAAAAAAGTTTAGAAGTTTCTTAAAGTAAGGCAGGGGAGAGAGAACAGCAAACAGCATTGCACTTCAGATCCATGTGGATCCTGCTGCTGTGATATCACTGTAAGGCTCACTGCCTGGTGGTTGCAAGTTGTTTTTCTAAAGCCAGACCATTTCATCTGACTTTCGTCAGAGCTGCGGTTTGCTCTGCTCTACTTTTAAGTGCAAACACTGCAATTATTTGCAGAGCGTTATTGGTCATTTATTTTATCAGTCTAATATTCTTATATTGCGCATCTTAATACCGCTATTAACTGTTTTGGGTCATTTCTTATTTGTATACCAGAAAACTGCTTCCAGTGTTATTACTTATTGGTCATAATCAATTAGGGAAGTTTTTAGACTATGGCAGCCTTATATAAATACACTGGCAAAGTTCACCTCCTATGATTTCTGACAATTAAATTGTTCTGTCACTTTGGGACCTTCATTAATCTCAACTTGTCATCCTTGTTTATGCAGGTTATAATGGCCTGTGTGTGTAAGTGAAATGAGATGCTAAAAGCCCTTGGCTGTTTAACTCTTTGATGAAAGTCAAGCAGGAGTATGTTGTTGAAGGGAAAAGTTGATTATTTTTTTTCATCCCCCAAAACAGCACCATGGAAATTATTGCACTGTTTAACGACTAGCTATGAAATAAGGCAAGGAAAAGTTTTACAGAGGGGTGAAGAAAACAGAGTTGACGGTACTGTTATCACAGTCCTTTGTGTGTCTGCATGAGTGCACATAGAAATGAAGATGTGGCAACATATATTACTTTCTCTTCCAGGAAAGTGGTATGAAGACATCATGTTCCGGCAGAGGAATCTTAACGGCCAGAGATTTTCAGATAACATTGCGGGATTGGTGTAACATCAGTGAAGGACATGGCTAAAGTCTCTTGGAACTCTGAGATGCACGTGTTATTAGTAAGCCCTTAGTATTATTGGTAGTTTGGGTAATTGGGACAGACTGATTGCTTGGCACCACCACAGGTGCGCTTCCAAGGACTTTGGGCAGTGAAAGTCCATTTATGGAATGTATTTAATATTTCAGTTCCTGGGGGAGTTTATCATTTTCTTCTTTCTTGAATTATCTCCTAGAATTTGAAGACCTGCTTTCTGATGTCTCCGAAGAAGGTGGTTTATTACTGAAGAAGGTGGTTTATTACCGCCTGCCATTTTAGAAGGCTTTTTAGAGCGGCGACTCTGTGGCACCAGCCCCGTTCCTGTGCCAGCCTCCGGCAGAGCTTCTCACTGATCCTTCCTCCTCGAGTGGCCTCGCACAGCCCTCAGAAGGACCATCGGGTCCCACCCGGCACTGCGCACAGACGATGCAGGTACCTTTTATTCCATGCCATTCATCAAACCTGGTGTTTCCTCTGGGGCAGATGCCTGCTGAAGTTGAAACCCAGTCCAAGAGATCTTTGCTCTCCTTTGCAGCTGGAAGCGAGGGGCCGGGTCAGCGCAAGCAGCCCGCTGTCCCCCACGGTGGAGGTGGGGCGCAGGTCCCCGACCTGCTCAAAGCCTCTGTCCAGGCGCAGCTGGCCAAGGTTAAAAAATAGGAACAGCCCTAGAGCGATCCATCTCAAATCTAAAAGGAGTGTAATGATATGCTATTCTCTGCACCCTGAGAAACATACGAGTGACATCCTCTCTCTGAGCACTAATTACCATAATTCTTAGACCAGAGAGAGATCCAGAACACTGCACAAATTATCACCCAATATCTTTAATAAATGTGGATGGTAAGTTACTTGCAAAGGTGCTGGTTAATAATCTGGAACGCATATTCCCAGACCTAATTCATTTCAGTCAGGTGGGATTTATTAGGAATTGGGCTGTCATGCGGTAGTACAAGGCAACTCTTCAGTACGGTAAGTTCACACAGAAGCAAAGGAGAAGCTGGTGCATCTCATGATAATATAAATGACTTAGACCATACAGAGACAGACAGTTATGGACTTTTCTGAATGTTCGGCTGCAGACAGCTCTTTGACACTGTACAGTAAAAGGTAGTGGCGCCCGTCGATCTGTTGTAGAAGCGCTTATGCCAGTGGGTTAATGGCTATGCTTCCCAAGGTACAACAAGGAGAAGTGGCAGAGCTGCTCTCCCATTTCTATTCAGTCCAGCGTTCACATCGTAACTGCGTTTCTTCTTTCTTTTATGGGATTAATTTAGAAAGAAAACTAAGTCACGTGTGCCTCGGGGGTGCCCGTTTTGGATGTGTCTGCCTTTCTTTCTTGCCTAGAGAGGAAACAAAGTGATGGGCTCCCACCAAAGATGCCTCAGTGTGTGTGCCTCAAGTTTGGTAGGATAAATTCAAGTCTTGGAGGCAAACTGCCAGATGTTATTTTTCGAAGCTGCCTCTAGGCTGCTCTGAAGCATACCAACACATGTGTCAGGGCACAATGAGAGTCAGGGCAACTTTCCAATTTTTCTTGCTCCCAGAGGCTCTCCAGGGGAGGCTGACTTGAGGAGTAGGGAAACAAAGACCATGAAAATGAGAGATCTGTGGATTTTAGGTTCTAATGCTGTGGCAACTGTAAAGTATCATATATGTAATTTCACCTTAAATTTTGAACACAAAACAATATCCATGTCTTTCTAGGTACTTCAGCATGTGGTGAGGTGCATAAATCAGATGCAAATGCTGGTGCTAGCTCCCGAAGCTGTGGGGACAGCATTACTACCTCTGCTTTGACAGTGCCAGCAGATCATATACTTCGGGAATGAGGTAAAGCTTTAATGGGCCTTTTGAAATAGACTTTGAAAAAGCCACTCTGGATTTTACTCAAGATCATGCTAAGAAAATCTTGACTTTAGCCAGTTCATTTCCACCCACTGCCTTCGTACGTACATATAAAATAAACAGACCAAAACGTTTGTAGTATTGGTTGCAAAATAAGTGATTCATCCTACAAAAGAGAAAAATGCTTGCCCAAATAAACATAACATAGTGCTGAAGCACTATTCTTGAAGTAACAATGCCACAAAGATGCAGTTGCTTATATTCTTCTTACATTATCATCTTTCCATGAACAGGCAGTTTACTTAGACTGATATCTATGGGGAAAGTCTATTTTTAGCCTGCATTTGTACATTGGCCAGGGTAGCCAGATGCTGATGTCTCATACTTGCCTATTGAAAGTGAAAAGACAGAACTGAATGTCGTTTAAGAAGGGAGCTCTCAAAAAAAGTTTACTGTTCAATGCAAAGGGTGGATATTTAGTTCTTAACCTCCGTTTCTTTGCAATAAGTTACAGCATTAAAGAGATGACATTAATGTATTTGTTATCCTACCTGATAGATAGTTCTCCTTATTTTTTTACCCCCTCTTGCGGCTTTACCTTAGCGCCATTCTCCATCTTAATGTTTGCACCAGACACTTTTGGTACGATGTAAATTACATTTAGCACATAATTATGCACAGCCGCTAGGTTGCATAAATAAATTCTCATCAGTTTTGCACATGAACCCTGAAATGAGTACACCTGTACTAGCTCAGGACCTGTAAACTGATTAATTTCACCAGGACCATGTAGCTCGGGTGGGATTCTGCACTGAGCTCTTCCGCTTCCAGGATCTGGTCTCTCGTGTCTGCACGAAGCTGTGTCGTCTTATAGACATATATAGGGATATATCAGAAAACAATTGCCACCCCTCCACAAGTGGTTGCAGAGCATGGAGCACAGCGGTGGTGCTCTCAGGGGGTGAGGTGGGGTCAGCCAAAGATGGATAGTTGAGACTTTCACTTAATTCACGGTTCCTTATGAGACTTGGAAATTCACTTCACAAGGTTATTTTTAAAATCTTGTTCGGTGCAGTGCTCAAAATTGTAGTTGTATGAACAACGGCTTTGATGAAAAATGGAAATTTTCATCTTTAGTTTTCTGAGAAGCAGTTTTTCAATTTTCATTCAGCACTTTGAGTGAAAATTCCCATGTTTTTAATGAATTTCTGGGACGTTTTGAAGATTAACTTGGAGAAAAGAAGGGTAAAATGTAGCTCACAAGTCATTTATTTCTCGATTAGAGCCATCTAATATCCTCAGTGTGTATAAATCGGTTCAGTTTAGCAACACCAATTAAACAAAACGTGGCTTTAAAATCTCACAGTATATTTAAATGAAATGAAATATTTAAATTTTTTAAAATGAGCAGGCTCACATAATTAATTCATTTTGCGTTTTCTGTAATCACTGAATTACAGGGACATACAGAGACTAGCTAATATGGACATAAAAATGTGTTTGTGTGTGTATGGGCACTCACACGTCTATGTATACACAACACGCACTTTTGTACCCCCACATCCGAAAACACACGTGCACACATATATATGTATACAGACATGCGTAAAATCACTGATGAAACTACTGGTGGCTACCTCTCCAGGCAAATAAGGCTCATAAATTGACACATTTTGCTTAATCTGTATGTAAAGCATGTTACACATCACTGTTATAATGCAGACATCTTAACTTTAAATGAGACGAAAACAAACATAAAATTAGCACTTTAGGGAACCCCCTGCCACTCAATTTGTGTTGGGTTTAACACCTTCTTATTTTATATATCCTTCTACATAAACAGTTTTATATCAGCCCTTGATATGGTGCCTTCAAAGAATTAAATGTTGAGCTGTTTAAAAGCACTAATTAGCAGCTTTAATACAAAGGGGAGCATAGTTATTAGTAAAATCTTGTAAACCTAGAATACCCTTCGGGCCCAGTCATTTGTGTGTGAAATAACTCAATAAAAATATTATATTGTTAATCACAAAAACCTTCAAGGGAAATGCTAAATCTGGGAAGAAATAGAAACTGTACCTTTCCAAACAAAGGAGGGAAAGTGACCGTCCACATTAAAGCAGAACCATAAAATCCCAAGAAGAATATATGCATTGATAAAATGCAGCTTGTTTCCTAGTAAGGGGGTTTGCAATCTGTAAACTTATGCACATACAACAACAAACATACATTAAGGGTGTTTAGTTTGAACACAGCTAGCGACATATTTATTAAATTAGCACTTCATTCCTTGCAGTAATGTGCAACAATGGCAAGGCCTTTTCAGAAGGTAGCTTTTGGTAGTGGAATGATAATATTTGAATCTAAACAGTTACTTTTGTACAATGTAAATTTTATATATATATATTTATATATTTATATACATGTGTATGTAACATTACAGATGTTTATAAAGGCATCGGGATCAATCTCACCTAGATTTTCTTTCTAGACAACTATATATGTATGCTTAATTTTGTTTGCTAAATTTAAATTTAAGCTTGACAGCACCCATTTCTACTTCCTTACATCACACACGTTTTTTGTTAATAGTTAATAATTATATTCTTAAATGTTTCAAAATTGCACTAATTCCCACATTATTAAGGAGGTAGTGTTTCTAATTTATTAAATGTGGTATGGCTGAGTGGCACTAGATAACAGAAGAAACATGCCTAAGTACGCAGGAGATCTTTTGACTGGCAACTAATGCTTAAAATACAAAATACTGAAAATCTCAGAATTTATAGATGCTAAAAAAAGACATTATACATTGCTTTTGTAGTTCGTGAATGAGAGAGATGAGATAGCCGTGAAGACTTCCACCTTAAATAACCAACTTCCTGCTAGTGTTTCAGCAGAAGGTGTTTGAACAGTACTTTTAATTTTAGATTGCAGGGGGAAAATTCCGAGGTATGTTACCCTTCCAAAACGACGATGATGTAGGTTTTATATGCTATCATGCAGAATCAGTATTTCCATCTGGTATCACCCTTCTCCTCATCCTTCCTGGGAAAAAGATTGAGGGGAAAAAAGCTGGGCATACATATTTTAACCAGTGTCATCGTAATGATCATTTGCTGGTCTTAGCGATAGCAGATTTATTTATTTTTTTTTTAAGGAAAAGTAAATAAGGGTAGTTTCTAATATCTGAGGACAACGTTAAGTAGAAACTTCTCGGTAATGAGCAATATCTGTACTTTCCAGCTATGGGCTACTCTAAGGAACAGATTTATTCAAAGCCCCAGTATATTTGCTGTGAATATATTTTTAATGTATTTCTCTAACATGAAAGAGCTGGCCAGAGCTTAAACATTTTTTTTTCTATGTCATGCTTTGCTTTTTACGGTGTTTTATGTTACAACCTAATTAGTATCTTACAGTGCCCTTACATGTACTTAGGGTGTAGAGTTTCACTAAATACACTGAACGTTTTATTTTGGGGGACCTCCGTGACACACGTTAAGCAGTTTTAAGCAGGCTAAGAATATGTTTCCAGTCAATCAAGCCTCTAGAGATAGGTTATCCACCTCTGGCTAATGCACTGCTATAAAACCTTCGCCGTTTCTGACTGCGCGATACAGTCTGTTATTAAACCCCTAACCGTGCACGGCCACGGGATTCAGAAGGGGGGAGGGAGACAATTATTTCCAGTACTTCATAAAGCCTACTTTAACAAATTATATGAAGATTAACTAATAGCAGCCTCAGCGTTGGATGGCTGGCCAAATTAGGTATGACTTATCAGACTGTTGCCTCGTCGGCTGCTCTTTCAAGCCTGCCCTCGCCAAGGAGGTCTTTGCCAGCAGCTGGCTCAGTAGGTGACGGACCAGGCTTGATGTCTGGTCTGCACCCCAACAATAGAGAGATGAAGCAAGCGGTGCTTTGAGTGCCTCTGAAAACCGGTTGGGAAAGCCAGTGAAGTCTCTGAGCATCAGCGGTTTTCCTGCTGAGGATTAAATGCTCCTGCACAAAGCCAGCGTATCCCACAAATCAAAAGCAGCGTGCATGGAGAAGGGGCAAGTGATGGGGAGCGCTTGCTGGAGCACCGTGATGGATTAGGGAGAAGGCCTTGTGAATGCCTCCTTTTCTGAAGGGGAGATAATCCGTCAATCTCACCGGGGCGATCCTGTCAGGGTACACCACCTCGGGGTCCCCGCGTCCTCCTCAGGTTTTTATCTGCCCTGTGGAGGGCACCAGCATTTAATGGCTGTGGCTACCCTGGGCGTTCGGTGAGACGCTGAGGAGAGGTATTTCAGCACATTTGGGAACGGGGCTGTCTTTTGCCCTCTCTGCAAAATGGCTGTGTTATCTTCCAGCTTTGGAGAGCTGGGGAGAGGATGGCCTGGGATGTTTTGGAAAGGCTAAGACCACCCTAGCCTTCCAGTAATGAAATGCAAGATAAATTGTTCGGGTTTAAAACAAGATAATTCAGATAAGGTTCAAACGGGGCAAGCTTGCTCCAGTACCATGCAGGTAGAGCGCTTGCTGGGGTAGGAGGGCTTCCCAGGAGGAAAGCCAAGGAGAAACCTGGGCTTAAACAGAGTTTATGTTTAACCATGAACGGATCGCCCTGCTCTCCCTACAAAGACCTTTCATTTCCATCTGGAATGAGTATACGATAACCTAGTCAGACCAGCCTCTCAGTCACCAATCAAAACACTGACTCTTGACATTTGCCTAATTATCTTTTCTCATCATCAGTCATCTCTTGAAGTCTTTGCTTCATTCAGATGCCAGGTATTTCCGAAATTAATCATGTCATTGAAAGCGGCATCTTTTCATGTAAATGGACTTTATTATCTGGATCGAAAAGCTCCCCCCCACCACCTCCTTTGAGCTGCAAAAGCCCATTTGTAGGGAAAGTGTCTGAAATCTGACATGCTGCCTTCTCAAGAAAGATTCCTAGTGGTGACCTCCCAGCAAGAGCTAAGCATCCGTCACCGGGAGTGCGTGTGTGCGCCGCTTGCACCCTTGGGCTGGATGCATGCTAATTTGCCCCATTGTTTCGGGGTGAGTGGCTTTCCAGCACTTCCGAACAAAGCCTTTTTGCATAAGCTTCTGTGTGTACAATTATTTTATGTTCACATCATTCCATCATCCCATTTCTATTCCTGATATAAGAGGGGATGGAAACGTCTTTGTTTTCTTGTTATACTGGGGATTACAGGCTGGATTTAGCATGTTAGCGAGGACACTCCTCTTTCATTAAATCCCATTTGACAAATGTTTGGGACCAAAGGATTGATCAGCCCCTTGCACTGCTCATCCTAGCTTTAACTTTCAAAGGGGCACTATCTTCGAACCGTGTGGATTCGACAAGAAACCAGTCCGCAGTAATTGTGCGTGCGAAGCATTGCAGGGATGGATGGAGAGGTAAAAATGAAAGGCATACTCTCAGGAATGTTATCAAAGCCTTGGTAGAAGAATGCATTCATTTTGCTCGTTAGACTCGTATTTTAATGAATTTATGGAGAGCAGGTTTGAGAGTAGGTCAGCACTGATCACACAGTTATGCATGTTGGAGAGTTCGCTTTTTAAGTTTGCAATGGCACATTTGCAAACTCTGTTCAAAAACACCCTGTTTCTTTATACCCACTGGGCTTTCCTGCAGGACCCTCTGAGGACAGCAGGATTAATTGCTGACAAGCTCTATGCTCAGATTAAAAAAGTGAAATTTGGGCATCATCATCCTTCTAAAAGGGAGAGGTGGAACGAGTTGCTGGACTTCTGTGCTTGCACTGTAAAGTTCTAAAAAATTCAGGTCATTGTGTTTGGCATTGTCAAACCAGGCTTGATCTGAAAGAAACAAGTGTATTAAAAAGTTTTGAGCATCACGTGTATCGTCTGAGTGCCGTGTTCCGTATTCCCTGCTAACAGTTTAAGAGTATGAACAGACCAAAAGTGGGGGGGGGTGGGGGTGGGGGTGGTTCAATAGCAGGCACACCGTTACACATCAGTGAAGACAGCTATGAATGTTTAGACATAACGCATAGATTATAAATTGTTGGATGCTAAAGGCAGAAAGAAGCAGTGCCATTATCTAATTTGCCTTTCTGCCTAGGAAAGACCACAGGACTCCTTGAAGGTTGTCGCTATGTCTTTCAGCAGACCTTCCAAAGCTGCTGTTAAAATACCATGACAGCAAAGCCATCCCAGTCTTCAGCAAACTGCTCCCATTGCTGAGTGCTCTCACCGTTAAAAAATTCCCCTTAATTTCTGGTGTGAATTTGTCTAGCTTCGACCTCCAGGCGTTAGATCTTGTTTTACGTATGTCTTTGTTCAACTGAAGAGCTCTCCATCAAATTTCTGTTTCCTGTGAAGGTTCTTGTATACTGTGGTCAAGTCACTCCTTAACCTTTTCTTTATTAAGCTAAACAGTCTGAGCTTCTTGAGCCTCTCACAATTGTTTTCTAATCCTCCCAGTGTTTTCTAGTCCTTTAGCCATTCCCTTGGCTCTTCTCTCTAATTTATCAACAGCCTCTTGAAACATAGGCATCAGGACCGCATTCGCTCTTCCATTAGTGGTCACACCAGTGCCACGGACAAAGATAATATTACCTCAGGCTTCTAGGCTATATCCCCCTGTTTACATATCCCAAGGACTGAAGTTACCCTTACCAGCTACAGAGCTAATGTGTAGCTGAGCAGCCACCATCCTGCCATGTTCCTTCTGGAGCCATTTCTTTCCGGGAGGGAGTCCTCCCCCTCTGTCACTCTTCCCTACTTCTGTTTACCCAAATTTATCCTTTTGGGCTTCCCCTGGCTTCCTGTTTCCTTTGTGCATCCCTGCCTTGCCGCTATTGACCGCCTTCCCAACCTGTGTCAGCAGCGACTTGGTGCTTTCTAACAAGCGTTGCAGACACTGAACGGCACCCGTCCATCCATCCAGCAAATAGTGCCGTGCTCCCAAACCCTTGGTAAGCGCTCCCCGAGGGGAGTGAAAGATTCCCGGCTGCCCTCCTCGCTCCCTTGCTAGGCAAATGGTGCACCATAAAGCACGGAGGGGAGGCGATACCCCTGCCACCTCACATCCGTCGTGCCCACCGCAGTGGGGCATTTTTCATCCGTGTTTTTCTTCCTACCCTGGCCTAAGAAATAGCTGGGTGGAGAGGAGAGGTACTGGGAAACCATCACCTCCTCCAGGGAAGAGTTAAACCTCTGGTCTCCCTGTGCTAACCCTGAGATGTATTTTACCAGGTGAAGGCTGTTGGTAGGAAGAGCCACGCTTGTTTCTTCACACTGGGCTTTGTTGGGTGCCGTGGGGTTGCTGCAGCCTTCTGAGATTGACAGGTTGCGTGGTGCTTATTATATATCGTTAATTGTTATTGTCATTAGTGCTGTGGTACTACTTTGCTACTACAGTGATGGGCAGAACCCATTTGTACGAGTCGCGGTATAGGCTTCTCCTAAGGAACCGTAGGAGGGGTTTTTCCAAAAAGTAAAAAATAATCAAAAACCCTCATCAGTTTTACATTATTTATCTCTCGGAATGCATCTAAATGGATTTCCCTGTAGTACCCATTACATTTATTTTTCTCAATAGTTTTTATTAGTTCTGGGAACTGTTTTTCACAGAAATGTCTAATTATTATCACTAGCAATTAAATTTATTTATTATGTTTTGCTGTTGCTGAAGGAGCTTCTCATGCCACTGACGTGCTCTCTCGTACACACTCACCAAAGACAAATGGAGGTATAATTAAATTGCAAAATAAAATTGTCAATGTTGACATTGTTTCTCTTTCATAGGGCAATTTCTAACCATGTATACTTTTTTCCCAGTTTGAAATTGTTTGGTTTCTATTTTGTAGTTTTTGAACATACACTTTTTTAGCCTTGATCTCTTGTAAACACCTCCCCCCCCCCCCCCCCCTTTTTTTTTTTTTCATTCCTTTCCATCCACAAAATGTCGTTTGTATTCTGGTAACTTTTCCAGAAAGCTTGCAGAGCATCAGCTACAGGCTTGGTCTTAGCCTCTTTAGCCAAAATTTGTCCTTTCCACGTGGCAATCTGGAAAAATTGGTGCAGTGGAAAAAGAAAGAAAAGTGAACAAGTGGAAAAGAATTCTCCACCCCAGAGAAAACATTAAACTTCATCCCTTTTGGTAGCAAAATATAAAGAATTTGGTTTTTTTAAGAAAAATAAAAATAAAAAAGAAGAGACAGAGGGAAAGGGAATTTTACAATTTTCAGTCCTGATGGAAAAAAAGAAGTTTTGAACAATCAGAAGCATCTTGACAGAAAAATGGGATTCTGAGATGGGTAGAAAAAGCAAAAGCACGGGGGGGTTGGAGGAAAAAGAAAGGCTTTAAATAGCAATTCTTTTTTTCTGGCGCTTGCTTTCTGCCCTTCTTTCATAGAGCATTAGGACACACAAGGGGTTAAAGGTCCAGGAAGAGAGCTAGGGGAAGAAAAATCCCTCTGTTAATTGATCTGCCTGTCCGGTGACGAGGGCCAGCTGAAGCTTGTCAGAAACTGTATGAGCTGAATCAAGCTTGGGGCCCTAAGTAAAATACAGACACCTGGAGCGAGGAGGGGCTGGCTCGCTCTGTGTGCAGCGATTTAGTTGTTCTTTTAATGTAGGCAGGGAAGGGAAAGGGTCAAGCAGCGCTGAGCCTGGGCTTGAGGGATGTCAAATAGTTTTCCCACTGAAAAGAAACAAGGCTAAAGCCTGTTAATGGCATCTAATGCTATTATGGTGCAAGTCTGTGTGTACGTGGGGGCTCGCTGGTGTACGCTGGAGGCACGTTTTGCTGATTGGGGAGGCATTGTTGTTTGATGCTCTTACCCATCGGTGTGTCGTTGGGCGAGAAGTGGTGGGAATCTCGGTGAAATCAGCACAACTCCGTTTCAGTGCATGCCAGGTAGGGCAACGTGCTCAGGGGGGATCCTTTACCTCCTGCCCTTTTCCCCTTGCTGAAGTGATCCAGGGTGCATCCTAAAAAACGTTTTTCTTTCTCCTTACTCTTTGGCTTTTCGTTCAGACCCCTCCACTGATGCGATCTGGCTATGATTCTGCATGCCACTTTGTTTGACCCTGATGACATAAGTTGACGCATGTACTTTTGAACCTTCCCAAGAATGAATGATATCCCCGCAATAAAATGAAATCCTAGCATTTTTCATCCGCCAAGCCCCTGTGATTGTTGGGGCCAGGCATGTCAAATGGTGGCTCAGCCGATGGACGCCTGAAATGGCAGTGGATAGATTTCAGCCCCAAAACAAACAGGCCATTGATAGCAGGCGCTGGTCCGCTTTTCTCATGATACCTGTGATGAGTATGTCTGAAACACTGAAAGCTTTTTTCATGGGTCGCGGGAGAGAGGACCAAAGAAGGTGCAAAAGAAGGAGACTTGCAGCTTCTGATTTTCAAGGTAGCAAGTAGGCTCGGCAAGCTGAGGGGCTGGGGGGCTCGCTGGCGCTCGAGCTGCCAGCTGTTGGGGTTGCTTGATCCTCATGGCTTAGGTATAACCTGAAATAGGTCTTCCCCTCCCCTTCTCCCTGCGTTCCCAAAATACTGCACTTCAATTAAAGATGGGCCTCAAGGTTACACCAAGTTCAAACTTCCCTCAAATTGAGAGAGGTCAAAGCCAGAACTTTATTTGGGGGTTTCTATGCTTTTTGAAGACTTCCATACACCTGGCTGAGCCCAGACCCTATAAACGAGGACCGAGACACAAAGGAACCGCATTGGCATGAATTATGTTAGACCTTAAGCCTTGGCGATGCCATCCCGGCAGCTCTCCCGTTTGGTGCCCAGACATGCCAGGAGCAGACCAGAAGCGTGACACGAGCAGAGCCATCTTCTCCAAGAGAAGCTGCCAAGCTTCTCCCTAAAGTCTTTAAATCCTGACCAGGCACTGTGAAATACTGAAATGGGCTGTGCTTAAATCAGGTTGCAGGAGTTGGTGTTTGGCTGAATTAGTGTGGTAACTGCATGACTGAAATAGAAACTGCCAGTGTTTATTTGTGCGTATTATTTGTCGGATGCCATGAATCCTTTTTCCACTGGACTTCTGGTGTTATGTCACATCTATCAGTGGAGCAGAGGGTTTGCCTGACCACAATGAATTTACATATATATGTATATAATTGTTGGGTTGAAAACGGCAGAAACATATAAACACATGCATTGGAAGGAAATTAGGTCTCTGTTTGATTAGGTCATTGTCTTAATATCTTAATATAAAAAACCTTTTTCGTTCGCTTAAAACAGTAGGACTCATTTGAATCTGTCCTTCACTCTTCAATTTTGTTTTGTTTCTTCAAGAGAGGCGCTGAGAAGAACTGATTGCAGTTATTCTTGACATTTTAAATGGCCATCCTTTTCCTCTTGGATATGGTACCCAGATGTATAGTTAGAAAGTTAAAGTGGCTCAGCTAAAGATAAGGATGCTGTGAACTTCGGTTTTACAACTCCTGCCTTGGCCTTCCAGCCCAGCTGATTTAGTAGGAATGAGCTTACCCCGCTCACAGAACTTCAGCCAGGGGAAAGGGGGAGAAAAATAACAGTACTCTGCAGACCTCTACTCCAAAGGCACATAGAAAGCTGCTGGACCAGGATGTCGGGAGCAATCCTGGCTCGGCAGCCTGCCCTGAGGTGGGGGCCCGGGGGAGCTGCCATGGCGGGGAAGCTGGGCTCAGCCCGGGCAGTGGCGCGGGCAGGAGCTGGGGTTGCCTGGTTTGAGAAATGCAGGGGATGGAAAGGTAATAAAAGGCAAGTGTGGTGAACAGATTGCTTGAGCAGAATATTTTAGCTTAATAAAAAAAAAAATAAATCCACGGACAACCCCCTCCCCTAAGCCTACAGTATGAGGCTGATGAAATTTATACGAGAGAGAGAGACATAACGAAAGAAATTGTTTATTTGTTTGTTTGCCTTTATAAAACCCATTTGGGAGGAACATCAACAAATATACCATACATCAGTTATCTGCCTTATACCAGTTACACTGATGCTGGAGACGTCCTTTGTTAGAAATTAATGTATGCAATAAAGTTTTACATTTTTCATATGTTTTGAAGTATGCAGGCCATAATTCTTTTGACTGCATAATTACTTTTTGTACACAAGAAAAATGAGGTGCTTAGTCCTAAGTAAATAACCTCAAAACAAACCAAGAAAAACAGTTGCATCCTTTTTATCTTCTGGGTCTTGCACAATAAATATTTTGTTAGAAACTAAAAAAAAAAAAAAAAAAAGTTATATATCCTCATTATAATTTCACTTAAAAAAACCCCAACAACAAACAAGCCCCTCTAGGATCATATTGAAAAACACACTGAAGTTAGTGTGGGAAAGAAATGTATTATTTCATGACATTTTTAGGTGCAGATGAAACTAATAGTTTGTGGAAGGGTTTGCCTGGTTAATCCTTTTAGCTGAGTTTTTCCCTCTTCACTTCTGGACCATCAAAAAGCTCTAGTAAATGGATTTCATTAGATCCAAGATCATTTAGGCATGGCGGCAGAGCTGGCACGAAGTGCGGCCACGCGAGAAGGGCAGGGTGGCTGAGCCAGCCGGTCATGGAGATGCTGTTGCTACAAGTTGAGCTGGCTTCGTTCTGATGGCCGAGGGCAGGTGTTGGAAAATGGTGAGATAACCTCCCCAGAGCCAGGAGGCTGGCTTATCTACCATGTCACTGTGAGAGAAGGGGTTGTGTTGTGGGTTTTTCCATAACTCCGGACTCGCTGTTTGCTGGTGTGGTTGGCTGAGCTTTCTGGATGATGTTGGTTTGGGTTCATGAGGTGTGCTCTTTGGGGTTTTTTTGTTCCAGAGGAGCAGAAGCTTTGTAGAAGACTTTTAAAGAAAAGAAAATAGGATTTTCAGGGCTGGCAGCAGCAGCTTAAGTTCCCCAACCTGTAGGCAGTTGTGTTTCGGGGGTGCCAGTGGTTGCTCCAGCCATGTACCACTGGCAGCGGTTCAGTCCCTCAAGGAGAGGAGCCCTGGAAAAGGTCACAGCCGGTTTACCTCTTTTAATCCTTAAGCACTGAACTAATGTCAAGTCAGGGTCACGTAAATACAGAGATAGGAAAAGGGGAGGAAGGAATGTTTGGGGGGGGGGGGGGCAGGGGGAGTCAAGATACACTTTTTAAAACTAAACTGAAATAAACTACTCTTCGGCAGAAATCAGGGAGTCACACCGGGTTTGGCACTGGCTTAAATAAATCAATTAAAGTACTGATTTAAGTTAAACCAATATGCTAGCAAGGCCTTAGGTTTTCATCTTCCAAAGACTTATGTGCATGCTTGGCTGAACAGTGGGAGTGATTATCTGTATAATTCATGTTAGGAATACGGCCTTATTATTTAAGGATTCAGCTTTATAATACATACGGTATTTGCAGACCGTTGCCTCTGTACAGGGTTTCTGTGGATTCGGAGCCACTTGCTGTGGGTAAAACATATCTCCAGCTCCTCCGCCCACCCCGTACCCGCTGGCAGTCCCTCCTTGTCCCCACGAGTTGTGCTGGTGGTGCTGGTGAGGGACACGCTGCTTCTGCGGAGCCGGAACATTTTTTATAAATATGTAAATAAAATTTACCTCCTTTTGCTGACCCCTCGAAGGGCCATTTTTGGCCTGCAGCAAATATTTATGTGTGAGCTGTAAACCCCTGAAACTGAGGGGTTATAGTGGAAATGCTGACAGAGTATTAAGAGACCTTTAACCCCTGGTTTAGCTGGCCCTGCTATAATTACAGGTCTGTCTGTTATTTTCAATAGCACTCGTCATGACCTTGCCTCTATTTTTTAATTATAGTAGAACTTGTGAAGGGAATTATTACTAAGTTGGGGGTTCCCTGTCTCTCTAAATTCAATCTTTATTAAATATGTAAACCGCTGAAGAGGCAGGATTGGTCTAATAGCCTTTTCCCTCCCTTCCCCTCCCTCCTCTCTGGACCGTGGTTCAAGTTGTGCCGAAGCCCTGAGTGAAATGGATGCTGTGATCTGAGCCTCCCGTGTCCCCCGTGAGCACTGAAACTGGCTGTACAATAAGCATCAAAGGTTAATGAACACAGGGAAAAAAAGTTGACATTTTATTTGGTAATGGTCCTAATGGTTGAAATCTGGATGGAAAAGATGAGATCCAGGAGGAGGTCGCCCTTCCTTTTCTCCTTCCCTCCCTTATTTTTCTGAAACGTCCACGTCTGGAGGAGGCAGGTCCTATCGGACCCCAGAAATGCCTCTTCAAAAACGTTTGTGATTTCAAACAACTGGGCCGTGGCTTGCAGCTTAAGGAGAGCAGCTGGGATACATTTTTCAAGCCGCACACTCAATCCCCACGCTGGCTTCTCTGTGCTCCCCCCACTTCAGGGAGCTCGCCCGCTCGCCGGGGCGATGATGTCCAGCCGCGTTTGCTGCTGACCCGTAGCAGTTCGGCAAGCTGCCGGTGCTCCAAGTGGAGAAATGCCCCATTCTCACTGGCTGTGCAATGTCCTGCAGGGCTTTCCCGGCTGGCCGCAGTGGAGGCTCCTTCGGCCCCGGCTGTCCAAGCTCAGTGGAGCTGGAGTCACCCACTGAGCCTGCAGCACGCAGGGAATCCTCCAGGTATAGGGGTGTTTCACAGCTTGGTGTACCATTGCTAAAGGGGTGGTAGAGGGATGTACGCTTGCCCAGCTGGGGAGCATCTCCCTGCAGCCCAGCGGTGACCTGGATGTCTCCATCTGCCGATGGAGGAGGCAGCAGCACCCACCTCCAGTACCACCCTGGGGCTTTGCTGTGGCGGGCGGGTCAGCAGGGTCAGGGCAGCGAAGGGGCCATGCGTGGCCTGGAGAAAGGGGGGATCATCCATCCTTGAGTTACCGGGTGGGGGAGAGTCTTTTGGGATGAGCATTGGCTTTTCCTATCGTGGGACACAGGCAAACTCCAGATTTTGCATAGATGAGCCCCCCCAGTGCTGAGGGGAGGCAGAGAGCCAAGCCCCGGTGTGGAAGAGCGCGGCGGCTCCTTACGCTGTTGCACTGGCCTGTTAAAAAGAGGAGGCTTACAAAAGATGTGCTTCGAGGCAGGAATTTTCCTGGGACCCTCTGGCTTCCCACTGGGATCCTCGAGACGAGCCCCAGGAAGGGTCTGGGCTTTGTGTTGGTCCCCCTGGGGAAGGGGACCTTGGCTGTTCTTTCAGTATCTCCCCACCAGATCCACAAATTGAACCTTTGGAGCAGTTTAGGTATTTTCTTTTTTAAGGGGAGTGATGGATTGGCCTTCAGTGGCTGAATGACCTTTCTGTTCCAGTCTAGACAGCTGCGGAGGGTTTGAGAAGCATGACTGGATCAGGCCCTTAGGAAATGCTTTCACTAAAGCACTTTATGTACATTCAGAGAGCTCATGAATCACTGGGCTTTGCAGATAACTTTACCCTGAAAATATAGTAGATGATATTCATTTTAATATTTACCCAGGTAGGATGCAAAGCACGCGGCCGTGAGGCGTAGTGCGGTGCTGAGCGATGACTTGTCGGCATTGCTTATAGATGGGTAATTAGAGCTGCCGCACGGAGGCTGGGGTTGGGGACCAAACCGGCTGGATGTTTGTTTACATGACTCAGTGAATGACACTGAGTTGGAAGCGTAACTTACAGGTGTTACTCTTTCTCCCCCCTCTCCTCCCCCTGCCCCCAAAATGCAGTTTTGGAGTATCCGTAGCTTCTTTACTCTCTATCTTGATGCCGCTTGTTTAGAATACCATCTTCCTTTACTGAGGTGTAAGGAAAATGAATTAGCACAAGCTGGCACAGGTAATTAATATCGTGTGGGCGAGAGAGGGAGAAGACTTTTTAAATGGCTTGCAGTACATTTAGAAATCTGTCCTGTGGTGTTCACCGCTTGTAGTTACGGCTAAGGATGCTCACCTGCCCCTCATCTGCCACCTGCTACCACTGCCTGCGCTCTCCCGTTTGCTGATGCCATCACTGTGGAGTGTTTTACTGGCTTTAAATAATTTTAGAAGTTAAATTATGTATTTACACTTAAATATTGCTGATATGCAATTATTAATAAAAGCAACAGCTGCATGTTGATCAAATATGTGAGTTTTTGTCTGGGCAAGTTTGACAGATTTTTGTCTGGGTGTTTTGATAGACCGAATTTTACAGCGGAGTCATCTCTGTAGGTTGAACCAATCTTACCAGTGTTTTCCCCAGAATATTGCCTCCTGTTTTAAAGTATACATTGTTATGGACATTATTATCGAAAGCAGGACTGAAAGTAAGGCATTATTCTAAGAAAAAGAAAATAACACTTTTTTTCCATAGACCTTTAGGTTTTGAATACTGAAAAATGTATAAAGCATATGAAAAAGTAAACCCTTTGCTCCAAAATGAAAATAAAATTTCTATTCCCAAATTGATTACGAGAGTGGGTTTCTGCTTTTCCACCTGCTTCAGTTGTATCAATAACTAGACTGGACCTAATCATTGCTGTTTATAAGCTTGGGTAGCATTCTGAGGGAAGCGTGGCACAGAAAGGTTAAGCCACATACACAAGGTGGCACAAAATGAAAAAGCTAAACTGGGGCCAGAGTCTTGCCAAGCATCAGTTTGTTTTTGTTTATGTTCCTCTACATACCTAGCTCTTCTTCTGAAGAACTAAAATGCTGACTAGCATTTTCATATGCTATTTTCATATACCTGTCCAAAACTCATGGACTTACGTCTGCAAGTTAATTACAGGTATGGCTACGCGATAAGTCAACGTCTATTTCCTTGTTTTCTGGGCATCTTGATAGTTGTGTGGGTAGACTCCATTGCTGTACACTATGAATATTATTTTTTAAAGGTGTATTGGCTTTATTTTAAGGATTATCACAAAGCTGGAGAACTAAGGTGGGGGAAAGAATGAGATGGCCAGGAGAAGTCTTTCCTGTGCATCCCTTAGGTAGCTGCCCTGTGCCAGGGTGACCACGGGATGACTTAGCCAGGTCACTTACCCTCTGTGTCCTACTGTTTTTTTCATCTAAGCAATTCTTCTGCCCTTTCCACTTTCCATAACGTACCAGGACTGGCATGGATAGATTTTGATTGTCATGTGTATGTGCACAGAAGCAGTACTGGGCTGGATTGTCCAACCTACTCCTCCTTTGTAAATCTACCAATACCCAAACCAAGACCAGTTGTACTGGCACGTGGGGTCTGCCCTTCCTTCTTTCCTTCCTGTGGTATCTGTAGTTGCTAAACATGGCAGTTATTGTTGTTGAAGGCAGCTTTTTTTTTTTTTTTTTTAGTATGCTCAGAAGCAGTTATTTCCTTTCTGGAGGCAGTTATTTGCTCTTCTGTAATAATTTGTATATTCCCTAAATGCTGAAGGGATATTCTCCTTGCTAACTCTGGCTAAAATAAAATAGAACAGAGGAAACCACTGGCTGTATGTTCGGGCAGGTCAGGAAAGGGGCAAGTTGATTTATGCTTCCAAATGACCCAATGCCATGAAGCGTTTAAAGGCACGCTCGCTAGCAAGGCTGTGAGGAGTCCCCGGTTGCCACCGCCACGCACGGCAGAGCAGCAGCCCCCGTGCCGGCCCCAGGAGGAGGGTACCAGCCGCTGCCCACACCACGCTGCTCGGAGGGATGCTGCTGCTCCCGCCTCTGCCCAGGGCAAAAGCCAAGGTTTGGGGAATCTACGCTCTCCGGTAATTTAGGTGCTTCCCCTGAATCCTACATGATCTACCAAAATGCCAAAGTAAATGAACAAATCACATTTTTAATGTTTTGCTCGTTTTGTTTGATAGATTGCCAAGTGAGAAATTTCAAGGGGTCTACAAGTCACTCAGGTAAAAGAGCGACTTTCTGCTGTATTTTTCATGTGAGTAAAACGCCAATCTATAAAGGATTAGGAGCCTTTATTCAGAGTTTGAACTTTAACATTCCTCAAGCCTCGAATTTTTAATCTTCAAAAGAAAGTAGTCATTTCATGGTGAGTTATGAAACGTGAATTATTTATTCCGCCAGTAAATATGTAATTAGGCATATTTTGAAAATCTGTAATTAATCCCTCACCCCTTAAACCCATAAGAAATGCTAATATGCCTCTGAGGTAAGGCAGGTTTCTATAAAGGGCATTATGTAAGCTGTTCTGATCTGTTGTATAATTATGTTTGCTGCCTGTAGTGGAAAAAAAAATCCTAGTGAGAATTTGTTGTGGAGGAGAGGGAAGAAAGGGAAGAAAAAGCTTCACTCCTCACCGAGCAGGAGGCAGTTATTGGATGGCAATATATCCAAAGCTTTTCACTTGTTGGGGTGGGTTTCAAGGGGTGCAGTACGGCCATGAAAAGCAAAGCTGGTTATTTTATTCCTACCTCACGCAGCAAACTACCAGCCCTGCCCGAGTACCCCCATAGCCAAGGGGCTGTGTGGACCTGGCTCGGACACTCCCAGCTCAGCACAACTGTTGTTCCCCCTTAGCCTCTCGCTTCAGCAGGTCCCCCGGTGGATTTTTCTTGATAAAACAGGGAAATCTTGAATCCAAGCGGTACCTTTTGAACCATTTCGTGTTCACTTTGGCATCCTGCATCCTGACAACACAGCATAAAGAAATACAACCAAAAAAAAAAAAAAAAAGCATTGCCCAAGAAGACTTTCCAGCTTGGTTTTGGAGCAAGGAAATCTGTTGAGGCAAAAAAATCTGATTGATCTGACTAATACTAACATTGTGGAAAGCCCAGGAGCAGATTGCTAAGCTCGAACGTGGCTTCACTTTGGAATGACTGGACATATTTTAAGAGGCTTTCACTAACAATAACTGCCAGAGTTCTGTCACTTTGCTGTAAGAGTCTCTTGTTGTCATTTTAACTTCATTAAGAGGACAAGTGCACCCTACTACTTGAGCTGGTGAAAGCAAGGAGAGATTTAGAGGTCATTGAATGCACTCTTGGTCAAAATAGGGCACTTTGGATGGGACTTACGGAGCTCCATAAGGGGCCAGCAATGTTGTACGCATTGGAAGAGATGATACAAATTGGCTTAGAAAGCAAGCGGACAAGGTCATGCAGATATGTTCACTGGTGATTAGTAAGTACGGCCACCTGACTATAACCTCAGAAGCAGTAGGTTGCTGTTTTTCAAAATAGAATACCAGGGGAAAGATTTTTCTGTATGAGTATGATGTGCCCTGTTTCCTATACTCAGCCACTGTCAGCGTCATAATTATTGAGCTTAGTTCATTGTTTCCTTGGTTCCCCCCGATGGAGGTAGGTGGGAACCATATCCACTTTTTCTCCGTGCAGCTTTTTACCTTTGTCCCAAGGCAAGGACCTTGGGTCAGACCTGTGGCCTCAAAATTATCTGGCCTCAAAAGCCCGCTGAAAGAGATACCTTTAAATGTCTGCCAAGCTTGCCCACCGCACTCGGGAGCAGGCGGCGTACACTAACTCAGTGCTTCATGGAAAAAGGCTCGGTCCCAGAAGTCACCCGAAAGGTTGGGCATCAATCAAGCAGATGTACAGCCTGTTCTCTTCTGAAACGTAGGCAGCTACAGGTTAGAAAAGTTGCAGCTTCTAAAACTCCGCAGCAAGCAGAAGGTGCCTGCAGAAGCCGAAAAATACCTGTCAGGCTGCTCCTCAGCAGGAGCATTGCCCTGAGTTGATGACATCTGTGAGGTGCTTACAGCACCATTGCAGTGAACGTGGCGGGTTTGGGGTTTTTTTTGCCCGAATTACTCTAAAGCAATCAGACATACAGCTTCCTGTAGAAGTTGTTAACCTGCCGGTGAATTCATCGTGGGTGTTTTGATGTTTGTCGCCTTTATTAAAGGCCTTGGAGATGTGAGATGATGTGAGAATCTCAGCTTTTGTCTGAGCTGAGCAAGCATACCGACGGAGAGGAGGCTGCTTCGCTGGGGAGAAAGTCTATGAAAATATAAGCTGCTCCAGTATGATTTATTGTTCTGAAAGCCTTTAATGCCTAGGCACCCTCTTAGGAGAAAGACAGACATTTCCAGGGAGTCATTTATGCCACCTTAAATAGATGTGTCGGCTTTTCTGTAGCCATTAGCCCACAGCAGATGGACAAGACATCTAATTTTCTGGTGCATGAATAGTTGACTGAGGTGAGTAGAAGCCCAGCTCAAGCTCTTGGAGAACCTAGCCCAGATGGCAGTTATGAAGAGCTTCACATGCATCGCTGAAATGTTATTATTTTTAAGCCCAGATGATAATTTCAGGGGTCCTGAATGATGAGTATTCAGCACTGGCACTTGGCAAAGCTATGTCTTCTTATTTTCATTTCAATTACACCTAAGTCAAAAACAGTCTTGTTTGTATTTTAAGGGACAGTAAAAAGGGAATATAAATTCCCATAATGTGAGCTTTTCAGTGAGGTTTCATTTCAGTTTTCCGTTCATTTTGCAAAGTGAATTTACAATAGAAACACCGCTGGTGGACATTATAGCTGCCAGTATGCTGGTTTCAGTGATGGGGAGATAAACCTCTTCTCAGACAGTGCTTTTGGTGCAGAGAAGTGTCTCAGCAAACAAAACAATCCTCAGAAACGTGAAGGACTGCTGCAAAAAAGGAAAGGAATAATCGGTTCTCCACGCCTCTTGCAGATAGGGCAAGAAGTAATGGGCCTAAATTGCAGTAAGGAAGATTCAGGTTAAAACCTTGTGATAAGGACGGTGATGTACTGCGAGACTGCCTGGGGAGGTGGCATCTCTCCAGCACTGAAGGACTTAAAACCCCACAGATAAGCATCTGTCAGGAATGACACAGGTGCCGTGGGCCAGGGAAGGGACTGGTGACCCCTGGAAATCCCCTCCAGCCCTTTGAGGTGATGACTCTGAGGGCGGGGGGGGGCTGCGCTTTGGGGAGGTCTGCGATGTGAAGCAGCTGGAGAGGTATGCCTGTTGCTGGTTGTCATCAGCGGTGGGGACTCCATGTTGTTAGGTCTGGGAGCAGCAGCAGCAGGACTGGAGCTCTGCAGGCTGATAAATGTGTTTGGAAGAAATGGGAAGGAGCACAAATATGAGCTGGAGCATCTCATTTCAGAAAAAAATAATGTAGGCCGATCGGGCGGGCGGAAGTCCAAGTCTTTCCATGGAGACCCTCTTGTTGTTTTGCTGATGAACGCTCAGGCACCTCGCTGCCCAGCTTTCTGGGTGGCCGCAGACATCACTGAGGGAAAAAGTGGGAGAGGTTGGAGTGTTTCGTTGCACTGCTCAGCAGACCAGGAGATTGCCAAAACCCAGAGGGGTAAAAAGGGATGAGCACGGGAGGGGGGGGGGGGGGGGGCGGGGGGCGGGGAGGGAGACGCAGTGGAGAGAGAAAGGACACTGGAGTATGAGGAGCCTTTAGAGGGCAGTAAGTACCCTCGGAGGGGAAAAAAAAGAATAAAAAGAAGGCTGTGGTAGATGAGAGATGGGACAGGGTGTTCAAGGGGGAGCCAGAAGCAAATGCTCCAGGATTTTGGTTGACAAACCTGCAGACCATACCGAACTTGTCAGGCTTGTTTATACCTGAACAGTTTCTAATAATGCCCACGTTACAGAGCTTTTGCTAATCCACATAGGTGAATAGTAGGGGTGTAATAAATCTGCTTCTGCTTGGCCCTGCCCAGATAGTAGTGGAAATCGGGTGCTACCTGGCTTTTACACTCAGGATGGCATGATCCACAGTTTGGTATAAAAGTCAGGAATCACTAAAACAAAACCCAAAAGCCTTGAAATGCTACCATGTGCTTTACGTGCTTTCATGCGCCATTAAACGGCCCCTCCCCGGGAAAGAAACAGATTCTTGGTCCCAATGTAGGTACGTCTGTGTGTGCATGTGCTGTTCGTGTGTCGTGCAGGCAGTGTGCCTGGGGTGCAGCTGCCCCCAAGGGAGAGGTGGAAGCGATGGGATGTGCACGCTTATGTCACTGCAGCCCCGCTCTCAGGTATAGCCCTCGTCAGAAAACCTTGGCTCCTGGGCAAGCCAGCCAGGCATTTACTCCAGATGAGCAAATTGCATCTGAATTTTGGCTCTCAGCACCACAAAGAAAATTCTGCATTTGATCTACCAGGTGTTTCTCAAGGAAATAGGTGTCTGTGCACCTTGTGTGTTACCTGTAACGCACAGCAGGTCAACGACCCTTACTGCCCTCTGCTTCATGCATGCAGAGTTATGATTTCATCAGTGACATTAGGTATTTTGCGTGATACTGGATATTTAATTAAAATGTTCCCTATCCTATCAGAAGATGCTCTTATACTGTTGTTCCCTAAACATTTGCGATATGGTAACTACAATATGCTGTGCATCCCAGGCTTCTGGCTTTAGTTGCTCATAGTAAAATTGCTCTTACACTACAATGTAGTGTATTCTGCCCAGCGCAGAGTGATGTGCTGCTGCACATAAATGCTTGCCTTGCCAACTGGTCCTTGTTAGCTGGTTTGAGCAGAAAACCGTGGGAGAAATGTGAAGTGAGAAGGCATACAAATCTAAAACCAGGATCTAACGCACCGTAGCTGCTTTGCTAGCTTATCCGTGGGTCTCCGCTTCCCAAGTATGTTTCATATAATTACTACATTACATTTTTAATTATGTTTGTTTTCCTCCTTGCAGTGCCCATTTCTTACGTTTCCTCTTCAATGTATATAGTACCCCAGCAACATCCACATTTATAATTACGGAAGATAAAGTTATAATATTCCTGAGGCAAAACTGCATTTTAACAACTGTGCTAATGTGGAAAACAACTTGTGCAGAATAAATATGCCCTACAATTAGTGGTACGCCGACATTTTTCATGGTTACCTTACATATAAATAAACTCAAGCCACTGACATTTTTCCCGAGGGCTTTTATCTCTGCAGCCCCGAAACTGCAGACAGATTTGTTGTAAGTAACACTATCACCATAATAAGTTTGAAAACCATTTTATTTAAAATAAAATAAAATAAAATAAAATAAAAAAAATCATCTGCTTTTGCATCTGCATAGCTCGGGGCTGGGCCCGTGGGTCTGATATTGTCTGTCTGCTGACCCGTCGCTGCGTCCTGGGCTTCCCGAAGCCTATCATTTGGCTGAGGCTAACAGGAGGCGACTGGGCAAAGCCGTTTCACCTGAGGGTGGGCCAGGTCACAGGTCACTTGTAATAGCTTCTCCCTGCATCTCCAGACCTGTAAATGAGACCAGAGCCTGACTCACTCCACTACACTTTCTTTGTCTCAGACGGATGCTCTAATCAAACAAATTACCTAGCCCGTGATCACAGGCGCTGAGCCAGAGACAGTTCTGCAGATGCTTGTCTGGAGCCCTCCAAGACCCTTCGACCGTGCAGCGCTGCTTAAAAGAAAGGGCTCGTGTTTTCCACCAAAGGTAATAAAAAGATGTGCCGTCACTTGGCTAAGCTGGCCTCAGGGAAAAAATCCCCAAGGGCACCATGGGACACATTTTGGCACGCGTGGCATAGCTCCCTTGGGCGAAGAGCGTGCGTAGGGAATAACGAGGCAGCTGGCTGCCCTCGGCGCAGGGTTGCACGGGCTTTGGCTCTACCGACCAGCACGTCTTGGTAAAGCCCAGGTGCCACGTCAGCAAGAGAGTAGGTGTACCTTACCTCTGGGCAGCGTTACACTCTGCTTGCGTTTTGATTGTGGGGTTGGTTTTTTTTTAAAAAAGGGGGGAGAAATCTGAGATGGGCAAAAAGTGCGTGTGTGGGGAAGAAGGTGAGCCCAACCGTAAATAAATGGGCTCACCCAGCGTAGATAGAGAAAAGCATCAAGGCGTGGTTTGTTTATTGTAAAAGTCAGCCTTAGGCAGAGGATTTAAGACTGATCAGCCCTCTACAAACATGTTATATTAGCCTCGTATTTATTTATTGCACAGTCCTTTAGTTTTATTTGTTGACTGTCATTCCCCACTGTACTGCAGGCAATGCTGTCACTGTATTTTCTTAAAAAATTCACAATAAATTTGTAAACAGAAAAAAAATTCTAGCCATTCCATATTTTTCTCCTGCATTTTCTGGACACTTTGGGTTTTGTAGATGTAATGTTGGTTGTTTACTTGATTCTGACTCTGAAAAAAAAACCCAAAAAACTAGGTACTTTCTAGTTTCAGATGTTTTGTGTGATTGTAAAAGAGAAAGAAACCAGTTTTGACTTAGAGAATGAGCTACTGCAAACAATCTGTTGCTAATATAGTCTAATTGCTAGTGATATTTTGAGAAAACAATTAAATTGGAAGTGGGGTTACTTTGGTGTTTATTGTCTGTGACAGCTTCTTTTGGAAACAGGCTCGAAGAGCTGCCGAACTGAGGCTGCGATGATGTGCGAATAATACTTATCATCAATATGGAGCCAGCCAGCGAAGGAGGGGATTGCAAAACTGGGGCAGACTCACCTGTTGGATGTGCCAGGATGGGCAGCCAGGAGTTTCGCAGTCAGAGGTGGGTCCTTGGTGTACCTGTGGTTACACCCTGCAGCGCCGCTGTCTGGTTCTTGCACTGGGACCGGGAAGATGCTTAGGTGCCTGCTGGGTGTGAGCTAAAAAACGGGCATGAATTTTGTTGTTGGAGGGAAAGGTACCACGTACTGGAAGAAACGCCAGTTCAGTGTTCAAACCACAAGTGTAACAGCTCAAGGGAAAAGTCTGGGCAAAATTCCCATGTATTTCCCCGCATCCAGGTTTTCGCTGCTGGTTGTCACTGTGATTAGTTCAAGGTGTAAACAGACATGCCCTCTGCAAGCAGCTGTGCTGAAAGAAGAGGTTGCCACCTACCACCAGACCTCCCACTAGTTCTTTCACACCCTCTGGTGGAAAGCACAGCCTCCTCCCAGCCCCCAGCACGGGCGCTCACCTGGGTCCAGCCAGCCCCCTTCCGAGCCCCTCCGACCTGACAGTGCTCCAGAAACTTCCCACTGAGATGGGGCCGTGGCTGTGCAAACCTCCGCCTGGTGCCGCGGCCATCAGGTGGGGAGCAGGGATGTGAGGGTCAGCCTGAGGCTACCAAAAAGGCTGTGAGGGCTTTGTGTAAACCTGAGGGCTTTGTGTAAACCAGCCATATGGCTGAGTGAGGAGTAGTGCGTTGGGTGGGGAGTATTTCGTTGAGTTCTGGTCAAGCTATGGCAGAAATGGCACCGAAGAGGCAGCAGTAGTTAGAGAAACAAGAATTTTCTGTACAAAAAGGCCAGATTTTTGGAAATATATAACGTGCCAGACCTGAACTAGCCCCAGGGGCTACTGTAAGGGAGTAGATGCAGACCTAATGCCAGTTAGTGAACTTGGTACCACTGGGAGGGGTCGGCGCTGGCCCCAGCCCAAACCCTTCTGTCCTTCAGCGAGAGCTGAGCGCCCCTTTCTCATCCTCAGTGTGGAGAATTCCAAGTGTGGCAGAGAAAACTATTTAACCCCATCTGTAGGTTGGTCATTGAGTTGCAGAGTTTGCATTTGGAAGCTCTTCTATTGTGGGAGAAAGTTTAGAAAATACTCCTTTATATCTCCTGTGAGGACACTGATGCTCACAATATCTTCTGGCTCCAGAAGCTGGAGATTTAGGAAAAGCATCAACTGCTGTCTAAGTAGGAACAAAATGGGGTGGAGAGTTTTGACAGTGAGAGACAGTGTCTCAGGAGCTCTCTCGGTTTTGCCCTCTATGCAGAACTGCTTGCATCAAGACCTTAAACCCCCTCTGTAAAAGCTGTTTGCGTGCGAGCAGATGGTATTTCATTGTCTTTTGCTACTGATCTTGAATTATCAGCCTTCATAATGAAAATGCCAATTCAGCCTTGACTGTTCTGCTATAACTCTACCAGGACCACTATAATGCACACACCATATATACTGAATATTTATTATGGTACTGTGCATATTATTTATTGTATATGCAACATATTTTGTAGGTGAAAAATGATACCTTATCTAAGTCAATGAGCATAACCAGGAAAAATATGGCAGAGTAATCATGTGATTCATAATTGACATCTGCTCTCCAAAGACTTGGACAGAATCTGAATTTTCAGCGTACGCTGGAAACGCTCTTCTGTTTGCTGGCCTGGGCATAACCGTGCCACCGCTCTCCCCTGCAGCTCCATCAGTCTTCGGCATTTCCATAATTCCCAAGGTGCACGGGAAAGCTGGGCCAGCAAAGCTGGCCCAACACATGCTGAAAATATTTCAAGAAGCTGCAAAAAAACGCTATTGTTTTTCAGTGTCCAGAAACAAGAGAAGGAAGTGGGGGGGGTCTGTGCAAATGCTAATGAAGATCAGCCCGTGGGCATCCTTGGGGTTTTGTGGATTCACAGTGGGGTTTTATATGTGCGTGTGTGTCCATGTATATATGAATAGATGAGTGACTTTTGGGGGGAAGCATCTGCTGCTCCTGTCTCACCACTCTGTTGATCACCACCATGCAGCCCAACACGGCCAGACCAGCAAGATCAGCAGCCCCACCCCCCCTCCAGCACTGACACTTCGCTTCAATCCTGTCCTAAACCCCCACTTCATAAATGTGCCTTTTTCTGACACGGGTTCCTTGCTTCTATTTGGAGCAACATATGCTCAGATTGCCATGAAAAGAGGATTTGGGGGCTGGGGGTCATTGACTTTTATCACTTCATCTGGTCAGAAGTTCGTGGTGGAGTGGGTGACCTGGCTGCACTTAGGTCCTTTTAATAGGTTATCTCATCAGCCTAATTATTGACCAGATTTCCAGCAGAATTAATGTACTAAGAGGGTACACAGGCACCAGTGAGCAGCTCGCTAGAAAGGAGGAGGGCTGCAGAAAAATTCACAGAAATTTCCTCGTAAGGTAGAGTTGTAGCTGGTCTACAGAGCCTTGTCTGTAGAGGTGAAGGTGGAACTGGGAGTTGAGTGCAGCTGCTCAGTTCAACAAGCAACATGGGCTGGGAAGATTTTCCTTTCGCCAACTTCATTTTTCTTGCTTTTGTAGATTCTTTAGTATCTGCTACTGTGGCTGGGAGAAATACGGAGCCATCTCAGCCCCTCGCACCCTGGCAGTGATATGGCGTCCTTGCACGCGTAGGAGGGGGCGCGAGGGTGGAGAGGAGGGGATGATGAAGGGTTTATTACTGTAAACAACAACAGGGACGTAGCGAGAGTTTTCGAACAACCGTCCAAATTGCATTATCGACAGCATCTAGAGACCAGCCCACATCTTTATTGGCGTTGCTTTCACTGCAGGAACGTGGCCAAGTTTGTCTCAGCATCTGAGCTGGTCTTCCTTGTCAAAGCCTTTTCGTTTTTTCTGGAGAGATAAGGCTCTCTGTATAGCACATTTTAAAGCAATAGCTGAAGAGAGCAGAGGCTTCACCACTTTGATATGCAAAAGACAACAAATTTTATGTATATATGGGGGGAGTTAGTCCTGCTCTCACTGAAGGCTTTTGGAAGATTCCCAGTGACTTTGCAGAGACTTTGAATTACAGCCAGCTTTTGCTTTTTTTTTTTTTTTTTTACCTTCCCCTCTCGCAAAATGTCAGGAATAAATATTTTAATTCAAAATGGCACTGCAGTGCCTTGCAGCGCCGCAGCCCGGGCCCCTTTCCCCACCAGCTGCCGGCACTTTCCCCAGCAGTGAGGCAGGCAGCCGGAGCACAGCCCGCGCCGGGAAGGTGCCAAAGCGCTGCAGAGCAAGGCCCTCAGCAGCTAGCAGACAAGCTGGTTTAGACATGGAAAACTCACAAAAAATACAGAGTTTAGCCGGCCGGGTGGAACTGGGGGAGCCTGCGTGCTGTCTGCAATGTGCCTGCTAGAGAATAAGGCATAAAAAGTCGTTTTAGAGATAATTTTAAAAACATTTCAGGTCTTCTGGGGATGCCAGCTCAATGCAATAAAGCCAGCCATCAGTGCTGGGTACCAATAACCAAACCCAGTCTGGTTACGCTGCCCTTGCCCCAGGTAGAGTGTTGCTTTCTTGAAAGCAGGAGGGAAACCGGGCTTGTGAGTAGTGTCTGCAAGAAAAGCTTCTTAAAATAAGTGTTGAATTTTAATGAAAGCAGCTCATAATGTGTAGGAGGGGGAATGCTGTTGTGCCTAAGTGGACTTGCTTACAGGTCCAGCCTGGGAGCTGTTGGGAAGCCTTATAGTCTGTATCGTGGGACTCGGCGTGCTGTGGAAAAGTGTTCTGGTAGTCAGTCGTCTTTATAAACCCAGCATGTGCCCATGCATATAGATAGATACACATACATACATACATATACATGTGTATGCGTGTGTGTAAATCTGTGTGTATATATATGCCTGTATGTGTACATGTGTACATATTTATAGGCACACTGCATATTGTTGAATATACATGTTATACCTCTGTATGCATGCATACATATGCATATATGCTTAGGCTTCTGACCATTTTTATGAGATAAACATAAAAAACATAAAAAAGAAAAATCTATATAATGTAGGTACATAACAAAATATAATAAATATACATATTTAAGTACATTCTGAGGTTCTGCATGTATACACATGTATATATGAAACTGCTTTATAGGTATTGTATCTTTGCAGGTAATATAGAATGAGCCAGATTAGATATCGTTTGTAGTGGATAATTGCTACAAAGCAAATCAGAGCAACCACGTTATCCATACATACATGTATGGTGAATTCAAAGAGACTGCCTCAGTGATGTCGTGACCAGAGGATTTCTGCAAGTAGTGCTTGGAAAAGCCCTTGGAGTAATGATCTTTGGCTTTAAAAAGTGGCCAGGCTGCCTCGGTGGGGTGGATGGGGTTGTCGGGAGCAGCCCCGGGGATGCAGCCAGCACCCCACACCCATGGCATCGCTCACCCTCCAGCTCTCTGACAGCGAGGGGGCTTTCAGCATGTGAACATCAGCTTTAGGTACATCTGAAAGTTTAAAAATGAATCATTGAATCATCATTTGCTAATACTCCTATCTCCTAAATGCTTCTATCACATCATTTAAGCATTCAGATAGATCCTAAGAAACCTTCTTAGGTTCTAAGTCTTCTGAATCAGTCTCCTGCCAAAAAAACCCTGAAGTGTGTTTTCTGGCTGTAGTTAGTGTTAAGTTGCTTCCCGGGGCTGCTAAGCCTTGATGACTGTCTTCCAGGTAAAGCAGAAAGAGATTGCCTTCTCCTGCCAAAAGGGGTAGAACATGTTTGTCCTGATTTCTGCTGGTGATTGTTAGTGTGCTGCCTGGAGCAGCTGGTACCTTGCTCTGGAGAATTTGCTTCAAGAAAAGAAGCAGGACAATGGGGGTGGGAGGGGGGGGAAATAATGAGAAAAATGAAAAATGAGATGAATGAAAACCAGTACTTCTGAAAACTGGATGGGCATCTCTGGCTTCACTGTGTCACCTACCTAACACTGAGCTTGGTTTTCGCAGGGATAAATCCAAACCACCAAACAAGGCTGATACAAGCAAGTTGCAGCGACAGCAAGCAAGTTGCAGCGACAGCGGGGGTGAGCCCTCCAAGGCACCAGCTTTTGCCAAAGCCCAGCTCAGGCAGATGCTCCATGCTCTCTCTGCCCCAAAAAACAAAAAGAAGAGGTCACTTAAAATGTCTTTAAAAAAGAAAATGGAGAGGGGAAGCTTGTTAATTAGGGACCAAAGTTATCTGGGCGTCTCAGGGAACAGTGCGATGCTCTGTCCCTGGCTCCTCTGGTGCATGCCCACGGGTGCGGTGAGCTGCGGCATCTCCGCTGCGATTCTTCCTTCACCAGGGCAGCTCTCCTGGGCTCCTGCGGTGCAGGAAACTTTCCTTTTCCCCTCGATTCCTGGTATTTGAGGGCTTAATTTGTCAAGCCCTTGCTTTGGGGCAGGAGGAGAGTGCAGCCCTGTGAGAGTGATGTGGGATGCCTGCCCCTGCGGACAGGACCAGGGACGGAGCAGCGGGCAGTGTCCCAATGCTTTTCAGATGCCCTCATTGAATGAGAGAGGGGGGGGGAAAAACCCAAAACGGGAGATGTCAGAAATGCCAACACTGAAGGAAAGAAAGAATGAAGGAAAAAGCACACACACATCTGCAGCTGATTTAACTGTATAAATAAATGGTAGGTTCCTTTGGCACTCCCAGCACAAATAACTGAAGTGTTGCATTTGGGTCCTAGGACACCAGTGAGCAAAAAATAAGAGATATGAGAGAGAGAAAGAGTGCGTGTGTATATACATATATATTCATGACATGCATATATTTGTCCCAAATCATGTGTTTATCTTTCCCTCCCCCCATGCAATTACAAATTTGTTAATGACCCTGTGACTGAAAGGAAAGCAGGGCAGGGAGGCCGGCCGGGGCCGTGCCTCAGACCGCGTGCGCGGGGAGCTGGGGGCTGCTGGGCTTGGAGTGGGGCCGGGGGTCTGGTTTTATTTAGGGCCACGCCTCGGCAGTTTTAAGACAACACAATGCAATTACCCCGACCACAAAATGTTCTGCGAGAGCCTGATGGTCCCCGATGCCACCAGGAAGCGGGGAGCTGCGCGTGGGCCAGCCCTGGCTGAAGCCCTCCCCGGTGGGGCTGTCAGCAGCCATCCCCTTCCCCACAGCCCCTAGGTGCTAAGGTGAGCTTAACCCTGTGTATATCTGCCAGACCCGGGGATCCATCTCCCGTAACTACCTGTTTCTTGCCACTGGAGGTGTACAGCTGCGGATGGGCAAGATGGATACTGGCATCCGGAGCTTGAAAAATGTCCTTTCCTCCTCCTAAAAAAACCCTTGCCGACGCTGGGAACCTGCTGCCCGTATTCAGGCGAAGCTCCCTTGGCACTTTTTCGAAGGAGCAATGAAGACATCAAGCCTTATATGGATTCCATTATTACTTTGTTTTATTATGTTGTGTTTTATGAGGGACTCGAGGCCCCCAGGGAGCAGGAAGGCGCTACCATCTAAACCGGGGTGGGGAGCGGAGGAGGCACGTCGAGGCTGCCTGGTATCGGGGAATGATTTCATCCCGAGCCTTATTGTGGCAGGGAAACAATTCCTGTTTACCAACAGGCCTGCTATTGTGCTGCTGGTGCCAGAGGAAATCTGCGGCCGAGCAGGCTTGCACAATTGCCGGTGTGGTCCCCGCCAGAGTCCTTGGCTCGGCGAAGCTGGGACAGCAGGCAGGACTCAGCACGGCGCGCAGGGCTCAGCGAGGCAGCCCGAACCCGGCCACGCAGCCCCAGGCTGTTATTATTTTGTTGTTAGCATCGGGGAACTGGTCCAGGCTGAAATACCCCCTCCCCTAGTTGCTTCCCAACCCTGCTGCCTCATTTTGAGGGTCCCTGGGCATGGACGTGTGGCCAGCCCAGCCGTGGCACGGGCACTTGTGGGGCACAAGCAAGAGGAGCGTGAGCCATCATGTACCACCCTTCTCGTAACATTTTAAGCTGGACGCCATGTAGGTAACGTTAATACCAAACCAGAGAGGGATTTCTGGTTTAAGGTGGTAAGTGGTGGTAAAGGGTTTCAGTCTCCTCACCTCTTTTCACAGATTGTTTCATCCAGAATTTAGATCATCTGAATGCAAACCCCAGCATCTCGGGCTTCCTCTTCTTCCCTCTTCTTCTCATTTCACCCCATTCACTTTTAAAGTGGACATTCGATTCTAACCTGGGCACTAGGGATGGAGCCGCCTTGCGGGGATGTAAAGCAAGATGATGCTAATCCTGCCGGTGCTAATCCAGGCGAGGTGGCTCAGCAGTACCTGATCTGCCATTTGCACACCCAAGCTCTGCTGCCAGCATCGCTGAACTGCACCCCCAAACCCTCCAAGCCAGGTACGCCGTGTGTCCGCACAAGAAGCCTGCAGCTGGAGCCTCTCCACACAAGGGCACAGGGCCCAGGTCATCAGAGAAGGTCGGAGAGTCAATAAACTCCTGGGTGGCTTCACAGACCCCTTGCAGCCTAGCTACACGTTGGCTGTGGGGCCGTGGCAGCTCCTGAGCACTCCAGGCTGGGTTTTAAGAGGGCTGTAGGCCTAACGTTTAATATTGCAGATGTGTCCATGCTCAGGTGGCTGGAGCTCATGCAGCTACACGTGAGCTAACTTTAACTGAAGTGCTTTGGGTGCTGCCAGCAATGCAGATCCTGCCTAGAGCAAACTGTGGCAGTGATCTAGGACTGACCTGCATCTCAAGAGGGTTGCATTGCCCACCCTGAGCTCCCACAGCTGTATCTACCCATGCTAGAAGTTAGTGCAGATATGTCCCCGTTGTCCAGCAACATCCTCCAGCTCCTCCAGCACACAGAGCTGTTTGTTTTGCATCCGTCACCTTCCTCAGCCATCCCATCTCCCTCCCGTGGGGTGCAGCCCTTAGCGTTATCGTTACTGGTCCTGCCCCAGACATCAGCGCTGGAAGATGTCAAATGACCTGCTCTTCCACCTCTCCTTTGGAAACTTGGAAACAGGGCTACAGACAAGTTCATCTGGGCTGTGGCAATACTAACCAACGCATCTCTCCCCAACCCCTGAGGGCTTCTCTGCATGCAAAGAGAATGGGACAACGCTGAGAGGATGAAACAGGCAAGAAGGCTTTTTGTTTACTTGCCGGTATGGTGTACGGTCACCAAGCAGGGACCGGGAGGAACCTCCAAGCCTTGTCACTGTCTCTCCCTAAGGGCATTGAGCAGGGCAACACATGCTCCTGCAGCGTCCTGCCAGAACTTCTGCAAATGCTATGCCATGTGTGCACATGTGCAAGCTTGTGCTTTGTTTTGGGGTTGGGTTTTTGTCGGGGTTTTTTTCTGTCATAGGCTGCTGGCAGCTCTGGTACTATTCCCTCAGCCTGTTACGAGTGTACACTGAGCCATTCCCAGCCAGTTGGAGCTTTTCCACAAGATGGTACTCAGCCCAGTCTGTAATTGAAACAGGGCACGGATGCTCCTGGGGAAGGCAGACATCAGCCAAAAACCCAGGCCGTGATAGTCAGAGATATTTAATATACAAATAAGAAGTTGTTTCATAAATATCTTATAAAAACTGTAATTTACTTCCCAATATTTTAGCAGATTATCTTAATGCAAACAGCAGATGTATTTCAGAACAACGAGACAAATGTTTAGCAAAATTAAAGTTATTCATGTGCAGTCACACAGGGAATATTTGCATGATATTTTACTAATTGCTCCGAAATCTGACTTGTAGCAAATAAACAAACAGGGGGAAAAAATAAACCAGCAGGAAGATTAGCCCCAGGCCTCTCTTTTTAAGTTCTCCGAGTCTTTCTTCAACCACTCAACTTTTTTCTCTGGCAGCCTGGGGTTCTTCCCCAGTCCCCTCATTGCACTTCTCAGGCCCCTTACCCTTTCGCGGACTCTGGGATTTCCCCTGGTAAGCGGATTGCATCTGAAAGGGGTTTGATCTTCTTCTTCCCTTGGAGCCCAGGTGCCCTTCCTCAGTCTGCGATTCTGCCTGCTCCCCTTCCCTGTTGCCTGGCTGTGGCCAATGAGGCCAGTTGCCAATTGTCACATTTTCTGGAGCATTTGGGGGCCATATTTTGCTCTTTTACCTAGCTTAGAGGTTGCCCCAGGTAGGATGTAGCCATACAGAAAAGCCCAGCAGAAATGGAGTGGATGGCTTTTTAGTGGCCGGGCATTCAGACGTGGGTTCCTTTAACCTTCTCTTACGAGTTTCAAGTTACAGCAGTGAGAATCGAGTTGTAGTTGCTGATTGTTATGACATTATTTTATGTCAGGTCTATTTATTTGCCCTCCTGGAAAAGAGAATGTATTCTGAGACGTCAAAATATTTTGTTCGCCTTCATTTGATTGCAAGAGGAGCCTTAGGTGAGGTAAGAAAAATGTATGTTTATCAAAATTTTGGTGCGCAGTAGGTGGTTACATGTTTGTATATATTTCATTCTCCTAAATTGAAGGAACACAGAGGGTGCAAAAAAAATCAAGCAGTGGGAAGTTAGCAAAGGTCAGAATTAAAATTGGTATACTTGTATGGAAATCCCATTGACTGCAGGAGCAAGTGAGCTGCCGCACTGGGAAGAGAAGTCCCTGGCTTCCCACGACAGCTGCTTTTTGCCCAAGGTACTGGAGTATCTGGCAGCAGTGAGTGTCTCCTGTCATCATTCTGTCGGTCGCTGTAGGTGGGTAGGAAATGCATTTTTTTTACCTGCCTTCTACAAGCAAAGGGGAAATTTTTAAGCATCTGAGCCTTTAAGATCCCAAATCCCATTGTAAGTCACGTCCCTAGCACTGGAAATAGTCCCCGTTCCATGGTGGGTTCTGGAGTAGAGCCTGGGAGGTTTGGAGGGAATGTGTGCAGCCGCTCTTTGGGCATTCATAGCTTAGGCAGGTCAGTGGGGGCCACCAGAACTCAGGTGCTTGCTCGCTGGCGGTGCAGGTGCTGCGTTCTTCCAGTGCACACCAGGGCAGAGGGTTTCAGCCTGCAAAGTACATTGCTGGGCTTTGCTCAAGAGTCGCTGTCCCTAGGGGTGGGGGGAGCTATGGCTGCCATTCCCTGCAGTTTGTGCTGGGACAGCATCCCAGTTTGGTTGGGGCACCCATGGAGTCCTGGTTTTCAGCCTGACGTGGGCTGCACACCTCCTCTTAGCTCACACAACGTGCATTTGCAGGGTCCTGCTCTTCAGGCTGGCCAGCGTTTGCCTTTTGACTGGCATTTTCCTGGTGGTTGTAAAGTGCAGGGGGATGGGGATGCTGAACTAAATGCACAGGTAGGTGCTGAGAAGTCCCTAAACAGTAAGATCAGCCATAAATCCCGAATGGTCCTCTGAACTTTTGCTACAGTACTTCTGTCAGGCCAATTCTCCTCTAACCTGGTATGTTGGGGCTTTTTCACTTGGAACAACCAAGGTAATGCAACAGGCGATGGGTACTGTTATCTGACTACATAGGAAAAGCGGAGGGAAGAACAGGGCATCATTGTTATTCTTTTCTCTTTAAAAGAGGGGTTTCCATTTCTTAAGTTTACATTTTGAACTCACTGAAGTCTTTCCTTGGCCTCTCCCATCCGCAGGTCACCGCAGGAATATGTAAAAAGGAAATGTTTTATTTTAACAGTGTCGAACAAAGTACATGAAACACACCCTTGCCACTGCATAACATTCCTTAAGTTAAATCGCAGAACCAAGCATAACCTTTTTTTTTCCCCCCTTCGGTCTTTTATTTCATTGAAAAGAGCCTGAAGTATAATATTCTTTCAGGAAGCATAAATTGTATTGCTGGAAGTAATAGCGATCTCCTAAGCAAAATCCCGTAGGACTCATGCCACTCTGCTTTCTGAAAAGCTGCATTCAAGTACATCCAGCGTTGCCTCTTTCCCGGCGGGAATCCTGACCCCTGTGCTTGTGGTCCTGCCTGGGGAACCGTGGACGATGCCAGAGCAACTGGGTATTTTTTTGATTTAGGGTTTGCCTGGTGTTTTGCCCTTTACAGGCAGTCCTGGGTCTCGGGAGAAGCTGTCAGACCCCTCCCCAACTGTCCTCATTTGGGTCCCTCTTCTTGCCTTTCCATTCGCATGTGTAACTCCCGCAAATGTAAATAAAAGTTATGTACACGCACAGAGAGGTAAATAGATGCGTTTATCTTGGCTCAAGACAAGCAGCATCTCCCCAAGGAGCTACTTAGGAGGTTATGGAGAAGCCCACAGCAAAGTGCGGTGGGCTGTACCTTCCTGCATGTGTGTTGCAGAAATTATTGGCGTGTTGCTGATGTTTATGGTGAACAAATAGTTTATTTCTGGGCTCAGAAAGATTCCAGTGTAAATACTCAACTGGCAGCTAGCTGGATGTTTGCCACGTGAAGTTAAAAGGCCCGTGACCAATGGTGTCAGATTAACATTTCCAAGTTGGACAATGTACAAATGGTGTTCTTGGACTGGAATAGAAATAGATGAAAGTGGTCTACTGCAGTGCAAATAACAAACTGGCAACCAGCTGGTCATTGGAAAGAGAACATGCTATGGGAATATGTTTTGTGCAGAAATACTTTATTTTGGAGATAAGCATTAACAATAGGAAGATGAGGCTCGTTTAACAAGAACCATATGGTCTCATCCTGCTTTTATTTCACTCAATGGCAAAGACCTGATTGCCTTTTGTGGGTGCGGGATGGGGATTACCGATAGTAAATAAGGAGTACAATGAGTTGCCTGATCCACTGTTGCCTTTCCAAAGGTGTAAACACATTATTTTTAACTGATGTGTTGATATTTCAGGAGACAATAACTGAAAGGAAACAGAATTAGAGGTGCTTGTTGAAAAACAACTGCTTCCGACAAAATAAGCCAAGACAAAGATCTATTCAAGACAAAGTTATCAAACTGTGTGAAACCAAACCAGAAACATTTCCAAGCTGATAAGCAGAGAAGTAGTGGATGGGTTCATTTTAAAAAAAAAAACAAAAAAAAACAAAACAAAACTTCAGATTTTTGTGAGGAGGAAACAATAGCCTGTAAAAAGTATCTTACATGCAGATGGGGCAATAAGGCAGGGACTTTGCTGAGGTTTAAGTTGCTACACAATTTATTCTGTTAGCAATATAGTTAAAGATAATAGAATTTAGCATCATGGTTTCGGTATAGTCACAAAATTGATTTGTGCTACACTCACAAAAAAAAAAAAAAAAAAGCGCAAGCCAAGGGAGTTGCAGCCTCAGTGGAAAATCCAGTTTTGGGAACTTTTCAAGGATGTAAAACATCGTCTTGAATTGTTTACTTTTATGGGTAGGAAGTAAAAAAGTGAAGTAAGGGTGGAATTGGCATACTTACCACAGTTGGAAGGTCGCAGTAAAACCAGTACAACTCAGCACTTCAAACTCATTTTTAAAAATTATTTTGGTTGTCTTTCTTTTTTTTACAAGTGGCTAAGGTTTGTTATTTTGGTCACAAAAAGGCAGCAAGATGGAAACTCTGTTCCTTATCAAGGAAAATCAAGGTCTGAACATGAAAAAATATGCCGTATGCCGAGGCTTGCGGCTGCCTTTGGGTGTAAGTACTGGGTCCCATTGATTTCCCATGGCTGAAGACAGTTTACAACAGCCAAGGTTATCAGAATTACGTTACGTTACATATGTAGGTACATCCTTTTACTGACTGCTGGGTTTTCTCCAGAGTTTATTTTTCCTCTCTTTTTGCTTTAAAATGTAACTAATAGGGGAAGCGGTGCAGGTTGGGGTGCATGGAGACTCAGGCGGTCAGGTTGCGTGTCTTGGTTCATCGCTGCTGCCAACTCAGAACAGCCCTTCCCCAGGACTCGCTTCTCCCTTGCCTCTGCACAGATGGAAAAACAGACTTACACCACTTTTGTGGATTTTGGGGGGCCTCCAGTGCCCACCTCAACCTCTCCATCTGAGAAATGCTGAGTGCCCAACCCAGGCGTCTGTAATTTGGGGAACTGAGAGCGACCCCACGCTAGCTGGTTGTGCTTGTGATGGAAATACATGCCAAGTGTGGTCCTCGTCCAAAGCTCCTGGAAATGTCTGGAGGTTTCTGCCACATGACTCAGGTCAGGTTGTACACAGGTGAGCCCTGGTGGAACAGCACTTTGGATGCCAACACTTTCAGGAATCCGTTTTTCCAGGTTTCCAGCAATTCTCTAATAAAAAGGAATGAGAGGGGACTTAGGCTTGGCATCCGTTTATAGGAGCAGGATTAATTTGGCAATATTACCAATAAAGAAACAGCCATGCTCCCCTAAAGAGCGGGACTGTGCTGCCCCACCGTCCAGCTCCCCCAAAGCTGGGGAGAACCCTCTGGTTTCATCCTGCTTACTCCCTCACTTTGCTTCTCCCCAAGCAGCGGGGATAGCTGAAGGAGCCTGTCATCATTTTATTGCTGTTTCTAATAAACACATATGGTGATGCATATACCAAGAACAACAGCGAGTCGCTATTGTTCAGTGCACGGCCATATGTGGGCTGTCCAGCGGCTCGGCAGCTGCGTCGTGAGCGCTCAGGAATGTCGATAGCCCAGAGAGAAAGGAATGATTTTTAAGGGCTCTGAGCCTCACAAATAGTGCGTCTGCTTTACATACCACTGTTGCTAAAACAACTTCTGACCGTGGTGTGCCAAAAGCATAGATCAGGCGTTAGTCACCGCAGAAGTTTATAAGGTGATTAAATTTTTAGCAATTGCAATGCAGAAGCTGAGAAATTAGCCGAAACATGTTGAAGGGAGCTTTGCAAAACGAAAAAAAAAACCCCAAATATATATATATATAAATGTTTTGTATGTGTGTACATACAGATGCATCTGTATGTGTGTATTTATACAGCTAGTATTTCTCTTTTTTTTTTAACACCAGAAACTCAGGCACTTGTACATCTAGTACTTCACATCATAAAAACTTTGACCCCAGCACTAATCCATATTTATTTTATCCCATTGTACAAGGGTGAAAGGCATGCGATTTACCAATAGTTTGTTCCCCATTAGCTACATTTCCCTCTGGTCTCATACGGCTCAGCTTGGGTTGGATGATGCATGCTTGAGCGATGCAGAGGCAGCCCAAACGCGGTGGTTGGGTTGCCTTGCGTACATATGTGTTCCTAGCACTCGTCTTTTCCTGATGCCGTATTTACACAGCAACCTGACTGAAAATGAACAGCCCATCTGCACATATTCCTTTTTCCATCAGCGTGTTTGGGGGGGAGAGAGAGAGACTGTGCTTGAGGGAAAAGAGAAATTAAACTTAAAAGCAGGCAATGTTTTTTCAATTTTGGACAAACACAAGCAGGCAACTGTATCTTTATTTAAGCACTTGAATAATTTGACTGACTTGTGTGTGTGTGAGATGCTGAGTACCTACTGTAAATAAGGGGAGAGAGAGAAAATTGTAAGGGATCAAAAAATCAACTACTTGCATATGTCTCCAAGCGTGGATATTAGAAGCCTGATTTAAATATCAAAGTGCAAATGGTTTTGGTCAGTGTTTCTAACACATGGCGGGAAGTCCTTGGGCTTGTACTCCTTTTGTACACAGACCCCTCGCACGCACCATCTTCACGGCACACAAATTACCTGTATAATGGGATGTGATGTGCGTAACCCGTAAAGCCCCAGGACGAACCGCATTCAGGCATTCTCAGAAACCATAGCCCAGCTCAGACTGCCAAAATCCACAACCATTTTTGCCTGGTAAACGAAACCACAAACATTTGCACTCTCAGATATCCCAGCAAAAAGTAAATATTCTATATGACGTACTTTTCAATATCGTAGCGCGCGCACACACACACAAAAAAAAGAGGGGAGGGAAAAGTTATTTTACTTCTATTTACTCCATCTTGGGCAGTTCTTTCCAATGAGTAAAGCCGAAATGCCCACGCCATCTTTCCTTGGAGTAACGAAGGGCCATATTTTCATGGATGTACATGGCACTCGGTTCCTCCAGGGAGCTGTGGCAGGACCTCAAAAAACCCTGGGCTGAGGCCTGATTTTCAGAGGTCCCCAGCATCCCCCGGATCCTCTTAACTTGTATGCAACATGCAGCTTGAGATTGCGCTCATCCCTCAGCTGAATCTTTGAAAACCTCATGATTTCTCAGCATGAGTCAGTGTTTTATGTAAGCCCAGCTCTCATTCCTCCGGAACGCTCCTGAGCTCGTAGCGCTTCGACACCCAAGCTCAGCTTCTTCATCCTTGCAGCTGACCACTCGGGTCTTCAACGGCAGCACAGCAGGCTCCCCGCGCTGCTCCAGGGGGCCGGCACCCTGGCACTGTGGGAACCGAGGCTGGAACAAAGTTGGGCTGGAGAAGGGACCTCCACTCCCAACGGGTGAGACCTTGGGCTTTCCTGTGACAGAAATGCCCATTGCCCATTCTGTCCGGCTGTTTCTTTGGGTTTTTTCCTGTTCCCTCCAGCAGCATCAGTGTTATCCATGCCCCTGCCAGAAAAAAAAAACATTTTTCCATTAAGAATGGTAATAAAGGAGGACGCTAATGTGATGGGTCCCACTTGCTGTTGGTCCTCTGCAGGCACCTGGGGTGGCAGCTTCAGTTCACACCCCTGGCGCCCTGCTGCACCCTGAAGTTGGGTGCCAAAACAGATTTGAGAGGTGGATTATTACACCATAATTATTTTTTTAACCATTCATAATTATTTTTTAACCATTACTTGCGAATGAACTGATGTATATAAAAGCAGATAAAGACAGTGAGAGAAAGTGAGAAGCTAAACCTCATTTTTAATTCCATTTCAGATGATTTTCCCTTGAGAGGTGGAAAATCTCAACCCATGATGCTTACTCTGACTGTTTCCCATGCCCATTTTTGGGAGGGAACTCCTTGCTGGAGGGATAAGCCCTTCACAACCTCTCGGCATCAGCACAGTTCTCCCATTCCCCCTGGAGCAGCCAGGAACCCTCCAGCCCCTCGCCAGCGGGATACCCATGTCGCTCACCCAGTCCCCACCACAGCCAGATAGGAGTCAGCAAGGTGCACTTACGTTCCTGATGCACAGATCCTTTATCGAAAATGCTTGATGATGTAGGAGAGTAAAGCGTGAGGAAACATTGTGGTGCTCGTTGCTGTGCAGTGGGAAGCGGGTGGGAGGGATGGAGAAGCTATGGAGAGGGCTGAGGCATCCCCAGTATTTTGTATGCAGCTAGTCGTACCCCAGCCCGGCTCTGCCTGCGGCTTGGAACATAGCCAAGGCATCCAAGACAATGAAACGGGTGGCCCAGAAGCACATTTTGGAGTATTTTTCAGGTACTGCTGGGTTTTCTTGTACAATTGGCTAGCCATTGGTCATGTGAGATCTGTAACTTAAATTTAGGCCCTAGGAAGAAAGATAGAAAAAAAAGATTTTTTAAAAAATATTGAACAATTTTCTAGAATGAATGTGATTTTTTTGTCCTACTGTCTTTAATCCCGTGGTTGTAAGTGTGTACAAATATATTTGCACTCCCCGTGTATCTAAGTGTGTACAAATACACTTGCACTCAAAGGCAGAAATGCCTCCTGGTGAGGTGATGAAGTAGTCTCTCACAAGAAATGTTTACAATATTTAGAAAAACCATGCAGGAACGTGAAGATCAAGCAAGGGGGAACACGTGCCAGTCCGTTCCACTACCCGACTTAGGTGCAGCTTGGTAACAGCAAAACAGCCTGCCATCTGATGCTGCGGGTGCTACGACCATGTGCTGGCACCGTGCAGACCTCAGGTATGGAAACTTTCTGACAGCAAAATGATGGGGTGTTTCTTATCCTCATTAGTGCATAAATTTTAAATATGTGTATGTAGGGTCACAGCCAAGTTTCATAATGGTCATGACTGTAGAATGCAAGGAACGTGCGCAACAGCATCGGGATTAATCTCTTCTTCCTTGGCCACCCAAGGAACAACCAGCACCTTTCCCAGGCTGAGGATGCTGGCACCTTCATTCCTCCAGGAAAGGGCTCTGTTTAAACGTTTCTTTTCCCCCAGCTGTATCAGTCGGCCTCATAAAAGATGTAAACTCTCCATCCATGTGTGGCTGGCCCGTGCTGGTAGGTAACACTGAAGTGCTGACAGCCTACCTTTTGCTTGCACGTTGGCCATGGTCTTTCCTGATGAATTTGGGTAAAATCCTTTGGCAGCTTGCTTTGCCTATGACCTTCTTTTGCTCTTCTTTCACTGCAGACCTCAAAAGCAATCCTCTCAGACGTCACTCTATATATTTCACTGGAAGTGAAAGAGAACAAAACAAATAAAGACACAACTAGGCTCTTCCTCCATGTTGGTACTTTCTTCAACCTTTCTACTGAGGATTTCCAACTGCATTTGTTGTCGTACAGTAAGGGCCCTGAATGAATTTATTGATGGTAGCTGGAAAAAAGGGGAAGAAAGGAATGAAATCCCTTGAGACAGAAGGTATGTCATGAACTTCCCCAAGTTATTTGCAAATGTTTCTGCCAGTATCAATAAATCCCTCAAATTTCAGGATAGGCTCCATTAATTACAGGATGGCATTATGTATTTAAAGGTTGTTGAAAGTTATATCTGCGATCAGTTATGTTTGAACTGCACGTTCACGTAAAATATTTGTTGTTTTAATACGTAGGCATGCACATGAGCAGCAATAGCATCCGTGGTGTTTTAATAGGCTTTTATTAGTTCGTACTCTCCTTGTAATCTTGTTTTACAGTATGTGCATTCAATGTGTTTGTGTCTATGCTCTTCATGCACACATCGCAGGATGCCAAAACATCCTTCTGCTTCCTTTTTTCCAACCACTTAGTCAGGCACTTGAACGCTTTCCAAATCTTGTTAAAAAACAGAAATAGTGCTATCACTTCTTTTTGTTGGAGTGCATGGAAAGGGATGGATGGAGAGGGCGATGGAAGGGTAGAGGAGGAAGCTGGATGGCTGGGAGGTGGGGGATCTTCATGGGTGAGCTCGGAAGAGCCTCGGTGCTGTGATGCCCTGACCTGATCTGGGCTTACTGCTCGCTGTGAAATGCAGGGCTTTTGGGTCACTTGCTGGATGGAAAAGCACTGCAAAGATGCTCCTTGTACATTATCTCCAATTTAAAATGGTTATGAAGCAAAAATTCCCTGCCTCAAAATCACAAGCCATTTGTCTGAGCTGACATGGATTAGTTGTGTTTATATTTTAAACTATCCCCTGCTCTTTTTTTTTTCCCCCAGGAAAATGTCATGTAACGTTTAAATGGGGTTCTTTTCCCAAGTAAAATAGATTTAAAAAATCAACTTTATTTTATTCCCTATTTTTTCCGGAAGCTAAACTAACTAGACAGGCTCAACCTAGATTCAAGAAATGCTTCGAATGTGTGTTTCTGGTGAGTTAAAAATTGCTCCAGAGACTGTTCGAAGTGTTTCAGTCAGGTGCAGACCTGCTGGGTACCACTGGCATCATGTCGTGCTGGTGGTCCTGGGACACCCTGGTAGACGCAGTGGTTTACCTCTGTTTTCTGATTCAAATAAATGTTTACTGGTGTGCATCTCTTAGACAAGGAAGCATCAATTTTGGCTGGAGCCTGGAAGCTGTGCTGTAAAGGGGGAAAAAAAAAAAAGAGCAGTATTAATGAGTATTAATTAACTAGATGCTATGACCACAGGGAGTGGGAAAGGGTGTTTTCCCTTTGATTGCTCTTGTAGATGTGGCTTCTCTAATGTCTACAGGCAGTTGAGTTCATCCCATTGCCGTGGCAGGAGGTGGCCGTGGCTGCCTTGGTTCCCTGCCTCCATGAGGAGGTGACGTCCGTCCGGTCTGACCGCAGTCACCCAGTGGGTTTCAAAGCGTGCATTGATGCAGGCATGCGCCCACGTGCCCATACATACACGCAGAGCCTGGTGAGAAGCCAGCCCCTATAGCCTTCAGAAACACAGATACAAATAGTGTCGCCTCACTGCTGCGTGTGAGGAAGATGAGTGCAAGGCTCCCGCTGCCTCCCAAGGGGGGCTGGGATTTCAGATTCAGTCGAGGAGCTCACTAAGGTGTCATGACGCAGCCGTCGCTGGCTGTCTATGCTGCATCCCACACTGGTTCATGGTCAGCAGAAAAGCTGGTCAGATAGCATTTATCAGATTTTTTTCTTGGCGAGTGCCCCACAATCTGAGTAATGTATTTTACAGGGTTTTTTGCCCAGATGACAGGCTTAATAGTGTAATTATCAAAAGCAGTCCTTTGATGGGTCTCAGGAGAAAGTTTGAAGGCAAATGCCAGGTTTCTCAGCGGAGCAGCAGCACCAGCCACGTCCTGAGGAGCAGCCAGCCACGTGCCGAGACTTCTGCTCATAGCATCTCCTCGCAGCCATGGCCTCCATGAAACATCACAGCAGGGAAGAGCTGTCCAAACCCAGATAGGTAGCAGGAGTGTGTCTCCTCGGGGGGGGGGGGGGGGGGAAGTTGGTGGTGTGTCAGCCCACGAAGCCTTCTGCCCTGTTACTGGAGCGGGGTAAAAGAGCCACTCCACAGGAAGAAAGAAGCAGGTGAGGAGCTCCTATGGGATGCTCTGCCCTCCTGGGGACGGCAAGCCTCAGCTCTAGCCCTCGGGATGCAGAGGTGGTAAGAAACGGTGGCGTATTTTTCACTTTGTTGAGGGTATGGCTGGTTTGAGGTCATGGGTTGGGTCTTCTTGCTCCTCCGAAAGCAAAGGACATGGGTGAGCCTCCTGCTATCGGTCTGTGCTTGGTCAGCAAGGATGGAGGACAGGTTGTGCAGGCTCACATTAAACTACATTTTTCAAATAAGTGGTGTCTTTGTTTGTTTGTGGGTTTTATTTCAGGAGAATGACCCTGTTTACTTCAAGGCTGATGCACTCTTGGAAGTAATAACGATGGTGGTGGGGAAAATACCTCTTTCATAAGAAAACATGGTATGTAAACACACAGCACAGCTCAGGCCACGTCTTCATTTCACCCATGAGAAGTTTGTGCAAGTGCAGAAAAGTCTGGGTTTTTCTCCTGCCCCCCAAAGAAACATAATCCAGAGTTTATATCGGATGGTTTATGGGAGTTTATTGGAATATCCAACAGGGTTCATGTAGTGTGTCATAAGGTAAAGCCTGTTCATTGGTGATTTACAAGCAGTGTGTGCCGGTGTTACTGTAATTTATAGACCACAGATGGTCAGGGGGTGCCCCTGCTGACTTGTAGCTGAATAAGAAGCTGAGCCCTGCATGTCATCTGCTGCGGGTACCTCCGGCTCACTTCCCCAAATTAGTGCTGATCAAGACCTACCTTCCCACCCGGAGGGTCCCGAGACCTCTGCCTTACAAGCGGGGGCTGTTTCAGTAGGGGAGAGGCTACAGATGATTAAGGCTGGGGGGGGAGGAAAAGCCAAGCCTATCGGAATGGCACCCAAGGAAAATTGCTTTTTACGATAATAACTTCCCTTCTCAAGGCTGGTACTTCACTTGATGGGTTTTTGTCACCTGTTAAATGGAGAAGGAAGAATGTCAATCCCTCCTTTCATACACGGGTCTAAGACAAACATCTCCTCTACAAAAATTTATATATATTCATAAATCTCCCTTGTAAAGACCTCTAGCATAGATCCTGTCTTTGTTCTCATCATTTTACCCTTTTAGGTAATTACTCTTTAACTGTATTTTACTACGACTTCCTTTCCGGCATCAAGTTTACCAATGTCTTTGCTTCTTTAAACCTTATTAAATAATTGTCTCTTTATTCCAGCAGCTCTTTCTGATCCCCCAGGAATGTGCTCCTGGTGGATGCACAAGGCAGAGGGAGGACAGGGATAGCAGCACGTCTCACCCAAATTTTGGGGAGATTTTTTTAAATTTTTTTTTGGCCAGGGGATCGGGCCCCTTTTGGCTTTGAATTTCTCTGGTTGACAAGGTTCGTCACACCGCCTCATCTTTCTCCCGGGCGTGTTTTTGTCTTGCTGCGTGTGGCCTTGTCCTGCCCACGGAAATCTCACGGTGGCCCCTGGCAGGATCTGCAGCCTTTGCAGGGACATGCTGGATCCAGGGACGCCTGGCGCTCTGCTCGCCCACTGCAGCAAGGTCATGCATTTTAACAAGGCACTGCCGATCCCCTTTTTAAAGGGCATTGGTTATGTTCTGTTAAAATGGGCTTTGAACTCAGCTGACCCTTCACCAGTAGGACATTTCAGGACTTTTTTCTGCCTGGACCACACTTGACACCTGTTGGCAAACACAGCTGTAAATGCTGCTGCGAGAAACCTGCGTCCAAGCTCAGAACTTGACTTTTCCCCCCCGCCCCCCCGCCCCCCAAGAGTAAAGATGTAAGAGAATTTGGTGGCTTCTTTAGTTAATAAAAAGAAAAAAAAAAACAACTTTGTTTTTCCTTATCAAGATGGGTGGAAAAAAAAACACCCTATAGACAAAAGAAGCAGAAGGAGAGCTGTAATGGAAATAAAATTGACAGCCTCTCAAAACTCAGGTGGCACTTTCCTTTTCCAGTTAATTACAGTTTTAATTACATGGCTTCTTGTGACTCCTTGATACCTAATAAACTAGACTCTGTGGGGCGGCAAAGTTGAGTTTTGCTTGAACTGCAGGTGTAAGGCTCAGCATGAAACATAAATCAACTTCTTAAACATGTTCCCAGGGTGTGTTCAGGCTTTTTCTTCCTATTCGCTTGTAAAAATCACATCTTTTCACCATTGTTGGGTAGGGGAGAAAAAAAAAAGGTCTGAAGCTACAATGCAGTGAGTATTACATTTGTGTCTTTGGATATAAAAACCCCCTTTTAGAAGGGGGGGGGGGCGGGAAAGGCACTTTTTAAACCTCAGATTGGATGAATTTTAAAGCAGTGTTGCATTATCCATATAGACCCTCTGTCATTATCATTTTTTTGGTGGGGGTCACATAACGTAGAAGAGGAAAGTACATTGGCAGCGTGAAAACAAGGGGAGATGGGTATGTGGAAAATAAAGGGACATTCAGCCCACAGGAGCTGCCTCTTTCGAACGTTTTCAAAACAGAGCATGCCTGTTCGTTCTTTGTGTGTTGTGCGATGGAGATGTGGGCTCCAGTCAGGTTCAAGCATAGTGCTATGTGTTACCGATGAGTGGGGAAACACGCTGATGAGCTGTTGCAGGGAAAAGCTGGAGGAAAATATGGTCGAGAAGTTCCCGTTGGTTTCAAGCCCAGGACATGTGATGGGGCCACGAGCCAGCAGCAGGGAGCTCTGTCACGACCAAACATTGTGACGGTCAGAGGGGATTTCACTGGAAGATCCCCCTTCTTCCCTCTTCCTGAAACCAAAAAAAATTGGAGGGGGAAAAAAAAAAAAAAAAGGAAGGAGAAAAGAGGAGACCTTCACACATGGCATTTGGATGTTGGTGCAAAACATGAGTAACAAGGTCCATGTGTGGGACATGAGTGTATCAACAAGTTCTTCTCAACCTGTGAGACACAACCTTGGAAGGACTTTTTTTTTATTGTCTTCTTATTAGTTTTATCTTCAGCTTGTGATTTGTAAGCTGAAGTACTGGTTTTATACAAGTGCAAAAAAAGGGTATTCATCATGAGTGGAAGGGACATAGCTGCCTGGTGAGCAGCTTTCCATGCCCAGTAGGGGCAAAGTGGAAGAAATTGCAGTGTCCTGCTTGCCTTTCAACATGAAAGGCCTTTCAACATGCAGAAGGTGCAGAGAGAAGGCTCCGCTTGGGCTGGACCACACGGCTAGATGGTCTTTCCTTCAAGCACTTCTGCAGCCCTTGAGCAAAACCCATCGCTGCTGCCCTCCTGCAAAGAGCCGGCTGGATCCATGAAACTATTGCTCTTCTCCTCCTTAACCCCCCCCCCCCAAAAAAAAAACCAACTTCCCCCTGCTTTGACACCTGTAGCAGATGGAATACAGCAATTGAGGGCAGGTGGCAAGATCTAACACGCAGTTTGTCGACGTGTACCTGTGCTATATACCATATACTGGCACTTCCACACTGCCTGGTCCACACAGGTGGCATTGTGACAGGGGCTTTGTGCCCTGGTCCTGGAGGACATCAGTGCCGTGGAGCCCTGGTGTAGCCTACATCACGAAAGCAGAGCAGGCACACCTTGGACAGACAGCTCAGTGTCCTGAAACACCAGCATTAACTCTGAGAATTAACTGGGGATGCAAAACCAAACCCAACCCTGCAGCCAAGTGAGAAACTGCAAGAAGAGAAAAGAGTTCCTCCTGCCTTCGTCCTGAATAAAGTGTTTCATCAGCTTTTTCAATTAGTCTTGATTTTTGAAACCCTGCAGAAAGGCAACTAAAGAGTTTTATATAGTTTCGTATATGGTTTTTCCAGAGTGGGAAAGGCAAGGTAAAATCAAGGAAGATAGGGAAAGGAAGGAGAGGAACAGGAGTTTAAAAGATCAAAGGCATTTCAAAAAGCCCAAAAATTAATGTCTCTTGTTCTAGCACTCCAATTGGTGTTGAGAGCAAGAAGAAAGGAGGAAAAAAAAATCCAATATCCAAAACGTTTTGGTTCACAGCAAAGAAACGAAGCAAAACTTCCCAGCTGAAACAGAGTACGCCTTTTGTTTGCTTCAAAATGCTTCCTGGGGAGCTTTTTGGACAAGATGAAAAAACCAAACGTGCGTGTTAGGGTGGGGGCAGGACACGTGTTTCTGTGTGTATGGAACTGTCTGTACCTGTAGAGGAATGAAGGCAGTGGGTTGATTAACGCTGATAACATGCAGCTGTGGCCTTGCTACGAAGGCAGCGGGTTGATTGACATGGATGATGCGCAGCTGCAGCTCGTTCCCACCAAGGGTTAAATAGCACCGAGGATGGTGGGAGAGGGGGCTGGATGGAGGAGGAGTGGTGTGGTCTGGTCTTGCCTCTGGAGGAAGGAGAAACAGCAGGGACAGTAGAATCTGACTGATGGTAAAAGCCTTGTTGCAGCCTTGCTAGTGACAATTGGTGCCCCATGTGAGACGAACTGGTTTGGTCTCCAACTACAACATGTACCCAGAGGTGTGGGCAGCGTTCACCAGCTTGTTGGGAGCATAACCATGGCCAATGACTGGAGTAAGCTGCAGCATTGAGCTGCACAAAGTGTGAGATGTTAAGGAGCACCCTATATCGCATACATCCCTGCAGCGCTGCTGGTCTCGTTGTGGAAGTGGAGGGTTGCAGCGGTGTGGCGTGCGTTAAACCATATGCCTCCGACCCATATGGCAACGTGGTCTGAAGACTTTCAAGGCAGTTCCAACTTGGAAAAGGCTTGAAAAGTTTTCAAATGGGGTTTTTATGGTCTGCTGAAACACAAATGACCATTTTTCATTCTACGGGGGGAAAGTTTATCTGGAGGAAGGCGGGTGAGAGGCAGCCACCCTCCACCCCAGCCGCCTGGTTCCTGCTCCTGAGCCGGAGGGAGGAAGCATCGCAGTGTGGGGAGCGTATTTCTTCCCCAGTTGTCGGCAAGCTGTGCTTTAATAACGGCATAACAGATAGTGCATGAAGGAACATTAGCCGCAGGAATGATCCCATTGGGAAGGAAGCTTGGAAGAGGTTTTTCTTTCTACACTTGACACCAGGGCTGGGAACCTGGCACACATCTGTGCAAACCTGCCCGAGGACAGAAGGGACCAGGCATTGGAGATCTCACCCTTGCTCAAGGCAACCTCACCAAGGTGGGGTGGACTTAGCTGGACCTTGGTTTTTTTCAGAGCCAGGCACTGTACATCATGCGGGGGTAGGGTGCGTGGGGCATCTGAGCAGCAGCGAGTGGTGGGGGTCTTATGGCAGAGAGAAATCGTGCATGGCTGTGGCTCTGCCAGGGGTGGGGTGGGTGAAGGAACGGTGGTGGAGGAAGTAGTGGCACCATCCTCCTGGCTGCAGGAGCTGCTGGCAGTGCCTTGGCAAGAGCAGTGTCACCAGCACCCCCAACACATGGCTGCTGCCCTGGGCTCCCAGGCGTATTCCTTGTGTCCTTCCAGCAGACACGGGGGTGGTGGGGTATGGTGTGGGGTGGCCTTCATCCCCACAGTCCTGCTTGGGACACTGGTTGTTCAGTGTATAACATGAAGAAGTGACTGTGGCTTGCAACAAAAGCTGGTAAGAACCAAAAGGCATTGAATAAAATGGCTGGGGGAAGGGGGGGGGGAGGGGGCGGGAAATAAATCTGCTTGTTCAATGTGTTTTACTTACCTGTAAAATTTTATGGCTAACTGCAAGGTGAAATGTCCAGCTACACGGCAGGCATCAGTGGCTTTCTCATGAACCACATGTTTGTTGGGTTTTTTTCTTCTAACCTCAGCTCCTGGCATCTTGTAACTAAAGGAAAAAAGCAGTTTCCAGGAAAATGTAAAATAATCCCTCATTTGTTGGTTAAAAAAAATAATTCTACAAATTGAAAAAACGAAGAGGAATAGCATATCCCCAAGCTGCCCCAAATCTTGCTGCCCTTTAATCTCGTGGATTTGGAGAGGGCTTTGTGAATCTCGATGATCCCACCTCATGGCCTGTTTAAAGCTGGGCTGGAAGAGGCATCACAGCAATGGAAAAATGCTCTAAACGATGGTCACGTACCCACCTCGGGGTGAGCGCAGAGCGTGGGGAGAACTGCAGACCAGCCCCCAGCCTCCCTACCCCTGGTGAGCGCTGCAGACCTCGTCCCTCAGAGGATCTGTCGTTTTCTGGGTGAAGAAGTCTTATCATTTTAACCAGCTTAGGGGGTTTTTTGAGCTGGTCCCTCACAAACTCTGTCCAAGCTCACCCGAATGATGTTGGGTTTTAACTTTTAGGAGGAAAGTGACTTATGATTTTCTGAATAGCTACGGCGAGCCTAATGTAATAAAAGCCTGACCTATGTGATGTTTAGGGGCTACTGTACTATAAAGATTTAATAAGTTATATGGCAAAAAAGAAAGTATGGGGGTTACAGAAATCATATTAAAGCAACTAAGTAAATACAAAGAAGGTTAAAGTGTCTAACTCTATATGTTCTAAAGGCTAAAGCAAACCAGATCTCTTTTCTAGATACTTTTTCCATGTACAGTGGTAACTGGGCTGCATAAAAATAAGGCAAGTATTTAAAGACAGGCAAAAAAAAAAAAAAGATCTAAAGCATTTGGTTGGCATTGATAGCAATCATTTCAAAAAGCCCTGGAACATTTAAAGAGAATTAGAAAGGATTTTGCTGGAATCAAAGGGAGAGCACTTTCCATGGCTGGACATGTATTTAGGTATCTGCAAACTGATTACATCAGAGTGAGCAGAACAGCCTTGATCATTGAGGACTTTAAAACCAGAAGAAAGGGGTTTTCCTGTTTGGACTCTTTTTTTCTCACTCACACATCTTACAGCTTTCATTCTTCTGCCTGCTTGATGGTAACGTAACATTTATTTTGGCACGGAGGCTGGTGGAGTGCTTTGAAAGGCCCTGTGGCTCGAGCAGCTACAGCGTGCACCGAACCCATGGGGGTGAGCAAACCTGGAAATATTTAGGTTTAGGGAGTCTCTTTTTTATTTTTTCTTTTTTCTCTCCCCCCTTTCATCCTAACCTAAGGTTTTATTTTTACAAAGAAGTGGATACCTTCATGCTTCACCACAATATCCACTGCGGTGCAGACGGGCTCACCACCTGCCAGCCCGCCGCCCCTTCGGCAATGCCAGTTCCATCACCAGCTCCCCTGCCAGCGTGCCAGAACGTGCCAGAAAGGGGTTTGCTGGGATTTGCCCTTGCAAGGTGATTTACCCTTGGTGTCACCTGGCAGAGAGAGGGTCATCATGGGCCCCTGCACCCTGGTTTGCCCTTGCCTCCTTCACACTGGTGGGTTTGGTGGTCTTTGCTCCGGTCTCCTAGGGCTGGCTGGGAAGGAGCAGGGATGGTGCTCAATCATCCCCTGCCGAGGGTGTAGTTCTGTTTTTGAAAAAAAAAAAAAAACCTACAGAGGGGAGTGAGGCAAAATGTTGGAGTAACCTTAAGCCTCACCGATGCCAAGAGGGGCATCTCCTCCTTCCGTGGGAGGGCACCCACCAGACCCCCAGGAGCCAGTGTGGCTTGTGAAGCCTGCTGAGAACAATTCCCATTTCACTTTTTTTTTTTTTGCTTTTTTTTTAATTTTTATTTTAATTTTAGCTTTCTTCTGGCCTAAGCAAGGGATTTGGCCAGCGGGAGGTGTGGGAGCAGGGGAGAGGGGACTGTGGCAGAGGGGAGCAGGCAGGAGACCCTCCCCTCGTACAAGGGCTCGCATTGGCGGGGCTCTCCCCGGCCACCCTGCTCCTCGCTCCTCCCAGCCGGCAATGGACAGAGGACGGCAACGCCAGGAATGGGATGAGATCAACCGAATGGGGAAAACTGGGGGTGGGGAGAGTTGGGGCGGATGGGGAGTTCTTTTTTCCCTTAAGTCCCAACATATGTTCAATAGAAATTGTAAAGCTGGCAGTCTGGGGTGAGGACGGGACTGACGTACAGCAAATCCAGTGCACACAGGCGAAAATGAAAATGAAATTACATTCATCCCCCTCCCTTTCTACCATCTTTATGTTGTCAAATTCAGTAAAGAAGCGTTCAAAGTAACCCAGCTCCCAGCTTTCCTTTCCATTTGATGGAAAGCCTAAGCTGGTTTTAGGTCAGGGAATGTATTTTCCCGTGATTTCCCCTAATGATGTTTGTAAGTCACATGCGGGATCTCCAGCACGCAGGAACTGTCATATTTTTAAACTCTTCCATGGATTCCCACTGAGATCCGTGGAAGAGGTGGCATCCCTGCGTGGGCTGCAGCGGGATGCTGTGTTCCTGGGGTGGCACTGTGCCCAGGGCACCGCGGGCACATGGCAGCTCCAGCCTGCAGCCCAGGAGCCTGATTTTATGGAAAAGAAGTGGGGGAGAACTCACTTCCCACTGCCCATGGACAGGAACTGCTGCGAAGAGGGCTGAGTCACGTATTACAATACTTTTTTTTTTTTTTTTTTGAGGTGACCTTTTTTCCTTTTTGCAGTATTTTCCCTGCCACAGTTGTAATCCTAAATGCTAACGCACCGCACGGCTACCAACAGAGAGGCTTTACAGCACTGCGGAGAACTGGTGTGAAGGTAGAAATCACTTGACCTAAAGACTCTCCCCGGAGTGTCAGTGCTGCACGCTACATTTTCGCTCTGCCAAACCCTTTACTTAGCACATGCTAAAGAACATTTAACATTTAAAGATCTCCTCTGTACATCCTCTAAATGTCTCCACCCTCTGCTTTTAGATTAATACGTCTTCTGTGAAAATTAGATAATTGATTACAGAGCTGTATTATTTACAAATGAAGTGTTGTTCATGTATTGACCTTTCATTTCTATAGCTCGATACTGGTCCTTGTACAGCATTTTTAATTAGGGAAATGGTAACAGAATCAGAAGAAAAGAGGGAATAAAAGAGCTTCTGTGGATGCTTTTAATAAAAGGAAACTTTCAGATGACTTGCACATTTAAAACTGCAAAAAAAATAATGTTTGGTCAGATTCTACAATCCAAGTCGCTGTTTGGTATGAGAAAGACATCTTCTGCTTCCAAAGGCACCACAAGTGGAGATGCAGGGGGAAGGGGCTGATCAATAGACACGAGTGAGCATGTGCCCTTCACCCTGCTCTGGTAGCTCTTCTGCACCACGGGGTTCATTTCAGCCCAAGCTCCCTGATGAGCAACCAGCAAAGGCCACCTTCACATTTCAAGAGGAATGGCACTGATAAAACTGGAGGACTTGGGCATGTACAGAAAAGCAAAGCTCCCAGACCTGGTGGCTATGGGGCACTGAATGCTGCTGCCAAAGATGCCAGGAATGCCAAAGGGGCAAAACATAGTGAATTCACCCTCCTGAAGCAGGTCAGGCTCCTGTGGAGCCTGGCTGGATTAACAGTGCATCCCAGAAGCGGGGTGGGCTGGGCAGTGGCCGGTCCAGGCAGCCTGAGCCCCCGCCGCAGCCACGCTGCCACGCTCGGCAGCCAGGAGCTCAGGAAGACTCAAAGCCAGCTGAAAGAGGGATAAAGTGGGGGGAAACAGGAAGAAAAGATGAAATATGGCATAAACATAGTCCACAGGAGTTTGAGGTTTAAAAAGAAATATGTTCTGCTTGGGAAGGGGAAGGATACCTCATGAGAGCCACTAACAGGCTTGGGAAAGCTTTGGATTTCAAGAACAACCAGGAAAAACCTCTCCTGCCGTGAGTCTGACATAGTCCTCGTGTAAATGCTTCCGTCTGTTGGCGTCTGGTTTAGTTTGACCTCTTAAATGAGTAACTGTTTCTGATGAACCCGGGGATTTGGTGGGGAGAAGGCGTGCTGGCAGCAGGCAGCTATCTGTGGCGTGCAAGCCCAGCCGCGCGCGATGCTTGCCGAAGGTGGCTGCTCAAAAGCAGAGATGCTCGCCAACACACGGGAAGTATAAACCCTTCCAATCCCTTAATTTCCACTAATACAAGCAGACAAACAACAAAGAAATCACAAAAGTCATCTGAATTTAGCTGGACGATGTGCTTCTAATAAAACTCCAAACAGACAGAGCTGACCTCGGGTTGATTCCGCTCTCCTTCCCCAGGAGGGTGAAGGAGGATTTTCCACTTGGACTTCAATGGATTCAGACCCATGAATTTAAATATGTGAAATATAAAGCAAATAATTTTGTTTCTGGGTAACAAAGATGTTATTTAATATCCTTGCAGCTATAAAGGAACTCTTGTAACTGCAGAAGGAGGGGGGGGATAATCTTTTTATTAATGCAACAGAAGCATATTAAAAATGTCTGTCATTGGAAGTCTGGAGAAAAATATTAGGTTCGAATAAGGTCATCGAGGAAGGATAGAGGAAAGTAACGGAGGGAAGGCGTTAAGTACGTTTTCAGCATCCTATGGACGCAGACCAATAATAGCACGTCACTCTTCAGAGGGTCTGTTTGGAGGCACTTTTTGTCCCAGTACACATGGTCTCATGTGCAGCATCCACTGAACCTATGAAAAAGTAAAAAACCAACACATCAGCGTCCTTCAGTGCTCTTTGGGGAGCGGGAACGTGCTGCTTTGCAGGCTGAATTGCTTGCAGTGTGTACTTTGTCTGAGGCATCTCAGTTACCATTTTCTTGCTAAGGGGCTGGTCCTGTCCTCCTCCAAGTACCACCCAGCAGTGATGCCCTGTTCTTACCGAACAGTCACTCCTATTCAGTGAGGGTGCAAGGAACAAAATCAAATGTATCGCCAAGGCAGCTGAACCAGTTCTGCTGTTTATGGTCAGGGCTGCCACGCAAGCTAAATCGTACATCCAGGACACGACCCACAGTGTAGTTTTGCACGGGGCAGCAGCAGGCTCCTGGCATCCCCAGCTTGTGCCTGTCACCCCATGTCTGCACAGAGGAGTCCCTAAACAGGACCCAGCCACCCCAAATGACCAGATTTTAGCCCTCACCACAGCTGAAAATAGGAGATGGGGGGAGCTGCTGCCTGAGCACAATATATCCCATACATCCAGCTCGCGGGGCTAAGCAGGACGCGGGGACGCCTCAGATGTGGAGCCAATAGGGAGCACTCCGGCTACCTGGGATTTTATAAATCTTTCAGCTATCAGTCTTTCTGAGCTCCAAATGCAAAATCCAGCAGCCCAGGATATCATGTGGATTTATGACTTGGAATTTATGAACTGGTCTGGATAAAATAAGAACTGCCTTGACTTTTTTTTTTCTTTTTTTTTTTTTTTGTGTGTGTGTGAGGAAAAGAAATAATGAAAAATGAAGACTGATTTTTTTCCCCCTTTTCAAAGCTTGCTGTTTATACAAACATAGATGTTTTGTATATATTAAATTATTTTGATTTTTCTTCTTACCTGTGTGCTTCCTGGGGCTGGAAGCGGAACAGCACAAGCAGCGCGGCTCTCGCAGGGTTTCCTGCCTGGCAGGAATCACACAAGAAAACATGGTCTTGAGGCATTCCCAGCCCTGCTCCTGGAGCTGGGAAAGGTGCCGGGAAGAGTTCAGGGAGGTTTTGGATGTTTCCGAGCAGTAGGATAGCTCCCCACTATGCCACTGCCCCTCACCTTTTTTCAACACTTTTTTCCTGAAATAATTTTTCAGCCCTTGTTATGTTTCATTTGTGGCAAGCTGGGGTTTCAGGTGTGCATACAACGTGTACAAGTATGTGTGGGTGTACATCTGTGTATGTGTGTGTACATGTGTGCATATTAATGTGTGTACCTTTGTACAGCTATAAGTAGGCAACAACTATAGATACACAACTACATATACATAAGTACGCATGTACTTATGTACACACATACATATGTATGTCTGTATGCACACAGACATGTACATATAATGACATATATTACATATATTATTATGTATTATACATATAATTATATATAATTACATATATTACAGCTGTGTAAATATACACATGGATATATACATTTATGAGAGGGTTTTATGGAACATTTGTATATTTCTTGATAAGAAACCAACACAAACTATCACTTTTTCTATAATACTATTGAACTGCATATATTTTGCAGGAAAACCCACCCCAAAGGACTTTCTATCCTTATCTGGAACTTACGGCCTTCCTTTCAGTTTTTCTCATCTTCTAAAAAAGAAAAGATGGTATTTACCTTGGTCAGGAGGAAAAACTGGCAGATGTATTTTTGCCATCTCTTCTGATCGACCCTTCCATACCGTTGCCCACAGTTTCTGGGTGGTTCTCTTTCTGCGATCCTGGAGTTCTGTTCTTTCCTTTATGGATCAAGGTATTAGGAAAAAAACAACCAAATATACAGCCCCAGCCTTTCAGCCTACCACTGTCCCCATCCCCTTGGGCACAGGCACTGCCAGGCTGTGCCAGCCCCTCCCCCCCCAGGCTGCTGAACCCTTCACACACAGCTTTCACCTCCTCCCATCTCAAGCTGGCACCACGTAGATGCTGATAACGCTGGTTTTAACCTCCACGTGAGACCTGCACACACCAGGGAGTCTCTCCTAGGGCTTCTGCCAGCCCCCTACGAAGTACAGGGGCAGTACAGGGAGAAAATGCCAGGAGGAGTGGCGTGATGCAGGATGCTGGCACCCCTTTCTCCTGGTGGTACCCCAGCCACACAGATGATGCTGCACCAGCACTGGGGGATGGGGACGATGCTCCTGGAGCAGCTCAGTTGTGCCCTGTGCAGGCAGAGCAAACCTTTACATCACCTGCGGTGCCTGGATAACCTGAGGTGGAGGTGCTAGTCCCAGCCAAGGAATTCCAACCGACCAACCAAACCCTCCCAGCCCCTCTCCCGTTGGCCATGGACTGGAAACACAACAGACTTGGCCTACGAAACATCAGCAGGTTGCTCTTTGTGGGCCCGAAGCAAAATGTTTTGCTTTGTTTTTAATTACCACACATTCAGAGCGGTTTTCAGCATGACTCATGTCCCAGGAATAATTTGATTTGGGGGTTTTGTTTTAAATAAAATTAAGAAGCCCAAACCATGTCTTAGAGCTAGATAAAACTGCTAATTAAAAAAGAAATCCACAATTTCATTGTTTTTTAATTATTCAAGTGTGAATTTCCTGATTGCCACCTCTTTTGAAGCTCAGAAATGATGCAGTGAGCCACCAGGTTTGGGGTGAGAAGGCCAGCAGACTTCTCCCGGCCTCAGCACCTCCCCAACCTCAGCTTTGGTTAAGAAAGTTTGCTGGGAATTTCATGAGAATTAATGAGATTTAATGAACAGCAAGGGCAGTGGTGGCAGGGAATACGTCCTTCCAGGTTTCGCCACACCAGGCATCTGTACCCCTGCCACCGCAGGTATTCACTGTGGTTCCATTCAGGCAGCGGGGATTTTTGGGAACAGAGTGGGGGCAATATGAAAACAAATTTTTCTCCTCCACAAGCCTTTCTCTGCCCACTTTGCTCGTCGCCTGCAGCCGGAGGAGGGTAGGTGATCTCGCTGTGACACAGGGGACGTGGTACCCTGTGGCAGAGTGGTTGTGCCAGCGCTGGCCAGGGCTGGGGAGGGCAGGGGGCAGCTGCAGTGCCGCAAGGGCACCCCAACCCTCTCACCCCTCTGCCTGCAGCACCCAGCACCAACACCACCCACCAAACCAGAATGCCAAAAGCATCCTCACTGGGCTGCTGGGTGCCGGTATGCGGCTCCTGCTTTCCCCCGTCCTGTGGTCCTGCCATTGAAAATTCTCTCTCCATCCAAGGGCAAGGGAGGGGGCTGGGGGCAGGCTCTGGTGCGAGGCACAAAGTGTCTGGACCCCGCTAAGTTCAAAGGCACCCTCCCTCTGCCCCAAGGAGGGATGTAGCCGGCCGGAGGATGGCTGGAGGCCACACAGACGGGAAGGTATGTAACAATCCATTTATCACTTTGCAAATATTAGTGCTGCTCGCATTTGCTGCAGCAATATTTCTTCTTGGAAATTGGTGAAGTGAGTAATAACAATGTTATTTATTCTAAGACCTTGGAACTGAGAAGCAATAACAGGGGGGACTGTTCCCTTGAAAGCTTCGGAGGTGCTGGAAATAAAAGGCGGGGGGGGGGGGGGGGAGAAAATAGACCAACAAAGGTCTGGAGGAGAGAAAGCCATTGAAATCTCTTGTTTAATTTCGTTGCCCCAAAGGTAATAAAATGCATTTTGCAATGATTTATATATAAACAAGGCGGGGTGTGAGAAGGGCAAACATTTTTCAGATTCATCTCTGGCTGGCACATCCTGCGTGGCAGCAGGCGCTTTTCCCCCTCTGCCCTGCCGGCACCGTAGGGTTTGTCCCCAGCAAAGCGCCTCCTCTGCCACCGAGCCCGCCTGTCCCCTTCTCCCATTTTTGTTGCTCCCCCCAGCATCCCTTATCTGAATATATAAGGCTGCCCTTTGCTCAGATTTATGGGCCAGGGCAGCGCGGTGTGTATTTACAGTCTCCTGACCTGCAGACCTCCAGCTGAAGGCGAGCAGGAGGAAACCAGGGCCCGTTCCATAAACAGAGACAGATACGAGGGGGAGGCGGCAGGAACCACGAGCAGCACTTCACATTTTTAACTATTTGGCCGAGCCAAGGAATTAGCGATTAGATTAGGGGCAAAGAAAAATGAGAAGCGGGGTTAAAGATTTGGGGAGGGGAGGGGCGGGGGAGAGAGCGGCAACCGGGTTTGGCGGGGGCGAGAAATCCAAAGTTAGAGGGATTTTAGACAAGGTTTTCTGGGGCAAAAGGGAATAGGGATGAATCTCCAAAGCTTTTTGATCAGAGATGTGCTTTGCTTGGGTACAGCCAAGCAGCGCTTTTCAAGTCTAATTACCTTTCGAGGAGGTAGATGACTTGGCCTGTGTTTATTCAGGTACTAATTGCCTCAGATTAAGTAAAAAGAAAACCTTACTCGACAATAATAAATACTCCTTACGTCTGAATCTACTGGTTGGTTGGTCAGCAGAAATTCGGGGCATAAGAGATGTATTTCTGAGGGGCTGCAACATTACTCGCCTCCTCCGAGGCGAAGGCAGCAAAAGTGGCAACAACCTGGAAAATAAATAAATGAAATGCAACGTATGTAGGGGTCACGATATAGCATAAGTATATCAACATGATGAACAGCTTTGATGAAAATGGTAAACAAAACCACCCTCTCTTCCTGTGGCTTGTTTTACATTGCAATAAACCACTGACTCTATAACCTATCAGAACATGCTGAGATTTTATGCATCATTTCCAACTACTATTTGAACATTTGGTTTAGAGTAGTCATGAACTATAATTAATGGGAATTTTTTTTTCCTGATAAAAAGCACACTTTATTGTATTATATTACCTGTTGGTCCAAAGCTCCATATAGATGACGTAAATTCATTGTAGATTTTAGGATGGGGCTAAAGGAGGGGGGGGCGTTGCGTGTGATTATGATGAATTAACGTTTACCATCTGTAATCAAACCCAAAAGTTTAGCTTGCCATGTCCCATCCAAATTTTTTTTTTCTTTTTTTTGCTCCTACGAGCAAGGTGGTAGCGCCAGGACGCCGAGAATTCGGCCCAGCTCAGCCTGCCAGGAGGAGAAGGGGGAAAAAAAAAAAGGAAAAAAAAAAAAAAAAACCACAACACAACCCAGGCACCACAAAGACCATTGAGATGAATGGCTCTATTTTATGAGCCATAAAAGTTTTATTCATCTTGACACCGAAACAGGTTTAGGCAGCGAGTTGACACGCCTTAAATAAATAAGTGGAATTAATTCCCTGGCTCTTGAAACAATAGCGGCGTGCCCGTAACGCCGAGAGCTGCCCCGTTGTTTCCCGTTACTGCTCGATATTGATATTATTTGTGGTGGGGGATTTCTTTTTTTTTTTTTTTTTTTTTTCCTCTGGGGCCTGGTTACTCCACTTCAGATTCTTCCCCTGTTTTATTAGAGGTTGAAAAAGGTTCAAGACCTGGTTGTACCGCTGCTCCCACCGACAGCTAAGGAACCAGTTTGGCGTCTGGTTTGTCTGTTGTTTTACTGCTGACCTTCAAATCAACTTTCCCCCCTGACCCCAGGAGGCATCTATCATGACAAGAGGCTGTTTAACACAAATGGTGCCCATTTATAGGGGAAGAGAGTCAGAAGATTTCCTTGGTTGTTGGTTTTTTTTTTGTTGGGTGTTTTTTTGTTGGTTGTTGGTGGTTTTTTTTTTATGAAGAATTTGGTTTTTTCACCCCTCTTTTCTCAGTCACCACAGGTGAAATCCCTCCTAGCAGCTGGCTTATGAAATAATGCGAGGGGAGGCCTTAATGAGCTGAAAGCACCCTCAGCTGGAGATAAATATATGCAAATGAGATGCACAAACAAAGGAGCCCGGACAGAGAAATATCTGCAATTCCAGCAAAATGCTGCCTGCAGCTAGAAGATGAACAGCTTTGATAAAATGGTAACAAAAAGCACCTTTTTCTCCTCCAGCTTGTTTTACATTGCAATAGAGCATTGTTATTGTAACCCATTGGAGCATGCAGAGGTTTTCTGCCGCAGCTTCAAAAAAAAAAAAAAAAAACAACTGTTTAAACATTTGTTTTTAAGGCATTCATGGGCTATGAGCAATGTGATGGCTTGGGGTTTTTTTGGGTGGCTTGGGGTGGGGTTTTTGGGGGGGTTGGTTTGGTCAGCGGGGTGTCTTTTGGTATATTTTTTTTAGCGATTTTTTAATTATTTTTTTTTTACCTGTTGGTCTCTCTCCGGCTCGGGTTGCTGACGGTTTTTGTTGTGATGCTTTGCAAGGGGGGTGGCTGTTGCTTCTCTAAAAAAAAAAAAAATAATTGGAGTTTTGCTTTCAAATTTGGAGGGAAAATCCAAGTTGACAAGTAGCAAGGAGCAGCTCGGGGCGGGGGGGAGAAGGGGGGAGAAAAACAGACTTGAACATTCACCAAGCAACACCCAAACAGGCAGCTTTAATGAAAGCAATCAAGCCTCTGAGCTAATTCAAAGACAGACATCTAACATGCTGATTTTAATAAGCTTTTAAAAGGCAATCTCTAACTTTTAAAAGTCGCTCTTTTTAATTTAATTGAGGTTTTTTGGTTCATATATTGCCAAAACAAACACAGCCACTAAAATATGTTTTCAATATGTATAAGTAGCATATCTAGGCGATGTTTTAAATTAGCCCCCTAATATTTTTTAATTTTTTTTTTGGGGGGGGGGGGGAGAGGCTTACTTCAGATGAGTTAAAGACATTTTCCAAGCAGAGCTCGTCACGTCAAAATAATACCTTTATATTCTCGTCTCTGCCTTATGCATCCTCCTGTGCGAATACCGGGATGTCTCTTACCTACAGGCTTCTTCAGAACACAACCCCGACCCTCTCTCGGAAAGACACAGGTTACTTTCTAAGAGGCAGAGGAGAAAAAGGGAGAGAAAATACAGTACTGTTTAACTTCTAACCTTATGATATCATTAAATAGATCGTTATGGATTTATAAACGGAGGATAAACACCATAAAGTTTAGAGGGCCCTTTACTCAAGGCAGTAATTGCAATTTTTGCATCTGGCAAGAAGAAAAATAGACTTACCTTTTTAAAAAAGAAAAATCCCCCTCTTACTAGGTTATACGGCTTTGGCACTTACAGATGTTAGAGCAGACAAGTGTCGGATTTCCCGATGTCAAGAAGATTTCCTAATTTTTCATAGGCTTCTCCTGTTGCTTTTTTGGCCCGATGTGAGAGCCATCAATTTAATTTGTGGGGCTACGTGCTGGAAACCGGGCTGTAGGCATATGTGTGCTTTAATGAACCCTAAAACCTGCCAGCCAGCTCTCTGCCTGCAGTTGCCCCAAGCTCAGGATTTCAAGAGTTAATAAAAACTTGGTTATATTAGGAAGGCTTGCTTTTTGCAGCCCAGGTTTGTAGCAGCATAATTATGTTCAACTGCTGTTGTTTGAAAAGGGCAAACAGCATCTTAGGCACAGAACAATGAAATTACAGCTGAGATTTAGGTTAGCAAAAGCCGTCTTCTGCAGGCTTTTATGATTCATTATTTCCCATTAAATACAGTATTAGAAGTGTACACCAGATAGCTCATGGTTGCTGCGCTCAGAGCACATTATCTATATTACACAGGTCTGGGGAGCAGAATTAGAAAACTTTGGGGGAATGAGCAATATGTGTTTGCTGATAGAAGTACCATATGGCTCATCTTCCTCAATTGCTTTCATTGCGACTCTGATGCTGGAGAAATTAAAGTTTTATTTGATGTGGCACAGCTTAATGAACTGTCTTCTGTTAGGAAAATTGAATATGTTTCCTGTTATTTGAGCACAGAGCCCTCATGGTTTTGGCTGATGAGGGATGCATTATGTATTGTTTATTTAGCATTTTGAAAACAAAAGCAGATATTGGAGGTAAAATTGATTACTGCAGGATGTGTTATATAATCACATTTTTCTTTCTTTCTGTCTTTAAATTACAGCCTTGCCTATTATTTTTATGACGGCATTTTTCTGATGTCCCCTCCCCCACACACCAAAAAAAACCCCAAAACCCAAAACCGAGGGGGGTATTGAGGCAAAGTATATAATCTCTGCTTTGTTTAAAAGCAGCACTATGATTTTTAAAGCTTAGGGAAGGACATGGGAAAAAAAAAAAAAGCGCACTTACATGTGTATTGACCTGCAGGCCCAGCGGCCGCCGTGCAGTCGGTCTGGGGATGCTCGAGGACCGCGTGTCTCGTTAGAGGGAGGCTCGTTTCTCCATTCCAGCTGGAGGACACAAAGAGGGGAACATCCAGACTTCAGTCACCAAATACCCCAAACCTCACATTTCTAAATATGCCAGAGAGAGTTAATTGCGAAATGTTAATGCCCGGAGGGGAGGGGGTGGATGTGAAGGGGGAGGATGTAGGGCAGGATCGGGTGGAGCAGGGCCCGCGTTACCTGGCGCTGCAACACCAGGCATCTATCTGTGGCGAGAAAGAAGTTATTGATGGAAAGATGGCTCAGATCAAAGGCAACGTGTGTTTTTTGGCTTTGTTTTATAGCACATGCAGCCGCGCACCCGAGCTGTAAGTGCCCTGCGCGTATCACCGGTGTGGTTAGCGGCGGTGAGCCCTGCGACAGGGCTGCGTGCACTAGCCCCCCTTCTCCCCAAGCCTCTGTGCAGGCAACTGTATGTAAACTCTGAAACTTAAGGCAAAATATATATGCGTGTATATATACATATATATATGTATCTTTGAAGTATGTTATCCTTATTAATTCCACTTCTACTTGTTGGAAATCCTGCCCCACAACACCCTCTGGCTTTTGCTGTTATTGATCTCCCAGAAAAAGGGGTGGAGGGGGATGGCGGGGGGGGAGCAGGGAGGTAAAACCGAGCTGGGATAGCTCAGTGCTTTTTTCCTGCCCTCCACGCTGCTCTGACAAAAAGGCAATTTGTCTTGTGTGCCCCGTGATGTTTGAGGACTCTGGCAAACGTGCATGTTAAACAAGCCCCGTGCAGAATCTAAATACCATCCATTAAAAGAGAAAGTCCCAACGTGTTTATAGCAGCGGGCCAAGGCGCGCAGCCCTCGCTCCGGCAAAACTCCCATTGACGTCAGTGGGGCTTGTGCTTATGCAAAGAGTGCGGGATGCTGCCCTGTACCTTAAGGAAAAAGAAAAAAAGAAAGAAGGAAAAAAAAAAAAAGAAATGAGTGGTATTGGAAGGAGGATGTTGCTCTTGAAAATGTCTCGGAGCAAAGTGGTTAAGCAAAGCCTGTACAAACAGTCACTATAAATATTTTCCATTCTGTATAGCTCTTCAAACAGTTCCCTGCCATAATTTCAGATGAGCTCAAAAATAAATAAATTGCTGCGTGAGGGGGAGAAGGAGAAAGGGAAAAAAAAAAAAAAAAGACAAAAAAATTACATTGCAACCAATGTCGAAACCACAAAAACTTCATTCTTTTTCAGCCAGATCTATTTCCCGGAGAAGAACCCGGCCGGTTTTTATGAAAGGCTGCTCCATGACAGGAGCCTCCTTTGAGGAAGACCATTATGCATTGTTATCAGCATGGCGTAATTTGACTGTTGACAAAGTATCTGTGGCAGTGAGAATGAAAGCAGTTAGAAGTGTGGCGGGTTGTAATCAAGAAGATGCTTAGCTGTGCAACGCTGCATCTTGAGCAGATTTGAATCAACATTGCCTTGAGGGGACACACACACACACACACACACACACACACACATACCAAAAAAAAAAGTCCATTAATTTTTAGTGGGAAAATTAGAGTGGCACTTGATGAAGTGAAATTTGACATGTGTTAATTGCTCCGCAGCTCTCCTAATTAGAGATTTTCAAATTCTTTTACTGCTGTCAGCCTGATGCCACATTGTCTTGCTGGACAAATAGTAAAATTGCAAATTGAGTTGATCAAGAAGTTGGACTTGGAGATATTGGACTCCAGCTCGTTTGCTGCAGATTGTCATTTTCATAGGAGGGCTGGGGGTGTTGTGGCCTATGAAGGGCATTTGGGGAGAGAAGAAAGTACAATAAAATCCTTCTTCTTGATAAATAGAGAATCAATGATTTAACAGAGCTTGTTTAAAAAAGATTAAAGGAATGCAAGAAGTGGACAATAAAGCGATGGAGTTGCAAATAAACCTTTAACCTTTGTTAAATCCATGCCTTGCATAACATTTCAGGTACGATTCTGTTTATAATAAAGCCATTAAATTCGGCTTGGTTTTTCCATGCACGTTGTTCGCAGCGTGGTACGTGGGGGCATGGAGTGGGACTGAGGTTCCTGTGTGCGCTTTGCCCTGACCTGAAAGGCAACATAGCAAGGCCAGGTTTTATATCAAAAACTAGTTACAAGGTTGTATGAACGCAAGTATTGTGCCGGTTCGGAAAGCGTGATTTTGTTTCTTTTGCTTTTGGTTTGCGGGTCTTTTTAATCTCCCCACTCCGCGTCACTCCTCCCCTCCCTTAGCCTTTGCACCCCTCTTAATTCATTAACATATTGAATTTTTTCAATTTTCCATTTTCTTGCAATAACAATATTAATGCCAGGGCCAAGGCCTGATTGGAGCTAAATTACTTGTTACCTGCTGGCATTTATTTATATGGCATTGAATTATAAAGCTTTGCTATTGTCATGCCTTGGGCGAATTGTTTATGACACCAGTAATAGGAGTAATTGTTATTGTTGAAATTACCTGTCAGCTACCCATAGCAGTGGCCCTTGTCCCACTGACAAATAGTGACAGGGGAGAGGGATCCTCCGCACGTCCTCCTGATGACTTCTCCTCTGATAATAAGGAGTGCAGGGCCTCTGATAATTTGCCTGTCACTGTTGAGTGCAGCTCAGAGAGAGTTGGCCAAATTGTTGTCATTCACTTTGACAAAGACAGCAAAACGCTCTGGAGCAGGAGGAGGATTATCAAAATAAATGAAAGCGCTAGCATGTCCTTTGTTTTGGGGTTTTTTGGGTTTTCTTTTTTCCCCCCCTCCCCATCCCCGCTTGCCTGCCTTGATGCCAGAGTTGTGAAAATGGGAATACCTTTCTCAGCGGTGCGGCTTCGGAGGCAGCACGGGGAGGGGATGGTGGGGACGGACACGACAACACCGGGGCTTTTGCAATTTGCTTTCTGTTTGCCTGGAATGTTTTCGTTTCTAAATATATATATACATTAAATTCTTTATTATTTTTTTTTCCCCCTAAGGCTGTCCGTGTTTCAGCAATTACCGACTGTCATTGCAAGAGAAAGGGTGGTGTTTCTGTTGGGTGGATTTTATTTGCTTTTTGATTTTTTTTATTTCTCCTAGTCAGCATTTCTTTCAGCTCTTCTGCTCTTGCTTTGGTGCCCAGCACCACGAACGCCCACCCCGGCACAGCAGCCGGTGATGCCCCATGCACAGGAGGCATGCCTCTGCGCCTGCTACAGAACCTGCAGCTCTTTGTCCACCCTGAGCTGTTGCAATATCAGCCAAATTATCTTCACCAAAAATATTATTTCCTCTAGGAAAGGAGGTTCTGCCACTGATAAACCAAGCGGAGGTTTGTTTGTTGCGGCAAAGGACCGCTGCTAACGAGGCTTTGGAAAGAGGCAGTGCTATTTGTCAGAGCCTATCTATTTTTTAAAAAATAAATAATTTTTTTAAAAATTACAAAAACTCCCCCTTCATGTCCTGCAACTGGTGTACACAGAAGGATGCCCATGCTCAGCGGAGACTTGCTGCCCCTCACACCTTGACACAGCTGAGAAATACCCCATTTTACACCACGGCAGCAGCTGAGGGATGCCTGAAGCATGTGTTTAGGGTGAGCACGTTACACTCTGCCCAACCTGGCCTCCTCCACCCCGCATCCCTCACAGCCGCCTTCTAATCGCAAGCATGTCCCCTTCATTGGTCTTTACGCTCAGGTAGTGACTACCTGGGGCACACAGCACCTTGGGGGCTGCTCCAGGCCCTTCACCCCCCGTAGCCGGTCCCCATCTGACTGGCAAAACCTCCCACCAAGTCACCTATGCATCACTTTATCAGCCGTAAGGATGCGGTTTGGTCCACGTCAATACCTGCGGGCACCACCTCGCCCCTCAGTTTGCTCCCTGAAGGAATCGGTCCCAATAGTTGCCACCGAGAAATTTCAGCAGCAGCGAATAAATCTGCCGAATCCAAGTCTTTCATTTGTAACCATTGGGCTCAAACGCATAATTTAGCCAAATTATCAGCTGCCTCCATCTTCCCAGGGAACGAGTGCAAACAACGTTTTAGGACCAGACATCTAAATTTAGTAGGGTTTTGAATAATTGATAGGCTGGTGTGACAGAAGATAGGAACTTATGTTTCTAATCATCCCGAAGCATTTCTCCTTCCTCCCACCCCCCGAAATGAAGTCACTTTGTTTGCCGTTAAATATACGGAAGATGTCCACTTAACAAGTATAAAATTGTGATAGCATTAAGAGGTTATCCGTGGTAATAAAAAGCGGGGAACATGCCTGGGAATGTGATCTGTAAGGCAGATAATTTTTAAGGATGGGGCTTGTCCTTGCTTTGTCTGGGGAGAGGCACATTAGCGATCCCAGGGGAAAGGCGGGGGGCGGGGGGGGGGGGGGGGGGGGGCGGGAATAACGCGCGTTTCCAAATGAAGATATTTAAAACGTGTAATGTATTTTGGCCTGTTACTGTAAGCTGTGTTTGATGTTTTTCCTATAAAGCCTAAATTAAGCCTCCTAGAAACGGCTGTGTATCTCCTGCTCCTAGCTGCAGCAAAAAACAAAATAGGTTTTAAATGTCTATATCACTGCTACGGGGGTAAGCTCTGACACACGGGTGTCGTCGTCCTCCCCGGATTTTCTTTCTCCCTCCTTCCATAACGCAGCCCCAGCACTGAGATAACCCACCTTTACATTTCAAGTTCATTTGAAATGTAAACTTTTAGCAAATAAGCGGTGGCTTCTGGAGCCGGATCGCCGCAGTGACTGGCAGCACATTCCTTTTTCTCCCTCCCTCCCCTCAGCGTAAGGGGTTTGAAATACCCATCAGTGTCAAAAGAAACTGCGCAGATCGCTGCTGCTCTAAATAAGGCAGAGCAATGTTCAGGGGAAAAAAACCTAACATACACACACACCCCCAAAAAAAAAAAATCTCTCAATGGATTAAAATGACATTTCTGTACCGTGTCAGTACAGATGACAAAGCGTCGTGTTTTGCATCATTTCAAAAAGATATTCTTTAAACAGATTTGGTGTATAAACAGTCAGCAGGCTTTGTTTGAAACATTTAAGATCAAAAGTTAGGGGAAGAACAATTAATATTGCCTATTAAAATCCCCTGTTATTGTTAGATACACATTTTGTGGTTACTGACTATAAATAAAAGCAAAGGAACAGAGCCACGGTTTCTCACCACTGCAAATACAAAAAGGCAATTTCCAGCTTTTTCCCTTTTTTTTTTTCCTCCCCCCTGCAAGTTGCTCTTGGATGTGTTTGCTGAATAAATGGGATTAACTGTATTTAAAACAAGAGATAAAGAACAGCTTTTTATTACACTGAACAGTCTGCAGGGTTTTCACAGTCCTCTGAATGCACTTCATGCCTGGAAAAAAATATTCATATTTTACCTTTTTTAATGACACTCTGTATAGAATGAGCAAAAATATCCTTCTATTTGTAATCATACAAATATGGAATCAATAGGGAATGATTAAAAAAAAGGGTATTTTTACTATTTCTCTTTCTGTCCAAACATTGGAATGATTTTTTTTATTATTTTTTTTTTCTCCCCAGTTTTGCAGCAGGATGAGAAACCAGGGAGGAAAGTATTCATTTTGCTGGAGGAGCTTTCCCCTTTCCTCTGGCTGCAAAAACTCACCGAGCACTGTTAATACAAAACTAATGGCAAGAGTGCGATCCGAGGAGCCAGCCTGCAATCAGCTGCATTTCAATGGAGGCTTTCTCAAAAAATAGGTACAAAGAAAAGAATTTAGACAAATTTGCCTCTTAACCTTTAAAGATTTCCTGACTGTTCCAGTATGTCCTTTATTACATTAATTTTTTATTTAAATTACACCATTAACTGGATATGAATTTATCAAGAATACATATATTGATTTATAAAACAGTATCATTAATTATTATAATAGCTAGATGTAGCTGATATTACAAAGCCATTTAAAGGTTTTTAATATAACTTGGACATACATAGATAGATAGACATTATGGACAAGACTACAATTTAAACTGGCTACCAGCAGTTAATGAAATCCTTGATTTATTTTCTCGTTTAGAGATTGATTATATTGTCGCTTTGTAAAACTATTTATTTTATGCCATTTTTCAAAGGATGTCTCAATAAAAGGAAAAGATAAATAAAATATCCAGCCAAGTCTCAAAGCATATTTTCGTTTATACTTTCTTTTTTAATACTGCTGCTGCTAATTTATTACAAGTTTGGAGACTTGTCACCTTCACGAAGAATTGGCTTTCCTGACAGTAGCTCTGTTTGCAAATGCACAGTTTCATATATTTGGATTTAAAAAAAAAAAACAAACAACCAAAGAAGGGGGGGGGGGGGGGGGGGGCCGCGGGAAAAGAGGCCGTCTTCCCAACAACATCATGTTTATTTCCTAAACCAAAACCCAACAAAATGCTTTTCCAGCATAGATTTCTTAGACATATTTTTTGTTTAAGCTGTGGAAAAATGGGACTTACCCTAGTGCTGCAAAGCAGTCAGTCATGGAGAACATTTTGATTTAAAATGCAATCTGAAGAGAAAAAAGAAAAAAAAAAAGGAATAAGAAAAAAAAAAAAAAGAGAAGGAATGATATAAACAAACAGTACACCACTTTCAAGTTTCTCCTAAAATGTTCCTAGCTTAACTAATACATTGAAAGTTTAAATCTTTACACATTGTTCTTGAGGGGCTATGTCTCTTGACTCTTTATTTATATCACTTATTCTTGTCTGGCAACATATGTTACCGATTTATTATAGTATTTTTTTTACTGTTAGCCAGACAAATGTAAGGGCTAGCTGAGGAGGGGTAGTTGCATCTGATGAGTTTAACAATTGCAGGGCATCCTTTAGGGGTAGCCAATGGGCTCTTTTGAAGCTATAATACTCACCATTAACCATTTTCATGCTGACATATTTTTATTGTCGGAGTTGGGGCTTCCCCTGTCGTCAGCTTCTTTTGTTTCCCATGGCTTCGCGAGGAACGGGGTGGTTGAGAGCGGTTCGTCCAGCAAAGGCTGTCGTAGGCACCTCAAACTGCACTTTGATAGCTTGGCAAATAAATCTGCATGGGGTGTTGTGTCCCCCCAACTGAATAAAAAGGCATGCAGAAAATAATACTTAAAAAAAATCTGATTCTATAATGCACGACGAATGCAAACAAACACATAGGCGGTCAGGTTTCTCAGTGCCATTGCTGACACCGAAAGCTAACAAGGAGGAAGGCTCTTCCCACCACAGCAACACCCCCCAAATTCTCATATTAAATGGATGCCCCAACAGCAGATGGAGCAGTGGCAAGGACCGGCGGTGAGCTGGGTGTCATGTTTTACATGTGGCGTTTTTAGGTGACCCATTCTGCAGTAAGAACTTGAACTCTCCCCGCCTTTTGCTTCCTACTCATCTTCCACCCTGTCTCCTTGTTCAATGCCAACAGGTCCCTGCAGCTCCCCTGGGAACTGTACCTCCCTTTGCTGCTTCACTGCTGGAGCCCCAGCTTGAGCTTCTGGGAGCCAACAGGTCCCCACAAGCCATGGGGATGTAATTCCGAACATAACACCACAACCACAACTTGGGTGGCTAAAGCAAACCATGACACCTACTGGCATGTCCTACCGTATAGGAGACGCCTACCACAGGACGCTCATGGGCACCAAAGATCACCAAGCAGACTTTAGGGCATGCTCCAAATTTCCTGCTGACGGGAATTCAGTCAGACCTTTAGGGGAAGAGATAAACAAAAAGTTGGGTTTAATTTCCCTGGCATCTCCAGGAAACAGGAATGAGTAAAGCCATCACAAGACCACAGGGCCAGAGCAGGGATCTTCTGCTGGGGAAAAGATACAGCGGTTTGGGTGGAATACGAGGTGTTTCAGGTAGAATAAATACAGGGATTGCAATTAAACTCACAGGGTCCCTTGAAGGGGAAGATTGCATTGGTGGGTCACGGCTTGCCTCCTGGCAGTGCTGGTGGGTTCTTGACAAGTATCATGCGATATAGGGTTTACTGGGAGAAGAGCCAGTGTTCCCACATTTTTTTTGTTTTGGCTTAATAACAGTTCAGTTGTCCTGGGCTAAACTGTTTGGTTTTTAAATTTCAAAAAATAGCCAAACATTCCCTCTACTTATGTCAGCAGGTTTTGAGAAGAAACTGAACTTCCTAATGTAGGTCTGGATTCAGCAGCATGTAAAAAACTCGCATGGAAATGAAGATTTTCCTTTCTGCTCACTTTTCTATCACATGAAGGCAGCCTAACTTTCTTTTTTTTTCTTTTTTTCTTTTTTTCAAATTATAATTTAATTATACGTTGGCTGACCTTCTGCAACAATTTGCAACCCCAAAACGATCCTGTGGAAGCGAGTCTCCAAAGGCACGCGGCGGAGAAGGCTGCAGGCGGGATGGGGGCACCAGGACTCCCCCAACGGAGGGTTGCATGTCCTGACTTCTCCCATTTCTCCTGGAAAGTTTTATTTAGGCAGGCGTCACTCGTGTCCTGAGTAAATATCAAATATTTGGTGGCATTACTGAAGCTTGGAGCGTGTGGATTGTTACCTGTTTAATTTTCTATTGTAAGGACATCGCTAGGAACTCCATAATAAAGCTAATAGCCTCCCTTAAATTTGTTTATTCCCCTTGAACCTTTTTTTTAATTATTTTTTATTTTTTATTTGTCTGGGGGGGGGGGGAGGAACCGGGAGCGTGGCTCGGTCTCTCAATCACTCTCTCTCTGTTTTGTCCATCACCTTGGTTTCTTTCCCCTGTTTTTGACCTGCACTTTTTCTGGATCAGACACTGGCAGGTTGAGAGGTAATAAGAACCAGATGGACATAGTGCAGAAATTGCCCAAATGGGTACGAGAATGTGGGGAGCTGTCAGGCATGGAGAGAAGCTGGAATTTTTCAGCAATAAAATGGGATTTATCGCCACTCTACCACAGTCATTGCCGACAACCGTTTACCTTGACAGAAACCCCATTCCAATAGGCCACGCCGATGCAGATTTTTTTTCTTTTTTTTTTTTTTTTTTCCAAAGAGTGATGATTGGTATTTGTTCTAAGGCTCAAATGGCCTGCACTAAAGGTGAAGCATTAGGCCAAAGTCCTGTATTCCCTACTGAGGCAAATGAACCTGCTAAAATAAGTTCCTTCCACAATAGCTGTGTAATTGAAACCAGAAAGTGAGAGAATTTGATAAATTGCTTGACCCTGAAGGAATGTTAAGGTCATAAATTTTCATTGCTTTTTTTTTTGGCTTCTTTTTTAGAAAAAAAAAATTATATATATATATTGATTATGTTTAGTATTTGTCCCCAAATTCCAGCCAGCTTCCAGTTCATTAGCCATTACTTTGCCATCCTCTCCCCACAGGCCACTATTACAAGGTTTAGAGCGTTCCTACCTACACCTTCCTAGGAGGGCTGAAGGACACAAAATACTCACAAATGGCAGCACTTACACACTACTGCTAAGGAATCTGCCACATAAAGCACTAACAACCCAGAATGGGGGGTTTAGCAAGTGCAATCCCTTTAGAAAGACAAAATAAATAAAATAATAATAATAATAATAAAAAAAAAAACATACTGTACTTGAAGAATGATGGCATAAAAAAAGGTCTGCAAATCATTTACAGGGAATCAAACATTTATTGTTATTCTCACCTCTTTTTTTTTTTCTTCCTCTTCTTACTTAGAAATGGTGTTGCCTTTTACTTGAAAAAGAATGATCAGTGTTTTATTGAATAATAGGTACAGATGTCCCTTCAAGCTCTAAAGACACAAACAAACCCCAAACCCTGCAGTATCTTAACGTGGAAATACACATTTGAAGAATAAATAAAATAAAAATAAAAATAAAAATAAAAATAAAAAATATAAATAAATAAAAATAAAAACAAAAATAAATAAAATAAAATAAAAAAGAAAAAGGATAAGAAGAATTAGAATATCCAGCAAGGTAAAACCTCCAGCCATGCTCCGCTTGCTGTGCTTGCAGCCATCAATGAATACAGCCATGCTAAAATAGCTCCCAAGAAGGAGCTGAGGGGAAATGCAGAAGTATTTTGGGTTTGTGCATGTTGTTTGGGTTTTTTTCCTGCAGTGTAGAGGTATTTTGGGTTTGCGTCTGTGTGTTTTTTTCCTGCAGTGTAGAAGTATTTTGGGTTTGTGTATGTAGTTTTTTTCGTGGAGTAGCAAAATTTACTTCTGTAACTGTAGCAGCTTCTGCTTCACAACTGCTTGAAATGTGCTATCATATAGTAACTGCTTTTTATAATCCCGCTGCCTTCCCCCCCCTCCCTTTGAATATAACATTTCAGAGGCAAAAGTCTCATTGTCGCACTTCAATAAGGCGTTACACTTTACATAGCCATACATACTTAACCCAACATGAAGCGAGTTAAATAATCATTAGCACAGTAACCCATCGCTATCAAAAACTTATTGGTCCTCTAAATTTTAAATTAATGGCCTGTCTCCCTTGTTCTCTGCATGTGTGTGTCCGATTTTCAGCCACTTCAGTGCAAAGTCATAGACGTTTTATCAGCACATATTAGATGATTTGCATTATTGACATTTCAATTTAAAAATATATTAAAAAAAGGCACAGGGAAAAATAGTTCCTGCTGACTTGGTTCATCCCTAGACCCCTGATTCTTAAGTAACTCTTCTGAGTGTTAATTAGCAGCCAATATTTGACAAACCGACTAAGAAATGCACTCTGCTCTTCTCTAGCCAGGTTGTTCTAGCTCAGATAAGTTTCCTTGAGAAAGCAGGGAAAAGAGAAGCTAAAGAAAAAAAAAAAAAAAAGAATTGAAACGATGCCCCCATAAAATCCTAGCAAAAAACTCAATAATTTATACTCACTTTTTCTCTTTTGAGAAGTTAAATAAAACAATGGTGGAGTTAGGGTTTTTTTGCTTTTTGAGGGAATTTTTTTCCCCCCATAAACTTTCTGGCCCAAATCCCTTCTTTCCTTTTTGAGTCCCAAAGTAATTGCCAGTTGTTTTAAGACAGTTACTTATCCAGAGAATGAAGGAGTATCGGCTGCGTTTCAATTAGAGAAGGAAAAAAGATAAAGACTTGGAACGTAACCGAAAAATGCAAAGTGACATATTAGGATGAGAATTTTCATCTGTTGCTGTATAAATATTTTAATAAAAGTTCTAAAATAATGTGTCTGCCTCCTGCTCTATAAAAAAGAGGAGATTATGAAGTGTAAATGATGCAGCATAGATGTATAGATCCAACTGGGATTTTTCACCATTAAGGAGTCTCTTCATGCCTCTCCTCCAGAAGTTGGTTTTAGAGCCATTTCAGACCCCAAAAAGTATAAATCTGGTAAGTATAAATAAAAGATGGCCAGCGAGCGGCTTCAATCACTAATATTTTTTGCAAACTAATGTTCAGCTGATGCAACTCGATTTTGTTTTGCATCGCGTTAATGTCACGGCGGCAACGGCTGGCCTTTATTCACCAACCCTTTGAGTCAGCACTTTGAGACATCTTTCAAATTAGGTCATACTGCAAATTTGCCGCTGATACAAAGGTTGATTAAGAGACCTTCGCAATTTTAAAGGGATGTCGTGTGAGGAGAATTAAGGTCTGGATGATAGTTCCAGGAAATGCGAGGCCCCGTAACTACATGGAAATAATGTATGGGCTCTGTGGGGAAAGAACATATTTCCTCAGAGTGCTTGCAGTAATACTCATTTACAATTTAACCAAGTCCTCCCCCCTGGGTTAAGGAAGAAATCGTATGATGGGTTGCGAAAACAAGCCATGAATTACGGTGTGAAGGCAGCAAGATGAGCCCTGTTCCCTTCTTGCCAAAAGTCAGTCCCCTCCTCTCCGCTCCTTTGATCTTCTCAGGAAAGACCTGTTCCTCCCCCCTCCACCGCCGAAGCATCTTGGCTTCTGCTTTCCCCCATAAAAGCAGTCCCGCATCGCAACGGGACCCTTTACCCGTGACATAGCAACCTCAAGGCGAAGCTGAATGGCTGCATAAACCTCCCCTGAAGGACTGGAGAGGGAGACCAGAAGTGACCACCAACCACGGTGGCCAGGGCCAGGCTCATAAACGAGCCTGAGCCCAATTTAAGCATCTTAACAAAGTAGCCACAGTTTTTCCCCCCCTAAAGCACGGGAAGGGCAGCAGCTCCTCTTGCTCTGGGCTCTGAGCAGGCAGGAGAAAGGATCTCCAAGGGAGCTGCCAGCTGCCGAGACTTCTGGAAATCTGGCCGCTGCGTTTTCGATGGCTAAGTGGGAAGCGAGATGAATAATCTCTTTGAAGGGAAGCTGCTGTTTGTTGGGAGGTCGGACCCAACCTAACATTCTTGTGGCACTTGGGGATTTTTTATTTTCCAAACTTTCTCTCTTTGCAGGGATTAACAACTCATGAGGAGCCGAAGAGTTCCTCTTAATTGGATGTAAGTGGATAAAAGTCAACTGCCAGCTTCGTTTGGGTTTAACTCTTCGGCCCACTTGACGAGACCAGAAGCTGCTATTAACATTGGGTTTGCCTAATGCATCAATGCTGGCGGGGGTGGGGGGGAGCGGGGAGTCTCAAGGGGTGGAAAAAAGGAAGGATTTGGGCTGCAGCTATACTGAAAACAGCATTTCACTCTCCTGCCACGAAACGAGAGTCCCCCAAGTTATCTTTTCTATGCTCAGGAATATTACCATGATTTAAGGGTATAGCAGCAGTGAAATAAAACATAAACAATTTAAAACCAGAGCCCAAAGAGAGATTTCTCGTGGTATGAATAGCCATGAAAGCCAGAAAAATGTTTCGCATTCCCTTTTGTATTTTCCTTCGTTCGTTTGCAGCAGTCCCTGAACTTGCATTTCCACCATGGGCAGCTGACTTTATTTCATGTTTTTGATGTTATGATCACCCGCAGACCTTTCCGTTTTCCATATGTTTCTGGATTCAGTCATTTCACCCACAGCCCTCCCTGACAGTACAACACCTCGAATTCCCCCGCATGGCAAAGTCTATTTTATTCCTAGTCACTTTCAATTTGCCTCCCGTGTTTCTCTGAAGGGCTTAGTTGAATGTGATTTCTAAGACCAAAAGCAAAGGAGGGGGAAAGAGGCCACGAATGAGGAGGTGTCCTGTGCCACTGCCAGGAGTCGCTGGGAGTGGGAGTTTTGAAGAGAAAACTGGAACAGGACCACCATGAGTTCGATTTTAATATTTTGAGCTATATTCACACTTTGGTTCCTTTAACCCTTTAATCCTTTACCTTACCAGGTAAGAGGAAAAGTGATGTTAAATCTCAAACTCCTAAGTATTAAATGGGATTTAAAGACAGGAACAGCAACCAAAGGTGTATGCCTACTACATCAGCCCAGACCCCTCTGCAGACCTCACTGGCTAGCATCCCCCCCCTCCTGTCCTGCAGAGAGCAGTGGGAGCTGCACGGAGGTAGCTGCCACTTCTGGTACTACTGCCCATCTCCAGCATCCATGAATCAGGCAAGAAAGGAAATGAACTCATGCCAGAGTGACTTAAACCAATTGTGGGAAAACAAATTGGGGGTTCCTTTAACAAAAACAAAAAAAAAAAACTTACTGCCTTTTGAGTCTTTGTGGGGACACTGAGAACATGCTTCCAAGCTCTTTTGTTCTGCCCTAAGGGATGGAAAGCTGCTCTTAATACAAGAAAACAAAGCCCTCCACTGCCACTACCAACAAACAAAAAAAAAAAATCTGAAACGCTTATGAACACTTTGCTCCAGGCGCTGTGGCAGTAAGGAAAAATCATTGCAACCATCACAAGACTTGGCAACACCAGGGCCATGCCAGCAGAGCGCTCTTCCCCATTACTGTAAATCACAGGCTGAACCCAGTTTGTTGCGAAACATCCAATTGTGGCTCCTTGAATACGATAAATAAAACCACCGTCCCTTGGTGCACTTGACTAGCATTTGTGAAAGCCAGGGGAAAATTCACACTTCTGCCCAGGGTCAGGACAGGGGCCAGCTGCTGCTTCAGTGTGGCTCAGTGTGGACAGGTCGCAAAGAGGAGCTGCAAATAAATATGGGACTTTCTATGCCTCCATCCCCGTTCACACAATTGCTATGGCCGAGAGAACCACTTTATTCATTTTAAGCATTGCAGTAACGAGTATTTTTAGAGACTTGGCTTGAGCTAATTTTTGGTTGGGTTTTGGGGTGGGAGTTTTTTTTGATAGCAAGGCCCACACTTGGACCAAAGCCGAACACACCCGGTAAAAGCAAAGCTGAAATGGTCCCTGGGCTGGGGTGATGCTGAGGCAAGTTGTAGGGGGTAACATTCACCTGAAGCCAAGGAGCCAAGAGCCCACATTACAGCTCCAAGCCCTTGAAGACATGCCCTGAATGCCGCAGGGCCCTGCCTCAGCCCAGCGAGGATGGCATTGCTCAAGCCTTTCCTCTGGGAATGCTTCAACAGGCACATTTAAAACTCAGCTTCTGCAAGCTATCAGCCACCGGCCCTTGTGCCAGGAAAACTCACACGGACACTAATGGAAACAGGGCACAACCAGGGAGCAGAGCTGCGTGGGTTTAGATCAAACTGGGCATATATTTCTCAGGATTGCTCCTGCCCTGCCATTGCTTGGCCTCTGTTTTCTGCCATGCAGACAGCCGGCAGAGGGGCAGCGTGATGGAGCCAGAGGCAAAACAGCTCTGCAAATAAGACCAGCCCTGAAACCTGCCACACCGTCCTCAGACGTGGCAGGCAGCATACCGCAGGCTCCTTTCCTACGGGGCATAGCCAAAAAATATTCCAAAATAATTGATTTGAAGCCTTCTCCTCACTTAGAGCTGCTCTCCTTTTGCACGTAGCAGATCAGCTGAATATTTATAGACAAGGTTGGAGGTCAGAGCGTTCCATTCGCTGCCCGAGCCCCCTTGGCCTGCTTCCGCACAGCCAGGTCGCCAGCTGGTGGGTAGCACCTCTCCCTGCCGCGCCGGGAGCACGGCATCCTCCGCGCGCCAGCTGGCTTCCAGGGACCCTGGCGGTGACAGACCCACAGCAAACCAAGCTGGCCTGACCCTCCCCGGGCCACCGAGCTGGAATTAGAATGGGCCCTCGCATGGCAATGTTTAGGCAGAGCTTTGCTTTGCAGGGGATAAAATCCATAATTTGAGTCCTTTTGTTCTTCCCTGTCTCTCTTCTCCTCCCCATCAGCCTCACAGCTCGCTGTCCCCTTTGATACCATTGCTCCCACCAAGCCACAGAGGCCAGAACCCCATATATGAATCTATACAATAAGCCCCGCACCTTCACCAACAGCTCTTGCCTGGAAATAAGCTTAAACTTCACATGAGATGAGGAAGACCCAAGCGGTTAGAGGCAGCCAGTTTGCTCCACCAGCTCCATTGAGCAGATGAGAAAAAGCACCTAATTAGCTAAATTTATTAATATGCTGCTTTTTTTTTTTTTTTTTCAGAGAGGATACAGCTACATTATAGAGGTGAAACATGACTTTTGATGATCAAGCAAGCAGTGATTAAATAAGGTTAATCCTCATTTTATATGCTAATAGGATATTTATAATCTCAACTGCATATCCAATTTAGCTATTTTATTTTCTGTTGTTAAGAAAGTATTTCTTATTAACGAAAGAGAATACCCCTACGTTCACTGCAGATGCTATTTTAATTGGGCTCAAGTGCATTGTGTGTAATTAGTCCACTTCTCTAATATTTCATCTATAATTACACCATGAACAACGTGCTTAAATTTCAGAAGGGCTGCCAGTTTATTTTTTTTATTTTTTTTTTTAAATAAAACTGCTAATTAATTGGTGACCCTTCCCACGGACAAACGATTCGTATTGTAGCCCAGCCCCAGGGCTCTCAAAGGAACACCTTGTTTTGACACGCCGCCTCTGATCTGATAAACATGAAAGCACCCCCACCACCCACCTGGCTGCACCAGCACCCCCACTGCAAACCTCCTCCCGAGGTACTGCGGGGCAGGTGTCGCTTTTGTAGCCGTTTCAGACAATGCCGGCTACTGACAACAACCAAAGAGAAAGAAAGAACTGGAGGCTGTTTCATCTCCTCCACCTAATAAACTGTCTCCATCGTCGGAGGATGGCGATGTGGGGGTAGGGAAGGGCTCCCGTTCTCCATCACACTGGCCCCACTCTGTAACAGAGAAGAGAGAAAGAAACAGTGCCGAACGGGGTGTGGGGAGGATGCGCCGTGGTTCTATCAGCAGAACAGAAAGGTCAGCTCTCAGATACATCCTCCTGCAAATGTCAGGACAAGGTGCTGCTCAGAGGCTGGAGATCAAGCCGAGCTGTCCTGGAGGAAGGTAACATAACGTGCAAGACTCTGCGTGGGTTCAGTGCTACCCCCTGTCAAATACCTGCATTCAGTTCACACTGTGCCACCAAGCTCAGCCTCTTCTGTGGAAGGTCACGTGGAAAACTGAGGCTACAACACTAGCGGTGGTCCTAAAAGTAGAACAATATCATACCTGGTCACGCCAAGTGTGAAGGATCTTCATCTCATACTTCTCCGACAACCATTTTTCAAACAGTGCTTCGCAGCTTTGCTCAGGCTTTGCTCCTGGCAGGGAAGCTCCACCTCAGGTAGCCCAAATCCAGCCCAGTATCAGTAGGGAAACCACAACGATCCTGAGGTTTTAGCTGTCCCGTGGCTGTACAAGCTGCCACCACTGCCCGTGTCCACCCTTCGTTCGCCCATTGTGGGACCTGCAGTCAAAGGGGCCTCCTTACTGCCAGTGTCCGGTGATTTAGGATAACCACAGAGACAGTCCTAGAAAGAAACAGAGGACACCAGGACCACCCTCCTCACCTTCACCTCTCTAAAAACACCCTCAATATAGGGAGAAAAAATAAACGAACAATAAAAAAAAACTGAATCACACAGAAGACCCTTGCCCAGGAGGACATAAGCTTCCCTTGCCTTGTTTTCATGGCAGAAGTGAAACCTTTCCATGGGCAGCGGGGTAGGCAGCCACGGCGGCAGGACATGGGCAGTGCCTTTACCGCTCTGAAAGCCTTTCCACAGGTGGATGAAGGTGGTGGGCCAGCACATCCCCAGCAAAAGATGGGGGTGAGGAAGAAGCAGCCACACTACCTGGAGCTGGAGATCCTGGTATGGATGGGACACCCCTTGAGGTGTCCCAGGACCACATTTCAGGGGTACTACCACACTCTCCTTCCCAAAGCACCCCTGTGAAGAGCCAGCCCTTTGGCTTCAGGATTTTCTTCTCCCTGGGGGGTGTGAAATCCTAGCTATTATTTGGGGAAGGGTGACTTTTACACCCAGCCACCCACCCACCCCCCCCAAAAAAAAAAAAAATGGCCTAAACCCTTCCCATCTGCTGGGGAAAGCCAAACTGCTACCAGTCTGGCTCTGATGGGAACTAGCTCCTTCTGCCCAGAAGTTTATTTTTCAAAACAAGCGTGCCTGCAAAATACTGTTTATTTAAAACACAGTATAAATGCCAGTAACCCAACATGCACGGGGAATGGCACCCAGAGGTCTCCTGCTTAGCACTTGAGAGCTATTCAGTAAATCAGGGGAAAATTCCTCAGGAAATGATGGGGTTAGGGCTGATGTGCATCCCCAGGTGATTAAATGAAACTTAATGAGGTCACAGGTGACAGATTCGGGTGCAGAACTGTTTAAACAATGTGCCATGAAAAAAGAATAAGGAGCCCCTAGCACACAGGGGATGGGAATCCAGGCTGGTTGTGTTATCCCATGGCGCACACACACACACACACACACCCAGAAAGGGTGTCCGTTGTTCTGATGAGTGCCCATTCCAACAGCAAGGCAGGAGGGGACAGGGAACTGGGACAAAGTAGGTGGGCACGAGCGAGGAACAAGCTCACTTCGACCAACACAGAAAAAGTGGTAGCTAAAAAATAAACTATTTCAGCATTCCGGGATTTGTTTCTTTATAATTCAGAAAACAGAAAAACCATGATGATGAGGTTTCAGAGGCCAGAGGGGACTGGAGAAAAAAAAAAAAAAAAAAAAAAGGCATTACATTCCAGAACACACAAGCTTTTCACATCCTTCTTTAACAACCTATGCCATTGAGCAAACGTTACAGGGGCTCTCCGCTAGGAATGGTCTGGATAGTGTCACGAGTCAAGGATGGCCCAGCATCACTTTGATTTCTTAGAGGTTAGACAGAAGGATTTAGGTCACAATGCTTTATTTCCACCCTGCCCACCCCCCCAACATGTCTAATAGAAAATGGTTGCCTTGATCGAAGGAGCTAAATTCTGCTGTCATTCCGCAGGACTGCAGGATAATTACATTGACTTCATCTGAGCACTTCTGTTTTGCTGATACGTCTGTCAAGGACAGGAAGGGATCCTTGGTGTCTTGCAGCCCCCAGAGCACTTGCTTAAGTAACCCTTCAACATTCATCCAAGAGGGTCTTCCCACCCCCCTGCGTGACTGAATTGCCAGGCAAAGAGGGTCCTGACTGGCATCCCACCACCAATGGCGCATTGGTGTGGAGAGATGAAAGGGAATTTTTGTTTTTGTCAGCTTTCCTTCATGGCCAAAAAGGCATTCCATTGTGCTCTGCTGGCCAAGAGTGACCCACTGCTCTTTCCCAAAGGGTAAATGGATGCCTACAGGTTTTCATGTGTGGTCAACAATGATGCAATATATCCTCCCAGCTGGCAGCAGCCCCCCTGCTCCATTTATTGTGCTATATTATTAGTCATACAATTCACCTGGTAGAGTGACTTGCATTTGCTTGTGAAGAATGAAGATTTTACCAGTTGACTATTTTTTTAAAAAAACTAGAACCCATATTAGTTGGAAAGGGAAAGGCCAAAGGGAAATTATTGCTGTTTTAGACAGCAGCATAAATTTTCTTCCTATTTTTAACCTAGCTTTTAATTTAATAAGTTTTATGACCCTTATATTAAGTACATATGTTTTACAAGACATTGTGTCCCTTGAGTCACCCTGAATTTGCTCTACTATAGCAGAGTTAAATGAATGAATACTGTGTTTCTGATTTCAGCTTACCCCTTATTTGATCCTTATATAGTCAATAAACCTTCATAGAAGCATGGAGCAACTGAATTAAGCAGTGTGCCAAAGCTGTGTTTGGGAACTCTGCTAGTCTTTAAAAGGGAACTAGTAAACCGCTATTCTCTTATTCAGAACCTCCTACACCACTGCCAGGTTTCCCATGCTGTTTACAAGGAATAAATGGTGATACCAATAAGACTCTTGAAGTTATACATTACCAATTTAATTTTCCATAGGATGATTTAAAAGGGGGGTCAAGCTTTCATTTGAGGCTCCCAGCCCCCAAAACGTAACTGATATTTTTCCATTGCTCTCTGTAAACTTGGAAGAGCAAAAACCCATTTAATCAGCCCTGCACACATTATGCACTATTCCAAAAAAAGTGCAGTTTTGTGGGGAATTTGGGAGACCTTTTCAGAATAGAAACATTTAAACAAAGGCCAGCCCTGCCTTCCCAATATAAGCAACCCTTTCACCAAAATTGGGGCATATGGGTTAGTAGGCGACTACAGAATCGTGCCAAAAAAATTTAATGCCTGCTACAAATGGAACGTAAACAAACGGGAAGATCAGTTGAATTACCTGGAGCAGATCCTTTTACAAAGCTAACCCCCCCGATACTCAGCACCTGCAGAGAAAATAAGCATGCACCAAGATTATTCTTGTTTGGGTGCATTTACACTGTGTAAGTAATACACCAGGGAGGCTTTTCACAACAGGATTGCAATGGTGCCAAAACACAAAGATTAGAAAGGGATAGCTGATATTTGCTCCACAGTGGGAAGCATGAGTTATTGATTGGCTTTGTATCAGCCTAGAGTTCCTTTTTAATATAAAATTAGTTGCTAAGGGTGTTTTATAAATCGGGTGGTTCTAATTTGATTTGAGTACTGGCTTTTAGTGACTTGCCAAAGTTCAGGGAATATGCAGAGCACAGTATATGCACTTTATCTTTGTGTATTAGCTATGACAAACACAGAGGGGAAAAGTCAAATTTTATACATCAGAAAATGGGTTTGTTGCCAGACATTATAACATTGAGTATTTAATTTAACTGATGTATGTTAAAATGGGAAACCAAATTCAATGAGCTGTTTGTTTCTTTCTACAAATACACTTACATCAATGACCTCTGAGGACATGACCTTAAAATGTAACTAGATGTTTAAAAGAACCTCAAAGATCTATATAAGACATTAATGTTTGTGTCAGAGAGCAGTATACAAGCATGTATATACTCAGCTGTCTATATGTCGACTGCTATATTTTTTATTGTTGCAGGAAACCAGCCAAAGTCCCAAACTGGAACATTATCATCCTTTTTTTTTTTTTTTTTTTTTTTTTTTTTTTTTGGCATCGTCCTGTTTAAGACTAAAGGCATGACCCTAAGTTAGAACATATTTTAGCCCTATTCAGTAACCATTTTGGCACCTTGTGCGGGTTTTTCAATGCTAACCCTTCCTGGGGAGCCCGAGGTCCCCGCTGAGACCCTCAGCAGTTCAGCACGGTGCATGGGGCGTGCAGCCCTCCGCTCGGGGTCCGTCTGGGGCTCCTAAAAAAGAAGGAACAACCATTTTAGCCGGGCACGGGGAACTCCTGGTCACCTCTCCAGGGACAGACTGATGTCAAGTTCTGCTGTCTGTCAGGATTAAGTGCCTGTTTGCTTTTTCACTAACATGTGGTTTGAGAACAAAGCAGCTCAAATCTCCTCCATTCTTAACAAAGCATCTCAAATTGCTGAGTAAAATTCCTTAATCCCCACGCCTTAATCTGAAAACACCAACGCCACATGGTAACACTGAGGTCTCTCTTTGTCCACCATAGAGCGCCATTGACATCAATGTTTGATTTGGAGATAACTTCCCGCAGCAGCCCACTATCAGAGGGAAACCCCAGGTGCTTTGCTCCCAGAGCAGGTCTGTCCAAGTCATTTTTCTTCCTTCTGTTTCCATTCCAAACGAGAAACCAAGTACAAAGCAAAGAGAGAACACACCGGCATACTTTTTCACCTCCATAAACATGGGTAATAAAACATAAGGTGAACTTTTCCATCATGAGAACCATAAGGAGGGATGCAGCTGCTCTTTGCCCGAGCTGCTGGCTGCGTGCTCCAGAGGTCAGGCTGGAAGAGAGAGCAGCTTCAAGTGAGCTGCAACACACGCTCCCACAGCTACCAGCAAGAAAACTGGGTCTAGAAAGTAAGAAAGCAAAAGACCCGATATGAAGAGGGTCGTGCCGTTGCAACCTGGCACAATAAAGAAGTCTGAACACCAGGTGGCTTGACCACAAGGTGTATCTGCAGACACCATTCTTACGTAAAACTCAGCTCTCATCACGGCCATTATTTGCCCTATTATTTAATCATCATCATCGACAACAAAAACCAAGGCCTAATTTCTGCTAGAAAAGGTATAGAAACTACTACTTGCTCTTTAACATTCCTCCTACTGTTACTACTGGTCTCCTGCCACTTTCTTTTCCTACTGTATTGCCAGCGTCACTGTCAATCACCCTGTCCCAACTTCAGTCAGTGGTAAAAACACAGCCCCAGGGGGGTGAGATCAAAGGTCTGCCTGGCCAGCAATAATCAGAAATGGGAGGCCAGGGAAGAGCAGAACGTAGGACAGCAGCAGCACTTTCCCCATGCACTCTCCCAGTCCACCCTCTGTGGGAGGTGAGATATGGGCAGAGTTCTTCTTCAGCCATTGGCCAAAGACACAGTTTGCCAGTGAAATGCAGGAAGAGAAGGGAAACAAGAGGCAAGTTTTGCTTTAGTAGACCTTATTCCTTTTCTTCTTGGTGACATCAATCAATTTCTTTGAGGTTTAGCTGTAGAGGTCCATGAACTGACTTGTATGCGCCATTACCTAGTCCTACTTTGATCTGTATTTGCCCAAAATTAGTTTGTGATCTGCATTCTCCTCCATTTCTGACCTGGGCAATATGCGTGCCTTCGTTTAAGCTTTGCTTCCTGCAAGGGCTCCAGAGGATCCAGAGTAGCCCCTCTAATCAGGGCCATGTCAACAGCAGAGGCAGGACTTTTATCCTAAAAGCCATAAGGGCTCCATAAGGAGCAGCAACCGACTCGCTGTGAGGAAACTTCCAACATGTTTTCTTCCTCCCATCATCAAGTAAGACACCAAAAGCAGCTTCAGAAGGTCTGGTCATGAAAAATAACTCAAGGTTTATAACCAGCAGTAGTCAGCTGGAAAGCATAACTCATCGCAAAGCTGTTCACACGCAGCTGGAGCAGCCTGGGGTGGGACAGTGTGTGGGGCAGGTGGGCACATAGACAATATGCATTTCTACATACCCTTCTGCTTGAGCCAGGGCAGAAGGGATCATGAGGGTCCTACCCTTCAAGATGCCAAGGCCAGAGGCTGCAAACGCATCCAGAAAACCACTATCTGGGCTACAATATTTGGCAAAAGAACACCAGCCCCGTGCTGCAAAGCGCGGTCACGTAAGAGGCTTTCTAAGACATAAGAGATGGCTCTTGAGACTGGAGGTGCAAAAGCTGCAGAATATTTTCTTCACCTATCACATCTCCAAAAAACATTGCTTAAACTGTCTTCCAGCTTTCCTACTTACAGGAGACAGGACATTAAAGAAACACTGAAAGCCTTTGAGGAAAAAGATGTGGATACCTACATCCACGAAGGATGCTGGAAAAGGTCCCTGCAACTCTTTCTTGGTAAGTATAAAGCTCAAGAATCTGATTTATTGAATTAAACGATAACAGTGACTTTGCAGGCAGATGGAAAGAATCCAGGAGAGCCTTTTCCACAGAAAAATCACAAATGGGGAGTTAGAGTAACATCATCTCTGAAGCTACCCTGAATAGGTGGCTGCAAATAAAGCTGTAAAGTTAAAAAGCAGGGAGCAAGGTGCCTCCGCATAGACAGAGCTCAGGGACTGGAACAGATGCGAGTTAATAGGGCTTGGGGAGGACCAAAGAACCTTTAGTATGGATGGGGATGACTGATCTCACACAGAGTGAGCACAGGCCAAAATCTTGAAAAAACCCAGATTAGGAAACCGAATCCTTGAGAACCATTTCCACGTTACCCCTGCAGGCAGTGAGGCTGCACACTCGAACCATGAGTAATGGCAAGGCTTTAATCAAACCATTCCCACAGAAATGCTAAGGCACCCAAAACCCAACTCATTAGCCAGAATTCCTCCACACCAAGGTGGAAAATGAACCCTGACGGACATACCCACAAAGCAGACATTTCTCAGCCGATGAGAACCCGGCAGCCGCTGTGGCTGTACGCCACTCTTAAGCTAGGCGGTAATCGCCACTGGCCTGAAGAACTAGTTAGCTCTCATTTATATCACTGGAAAGCAGTGTCTCCACCGAAGTCAATATAGTTTCACTGGGGTAAGTGGAATCAAATTAGGCTCAATGTCCACAGACCTGAGTGTATTACTTGCCTTAGGGCAAGGGATTGAGAACAAAGGGCTCATATATTGGTGGCTGTGTTTGGTCTGTAAAGTATTGCTCTCTCTTGCCCACCACATCTTTCAACAGTGGGCTATGTGGAGTCATACAATTAAAAAGTCATTTATGTTCAAGATTCCCACGTCTCTGATGTATATCTTGTCACAGCAGAGGAGTTAAGCTCTACACCAGAGAGATCTGAGCATCATGAAAGGATGGCTACCAGCAAAAATCACTCTCTGAGGCAGAAAAAGGAGAGGAAAAAGAGAGAGAGATGCAAGGAGCAATCTGCAGATGTTACAGGAGCTCCATCAGAGCTGGGTACAAGCAAAGCAGGTGGCTGCCCAACACAGCAGGGAGGCAAAGACACAGCAGCATCTCCCCAGGTGTCCTGGTCCCTGTATAGCAGCAAAGCCCAGCTGATGGCCCCGTTGGTGGCAACCAGAGTTAGGGGCGTGAAGCGCCAACCTCCGAAACCACCTCCAGGACTCGTACCAGCAGCCACAAAAATCAGAGGGGTTTTGTTTGCTGTGCTCCAACCTTGAGTGTAAAACCTCTCGGGCGATGCTGGTGCTGGAGGCAGAGTCCCGGGAAGAGGCTGGTGAGCCTGGAAGAGGACAGCCAGCACCCGCAGGGACCTTGGTGCCTGGCCCCGGGAAAAGCCCACCTTCTGCCGGAGCCAGGTGGTTGCCCACTTCTGTTATTGCTTCATTCTGACTTTGTGTGATCATCATCCCACCATCCCCACCAGCTTTGGGGCAAAGTGTGCAGGTGAACTTCTCAGCAGGAAGGCTCACACGTACACACGCACCCCTTTTGTCAGCCGTAGCGTTTTACAGCCCACGGGGGAGTAATAAGCCAGGGCTCGGTATCTGCCTCATGGTATGATATAACTTTCAATCATGTTAATTAAATTAATATGGCCCATGCTAATGAAAACCACAAAATACTATTTTGGTGTCCATGAGCACATACATTTTGATAATATCAACTTGTCATTCTGATGTTCCTTTCTACACCAAATACGAGCAATGTAAACATATCTAACAACGCTTTCATCGGAACAAAGGAAATTCTGCATCAGCACCAGACTGAATGCCGACAGACTTGTATAAGCTGCGAGCTCCAGAAATATTCAGCCATACTAGGGCTCACCAAGTCTTCTACAAATGTTCCTCCTTTCTAATCTTTTTAATATACTTTTAAGGTATATTTTTGGCTCATGTTTTGTTTTAGGTTGGGGGGTTTTTTATTATTATTAGTCTTTCCCTGCATGATTAGCCATCCAGGAAATGTTTAAATTACAAAATCATAAGGTTTAAAAGATTTATAGATCAAATTATATTAACCTAATGCAATAGGCCAGCCATACGGAAATTAGAAGTCTTTATATTATATTTTGGTTATTAAATTGCTCCCTTTATACTGTTTAGTTTGTTTGTAACAGCAAGGTTTTGCTGTCTGATGTCAGAACCTGAAGAGTAACCAAGCAAAAACAAATGACTTGGTCCTTGGTTCAAAGAAATAATAGGTTACTAGCATAATTAATTTTATGTTTAATTACTGCAGAATGAAACAATTCAACAATATCCAATCAATCCTCGGAATGACAGAACAGAAGGTCAGCAGTTGCTAAGTCAATTGTTTTGAAAGAGAAATTTATGTCAGGTTCTCTTTTATGTGCTGGAGAAAGAAATTGGATAAAAGTGGTCAAGCAAACGTTAATTAATTGTATAAATGTAATCCTGTTGTCATGCAAAAATCACAGAGACTCCAGGCACGGCGTTCAAAACACTGGGTATGCATCAGTCAAGAACATCTAGAAATGGCATCCTCAACTTAATAATAATGAAAGAAAGGACAGCCAACAGGGATGTTTGAAACCCAGACTGGTTTGCAAACTGGCATTTAGAAGCACATTAGTATGAGTGGGCGGGTTCAGTCTCGTGCCTACAGAGATGGTTCCACATCACCACGAAGTCTGACCCTGCTTGGCTCCTTGGTAGCAAATCTCAGAGGTGGCTGCCTCTGCCTTCCCCATCTTTCTTCAGATTAGAGAGCTGAGCCATCCAAAAGGGAATTTCATGCAAGCCAAAGGCCCCATACAAGTTAATCAGGTTCAGAATTGCCAACTCTTACATTTATTTTTTCTCTGAGCCTCCTATTATTCAGCAAGGATTGATTTTCCTGCAGCTTTTAGAGCTACGTGACTACCCATTCCCATTTCACCTTGAAATATCCATTCCTGCTTCCTCACTCCCCATAAAGTTTTACATTTCAGAAGCCTCACCTGCAGTTTCCATCATTTTACATTTTTTCCCCAAGTATTGCCAATCAGGTATATCCAAGACCAGGATTGCCTGGTGGGCTTAGACATCCTCTGACCCAAAGTTCCATGTTTGCTGTACCACCCTCCCCTTCAAGCCTCACTGATGGCACCAGAGGCCACTCTCTGCCATCACCTGCTTCTTCCTTTAAAACCAACTTGTGAAACAGCCTTTAGCCAGCCTATTCTCTTATTTTATGCTTTCACTGTCACCTGGGGGCTGCAAGGGGAAGACCTGGTGGCCCAGCCATTAGTGCCATAACTGGCCCTGGTTGTGAGGTCCATGAAAGGCTGCTTGTTGGCTCTGGTGCCTTATCGAGGCAGGTCTGTACCAGAGTCTGGTGTTCTTTACCCTAGCTGAGGATGCACTAATAGCACGACCCCAGCTTATTGATAATTAGGGCAACGGAAGCATTAGAAATCATTGACCTCTTTGTCACTATGCCGTATTTACTTCCACCCTCCCAGTTTCTTTTAATCCATTTTTGCAGAAAATCCAGCTGCACGCAGAGCATGGGTGCGCCAGGTGCTCTGGCTGTAGAAGACCTCCTTCAGCCCACAGGCCAAGGACAAGTTACTGCTGGCAGCCAGGGAACGATGGAGCTTTATTGTTGAGAATGGAAGTTGAAGCATGTAAATCAAACTGCGCTGCATTAGGAACCAATTTTGTCACCTATAATGGGACACAACCCCCGGGCACGCTGGATAGCCCAGCCTTGAGCTCTCCAGCTTGCAAAAACATTTGAACATGCAACCAGTGCATGGTGAAGATGAAGCTTGCAGCAGGTCTGCAGTGCTCTGGGAGCTTCTTTCTGAGGCCCTTAGCTGGTACTAAAAAGGGGGCACAGCTCATGCCGGTCTCCGCCTTGTTCCACAGCTCAGCCCAGTTCAACGATGGGAACCCAGACAGATCGGGAGGGAGGAGTGAATGATGAACTCCGCAGCACCATGCTGGCATTCCTAAGCCTCATCCAGGGTTTGGTTCTTATTTTTCCATAGGAGATGCCAAAAAGTTTCCCAATTAAGCAAATATACAGCTGTATACACTTTTAAAATGTATATTATAGGAGAACCAAAAAGATGGCAACAAGCGGGAAGAGTGCACCATCCAAGAGCCCTGGCATGGATCCTTGTGATGTTACTATGGCTATGCATGGTAACCAACACTACGGAAAAAGTTACTGAGCTTGAGCAAGGGCTGATTTTTAAATCTTAGCAGGGCAGCCAGTTTAAACTTCTGAGATGCAAATGCTTTAATGGTGTAAGGAAAATATGAGGGTCTACACAATTTCCTTCTTGTAACCATAACTTTGCAACAGAGGCCGAACGCAACTGCTTTCTGTACAGAAGGATGCTTAACGCGGAAAGCAAAGGCACTGAAAATAATTGTTTCAAAACGTGCTCCTAGAGGGGCTGTTTCATGGGTTTGTTATGCTCAAGTCTGGACCAATGATGCCAGCTTTACTAAACTTTGGAATGAGGGAGTTTACATTGGGACTGTTGACATAACCTTAGCTACAGCAGGGAAAAGGGTACGAGAAGATGGAAACGTATATTTTTGGAAATAGATTTCATACTGACAACCCTATAACAAACAAGTGAAATTTTAATACTGCACTTCGATGAAAAATGAGCTGCTGAATAAACACCAGACTAATTCATAAAGAGCAAACTCAGCCTGTTTAATATTTCTTGAACTGTCCCAAAAATTTCATTGATCACTAGTGATGCCGTAAATAGAAAATTCTTGCCATTTTCAAAGGAGCCAGGAGAATCTCATTGGGGTTTGCCTATCAAACTCCTAGACACATTTGAAGCTCCCAGGCTAAAACATAATAAATCAAATATGAAATTGTATAGCGTTGGGCTGAGCTGGAACCTATGATAATGTGGTCTGTTCCTGGGATTGTTTTATTTTTTGTAAGTATTTAGTTTCTACTTAATTGCCGTGTCCTCCACCAAAAAGTCAAACATCCTTCCCTTGATCAATCAGCTATTTGGTTAGAAGTCCACAAATACTCCACATATTAGCATTTAGACCATTTTCCAGTTTAGTATCGACGTATGATACTGCATTTGCTTCTTGGAAAACTAAATCCATGTCATGCCCAATGTTAAAATAAAATGTCATACTCTTGGGGCTAGATCCCCCCTCCCTGACCACTGCTATACTTTGCAATTTTTTGGGCAGAGTTATGAAAACAGCAAGATATCAGATATACTGCATTAAGTAAATCCAAAGGCGAAAGATCAAATGGATATTCAAGCAGCATTTATATAATGCTGAAAGTTGAGGATCTTTTGTGGTATTTTTCTGATTTTTGTTTTTTGTCAAAGAATTCCTTTTTCCTTTAACTTTTTCAAGCCAATAATTTTTGCTCATTTTCCCTAGTGTCAATCCTATTTCCTTCCTAGCCAAGAAGCACTGAGACTGCTCAACACCCCAAAAAAATAAATATATAAAATCAAGAGCTGTTTGGGCTAAGCACAAAAACGGGCATCATGTTTCCTAGTTAATTAAAGCCCCTTCATTTCTTCTGGCCAATAACCCTGCCCTTAAACCCGAACCCACCGTCCCGGGGCACCAGTCAGGCTCGGACCCGCAGTTTGCCACCCAGGCTACCGGCAGTGGCTCCTTGCTGGTGAAAAGCCAGCTTTATTCTGCTGCTTTCCCTCTGTTTAAAGCAAGTTGCTTCCCACTGCCATGCCCGCAATCCCGTTTTAATCTAGCACAAAATATTCCACACTGCAAACTACTGAATTTGTAAGCCAGGCAGGCTACCGTGGGTACCTCGCCTGGGGGTAAAACACCAATAAAATCAAGGTAGCTTTGGCAAGGGGAGCAGGTTACTTAGATTATCATCTCAAGTTCAAGCTGGTGGGGGAGTCTGGGATAATTTCATGTTAGGCTGAGTTAAAACCCAGGCTGTCCAGTCACGGTGCTATTTTAACCCAAGCTAACATCTTTCCCACACTCCTCCCTTGTAGCACAGACATGCTTTCGCCTGACAAGCTCTCCCTCACTACAACTTTTTTATTCATGTCCTTTCATTTGTCCTCCTCTTCCCAGAAAACACTCTGGGACATAACATCTGTCCTTTCCCTACCCCCCACCCCTTAATTTTATTATTTATTTTTAAAAGGGAAAATATATATAATTTTCGACTGGCCCCGAAGCCAATGCTCCTTGCTTGCCTCCGTTCTTTCCCCCAAATCCCACATTCAAACACTAAAAGCATCCTTTAACAGCTTTGCAACACAGAGGAAAGAAGTGGGTGATGGGGATGCCTGGATCAGCCTTGCACACAAAAAAGCCCTTGCCATGCTACTTTTAAGTCAACTTTTTGCACTGAGAAATGACACAGCTGTGACTTGACTCCAGCTACAGCAGACTTTCTCATTTTTTAATGTCGCCTCCTGGAATGACTCAAAACGTTTGCTTCCTTCTCCATACGCAAACAAGGATGAATCTCTTCACATAAATCTTGAAAATATTTGCATATTTACAGTTCAGAGCTGCTCTGTTAATTCCTTTGAAATGCAGGCACAGAAAGCCCCCCAAACTTCTCCCAAAGCCAGCCGGTCTATGCTTCCCATCACTTACCCTACAGCCTTACTCCCAAGCCCTGTTAAGAGCCGACGTAAGTGTAATATACTGCTTCAGAGCTGGATCCATTTGTTCAGGAACACATATATCAAATTCTTTCACTCCTGTACTACACAATCCAAAGGTTTGCACAGGTCAGGACCCGAATGTTTTTGTAAACAACCCTTTTTTCTATATACTCACATTGCAGAAAACTAAATAAATGTGTGTATACCACATATGCGTGCTATGATGTTCTCATCTGTGTAACGTAGCTCACGTTTAAGTTTTTTCCCTCCTCTTCCTTTCAAAGGATGAGAAAAGTTTATTTTAATACAGGTCTCAGTCTTCAGCACCATACTTCAGAGAGAATGATAGGTTAGCATGCCTCCAGTTAAGTTTATGAACTGACAGCCCACTTCAAATGACAAAAGAAAATGTAACCTAGGCTGGTTTTCAACCACTGATTGTCAGATCCCATGTTCAATATGTCATATGGAGTACACTTCATTAAGGACTGAATTACTTTACTCGTAACATGAGCTAAATTAAAGTCAATGTCAGGCTGCATAAATCACCAATTTAAATGTATCACTAAGTACATTGAAACAGTCATCATCACCCTGTGCCCTAAAATAACCCAAAAATCTGGGCTTCATTTTTATACGTTGTAAGGATGACAGATAGCAGATTTTTTGTTCTTTGCTAGGGCTCACAATTTTTACTGTCAAAAACTATTGAACTTTTAAGGAATAGCAACGGCCCAGTAACACCTCTCATCAGACGATGTATTTCATGGTGCCGTGAATTCAGAGCTCACAAGGAACAGGCCCAGAGCATCCATCAGGCTGTCACAGGAGCCCTTCATTATTCTGACGGGGTGGAAATATGGTATCCTGCCCGTTTAAGGAAGGATATGGGAAGGGACAATCCTGGGAACACTGGCACAGCCACCAGGGCAGTCCCCCTTGGGCCAGCCCCTGGGTGACATGACTCAAGTCAATGGGGCATCGCAGGGTTTAGGCAGACAGTTTTCCCACAGAGATATTTTTCTATTACCAGAGGTGGAAAAAGCTATATGAAAAGGAAATAGTTGGCAGGAAAAAATGCACCAGTGCCTCATCTATAAAATATCCAGGACATAACTCCCTCCTCTTGCAGCAGTTCTGCTCCGGTGCAGCCCTGTCAGTTAAGGTACCAGAGGAACAGACGTAAGTCTCCTGGACCCGCCTGGAAATTTAGGGAAGGCACTGGCTGGCCAGAGCTGTGGAAGATGTTTCCAGATGACAATGGGTGGCAGAAATAATTAGCATGAAGGGCCAATTTTTCATGCCCATTGCCCAAGTCAGGAAAACGCCTCTGAAGCCCAAGAAGATACATCAGTGTAAGACTGGTGAACGCAAGTAAAGAATTAGACTCTAAATTGCTTCTTCATATTTATTCCAGCTGTTTGAACAGTGGATCAACTTCTGTTAAATAAGTAAACTAAATTTACTTATTAAAAAGTAAATAAGACTTGTCTGTTCTTTTCAATAGATCTTTCATGTGTTTTTAACTTGAGAGGAAGATGAGAAGTGAAATAGTAAAGAGGCATTTTTCTGCTGGTCTGCTTGCCATCTGGATCTCTCTAGGCCCTGGCATCTGCAGGATGGGAAGGAAAAAAAATCAAAGTATTCCTGGAAGGAAGAAGAGGCTGCTACCTAGTAGACAAATGGGAGAGAGAAACCCGGAACTGAAGAGAAGGGAGAAGGGGAAATGTGAAACTCATTTATTTAGCCTCCTAGTGCAGATTTCTTAGCGTGCCCCTTAACTTTCTGATCCCTTTGTTTTCTTGAGTATGATGATTTTCATGCCTTCTATTCTTTTTTCCTCACATTTTAGTTTGATGTTCATTCTCCACAAGCTTCCTGCATATGTCAGCATGAAACAATAGGCTCTCATTACACTTGGCTTCTTTCATCTCCTTCAGACACTGACCTACATTTGTTCTGTTTTTGTCAGTGTGGAAACATTTTCCCGGAGCAGTTTGTTAAAAAAAAAAGTTTAAAAAAATCACATGTTCCATATTACCAACCGTGTTCTGTTGTCCAAAGTGTTTATTCTGGATGGCCTTGCAAAGTAATTTCAATTAAATAGAGAAGTCCTGTGGTACTAAGATACCTGGTTGGAGCTGAAGCTTTACGCTCACTGGAAGGGAAGTGCTGGCAGAGCATGGGAAACCATACCTCGGAGACCCTCAGCTCATGTGCTGTCATTGCAGGATTAGTCAAAAAACATGTGCATCACCAGCGCGGTGGGGGTGAGACCTCACCACACGCATGCCATGACCAAGCCTGTGGCAAGTTACAAGAAAAACCTCTTCCACTCCACTGTTGCATGCCCTCATTTCACACTGACGGGCTGCTCGCGTGTTAATCTGCTAACGCAGCACCATTCTGGTCACCCTTATTTTTCCATCAGACAACTTGGCCAACTTTCCTAAAGCAAGTGTCAACGGGCTGGCTCCAGTTTGCCCAGTCCAGCATAGCAGGGAGGTAAGAAGTGTGGAGTCACTTAAGAAGGTGGGAGACATCCTCTGCCTGGTGGCTTGTGGAAGTCCAAGCACCATTAGTGCATCTTCTAGATCCAGTTCCAAGTGACACTGGTGCACGTGCTAGATCCAGCCCAGGACATCCAAGTGTGTAGTCCTGTCGGGGACCTGCTGTCACTTCCACAGCATGTTGCAGAAGCTGCTGAATAAGTAGGAAGTATTTCTGTCTGTATTTTAAGTGCAGAAGAGTTTGCTCTCTGCAGAAGCTATTCCCAACTTCTTACATGTGTTCTAGCCTGGGGATCCTAAGGATTCACAGCATCTGTGACTTAACTGTTGACTTTGGAGCAGTGATCCCACCCATCAAACACAGAATCAGGACAAAGGTGCCTTTCCCACCAGGCACCCATGGACGCCTACGCAAATATCCCAAGCCTCTTTCTCTGAGAAAGTGTATAAAACTTAAGAAAATGAAGACAAAACATGAGCAATTGCACAAAAGCCAGTACCCAGTCATATCAACCACATGCTTTGTTACACTCACCATGCAAAACAGCAGATGCAGCAGGTTTCATCCTAGCGCCTTCAAGCAGCAACCCAAATAAATACAGTGCTGATGCACAAAGAACTAGAATTTTGGTAACGTGGTTTGGCAAAGCAATCCTGACAATTCCTCATCTGCAAACATGTCACATTTGACCTTGGTCTCATAAACCAGGGGCTAAGCCTACTTCAACCCATCCTAGTTTGTGGGAATGCCTACAGCATAAGTATTGCACTGCCCTCATGAAGACAATAATTTTTAAAATACTAATTTCTAGTTTTCTCCTTGTTGGTCCAATGAAAAAAAGCATGATGACTGAATATTTATAGAAGGACAAAGCCAAAGCAGCTAAAATTTGAACATTCAGGCAGCCTCAGCTACCGGCTAGGCACGTATACAGCTTTAAAATGCCAAACCAACAGAATTTGCCTGCCCAAATGTTTAGTTTTGGAAGCACAGTTTGGCATGTGGGTCAAGATCCTGTGTCTCTCTAAGGCGCAGCAGAGCTGTGCTGTTGGCCAAAGCCAGCATGAAAGCTGCCGGCAGAGGGACGCAACCATCCTTGCCACATGGCACGTTCAACCCAACTGCCCTAAATGCGACTGGCACCTGAGGCATCACCAAAACAGGGCTCCCAACACACGTCTGATGGCAAACAGGGCACTGGGCAGAAGGCTGAAGAGAGACAGACAAACCCCACCAGCCCACAAGCTCCCAGGTGCAGATCTGAGGAGCTCCAGGGAAATAAGTAGTAGAACATAGACCTTCTCCCAGGTCTGACCCACAATGTGCGTACTCCATGTTCAAAAGGCTGAGGCTGCTGCTGACCCTCGGGAGCATCACTTTGGAGGGGCCAAAGCACAAGACACCGTCCTCTGCTGCCTGGACGCTGTCTGCAAAAGGCACTGGTGGTCCCACCACATCACACGGACCTCAGTGCTTCCTCAGGGCAGGAGCAAACATAGCCACGCAGGACGGATTTGACCCCTATAACCATCTATCACTCTAAGATGGAACAACTGCAGGGAAGAGATTTCTCAATTGATCATCATAGCAAGCTTGGTAATTGGGCATTTAGGAAAAAATGTACGTTCCCCTTTGATTACAGAATGCGCTTCAGGAGCCATATTCTGATATTTCCTGATTTCAGCTTCTATTAAAAGCTGACTGACAAGTGACCATTTAAGCTTTCCAGCCCTAGTCAAAAATATATCCTTTGGAGACACTTCAACTCTTTTTCCGTTTAAGAACGATGACATACTTACTCATGAATTACGGTAGGCCAAAGGGGTCTTTAAAGTCCTAAATCACTGAACATATCAAATGAAATTTTAATAGTAACTTAGGTAGAACATGCAAGATAAGAGTAGCCTGTTCCTCTCTGCAAAAGCTTTGCACCAGCAACCAGGAGACATAAAGTAACTTCAACAGGCAAGGTCAGCATTTTCCTCACATGGGAAGATATCGTGCATAGTATGAGGACCGCCTCTGGAAAAAAAAATACGTACCACCCTGAGATATCCCTTATGCAGCCTCACGCATGCCAAGTCACACATGCCATCCGATTCACGTAAGAAGTGACATGCAGGGAGGCTTCTGGCACATGGGAAAAGACAGGTATTTTGGAAAATACTCACAGATGTGTCCCCACAAAACAGCAGACCTCTGACATACACTGTTCCCTTTATAATGGTGATAATCCCAAAGTAACAACTATCTGAAGACTTACATTCTTAATTCAAATCCCCCTTCCCTTACCCCAAACATGGGAAAGATTGGGTCCCAGTGAGGTCCTCCTTACTCTGGCTTGTCTCCATGTGCAACAGATTTAGTGCCTGAGCCAGAAACCACAACTCTCAATGCTATTGCCCCACACTGAGCTCCTGACAAGTACTGTAGACTTTTTATAACTGATTAGGAGATTATTTTGGCTGGCCTTGCACTTGCATAGGTGATTCCTAATGAGTGCATAGTGCTTTGGTATACGATGCCAGCTACAAGCTCTTCACTAGCATTTATTGGTATTAGGTAACATTTTGAATTGACAGGACAAATCATTCCTAACCCCAAAGGACTCATGCGAGCTTTGTAAAATATTTATGTAGAGGAACCACTGTACTGAAGTTCACAATGATGTCTTTCCTTGTCCTAAGCAGGTGAAAGGCAGCAGGCAGACACCTCAGCACATAAAAATCTATGTAAAAATTATTTGCAAAAAAAACCCCAAGTAAGTAACGACAACTTGATGGGCTTCAACAGGAGGAAACGACACAGCTGCTGAGAAATGTGCGGTGAGGTCAGAGGACCATCCTAGCCACATCAAGGTAGCGTTCACAAGGAGGTTGCCTGTATATGAGCAAGGACCAGATGCAAACACAAATGGCAGTGAGGAGAAGCACAGAGGAGACTCTCACCTTCACCACCAGCTAAGTGCATGGCCTCCCAGCCCAAGGTGGCACAAAGATAATCACAAAGAAGCCCATCACACCTAGGATGAACGGGTATTTTCTTTTGGTGACTAGCTGTGCTAGAACAAGGTTTCCATGCTTTTGGGAGATTGCTTTGCCAAGAGGCCCTTTACAACTCAAAGGCTTCAGTGGATGGCAGGTAATTTTGCAGAGCATCCTCACCAAGTCTGCTGCTCGGCCATTCCTCATTACGTTGCCTGCAGGCATTAAAAGGTGTGCCAACCCAGCTGCCTGAGTGGAGGAAAACAAGAAGCATGCCTGTCAGTGCAGCTCTGCTCCAGACAAGGATATAGGAATTATCAGGTTCAGCCGAATCCCTCAGCCACACCTGAGATGTAAACCTTGGTTCCTATCAATAGTCACTCTAGGTCTCCTCTTGTGTCTTCTATTTTCTCTCCTCTTAACCTCCTTACTAATAAAGGTCAGACTTGCTCATCCATGGAGAAACCCTCTCCTGAGGTCCTTGCTTGGAGGCAAGCTAAGACAGCAGGCCAGGTACAGCGGTACAATGGAGCAAGATTTACATGTGCTGAGCATCTGGTCCAACTCCCTTAAAGCCCATGACAAGAAAGCTATTGCAAACATTTTCCAGCAAGCAAGCTGTAAGCATCAGAAGCTGTGCTTTCTTACCTTTTGCCATTTTTATTTTCTTCCCTCTCTTTTAACTTTCCTGTTTATGTACATTTGTGGGTTTAATGCCTTTGGCCTTAAGAACAAACAGGATGGCACTTTAACAATAAAGCTTTGGAGTTGCTACCTAGAAGAAGCTCCTTCTTTCCCAGCAAGGTCATTTAATACCATCTGAGAGAGTGACAAGCAGGATATTTCCTTTCTTCCCCCACCACCACCTTTAAAGGACTGTACAGTTAAAGCAGAATAAAGAAGAAGGGACCAAAAGAAAGATGCAGTCAAATATTAACACCCCAACCACAGTATTCTTTCTTCTTAAAAAAAAACAAACAAAAAAAATCCCTACACACACAAGAAGTAGGATGCACTGTATATTCAGCTACACAAAAAAATATGTAAAGATTTCTATGCATTGTTCAGCTGAATCACAGAAAGCTTAACGTTACTCTAGACAGGCTCAGAAACCCAGGACTTTGCACCCTGGAGCAGAGAAGCCCATTTCTAAGAGGTTCCAATGGCAATGAAAGACACGGGCTGCACCCATACCACACTGGGACACCCGAGTGGCAGGGGTGCTTCCCAGCATCGGTGCCCCCAGCCTGGGGGTTTGTGCCCACCAAGCAGACCCTGTGCAATCAAAGAGGTGCAGAGCACCCTGTCAGCCCAGCTCACAACCTGGCACCTCCACATCACCACAAAAGCAGAGGGAGAGCTGTATTTTGCTTCCTGCTCATTCTCTTCCTACAAAGGTGTAAGACATTCTAGCCCATCTAGGCAAGGACTATCAGACATGTTCTGCCAGAGCCTCAGCCCACCAGCTCATCATTCCTTTCCTGGAGGGAGGTGGAAACGAGCAAATGATGCCCACTTCCATAAGTGGAAGCATCTCTTTTGGCCAGAGCCACCATGGAATTACATACTCAGAAGGTGCTGCTGCACCTCAAATTGAATGCAAAGCACCCAAGGACTTCCATTTCTACACTGTTATCCAAAAAGTTAAATATTTTTTAAAAAAGTGACACAGAAAGAACAGGCCAGCCCAGACCTTCAGGGGCCAGTCCCTCAGCTGGTGTGAATTAGTCAAGCTCCTTCAATACAATTAAAGTCATTTAGTCCCACTGAAAAGCTACTTTAGAAAAATGGAAGACTGAAAAACCAGTATCAGAGTCCAGATTTCAAATCCTCTCCCCAGCCATACTTCCAGATGGCATCAATCTGCCTGGACAACCCAGAAAACCTAACCAGATCTCTTGAGACCCCCATTTCAATGCTCTGCATGGTGGTACCGCACTGGGAAGAACTTGACCTCTCTTGTTTTAATCAGGTGGAGAAGGGGAAAAAAAAAAAAACAACCAAAAACCCAAGGCTTGGCTTGATATGGCTTCAAGACAGTGACCAAAATTTAAACAATATCTAATTTTCATTAATGGGCTCCTCTCATCAGCCCTTTCCTCTCTCCTCCTCCTCTTATGATAGTGGCGTCAGAAGAAAACAGCCAAATCTAGTGCAAAGGCTGAAAACCCTCACAAAAAGGTCTTTGTATGCAAAGCTTTAAGAGGAAGCACTACTCAGGACCAACCAAAAAAAAAAATACTACCAAATAAAAGGCATCTCCATGTTTTTCCAAGTGTTTTGCTTCGTCTGAATGGGTTTATTTTTCCTGCAGTGCTGTGAGTGCAGCGCTGACTGTCTCGCAGCAAGAGCCCAGCTACGGCGACTGCCAGCATGTCATAAAGAAATCAGGTAACAGGGGGAACGGGTCCACGAAGCAGGAGAGCTCATCCATCTTCAGCTGAACACTCCCTTCAAGACCAGCCCTTTCTATGACTCCCAGCTACTTAACTTACCCAAATGCCCTTCCTTCCCGACAGACAAGACCACACAGGATCTAACCTGCCGATGGTGCTCCCAACAAAGGCCAGTGCCAGATGTTTTGGAAGATGATGCAGGCAAACAAACAGGAAAAGCCCTGTGATGGGCAGATAGGGGATAAGCTAATCTCTCCCAAACAGCTCTTCACCTTAACCCCAGAACTCACCTCCCGCTTTAAGCTGGCTGATTCCAGTTCAGTGGTCACTTTCCCAAGAAAAAACACCATATCCATCATGCAAAGCACAGCAGAAGTGGCACCCAGTAACCACCTGAAGAGGTTTGGTGCTTAACTTCCATTAGGACGTGAATGTTGTCCCAAAGTCACTTGGACCAGTTTAAGAAATGGGTTTAATTTCTACCAGCAAGGGAAGTAATTTAATCAGCTGAGAGCTTTCTTTGCCCTCCTCCTCCAGTAACCTTGTAATTTCTCCTGAGCACCTGCTGTGTTTCCAGCCCTAAGTACCCACCAGAAAACTCAAGACAGTAGCTATCGCATCCCACTGTCGCAGTCCCTGAAGTCAGGAGGACAAAAGCCCCACTATTCAGTCATGCAAAGTGCCAGCCACTGCATCCCTTCCACAGAGGAGTCTTTCTTCAGATAAACCACAGAGCAATGCTTCATCATAGAGCACAAACCTATTTACATATTTTAAAGCACATTGGGAGGTCGTTTCCTGACTAAACAAAGACATTTTAAGGCATATTTGCTGTCTGTGTTTCCGCATGTTAAGAAAAATTTTGATTACAAGCAGTAATTAATTGATCACATACAGCGCGCGTGCTTTGGAATTGCTGTGAATGAAATTGCATTGAAAACATCCTAACAAGGACATCCCCAAATATTTGAAAACAGAGCTGCGAAATGAATGCTGAATGTCATTCAAAGCTGATAATAACCATCATTCAATCCCAGTAAACAAATAAACAAAACCTTTTGGTCTAACAATTATTGAAAGAGTTTTAAATTGCTGATTACTATCGTAATAACTGTAATGGAGAACAGCTGAATTTTTGCATGCTGTGAAGAGCTTGCTCAAGTAGCAAGGACCGTTTTGTATGTGGGGGATTTACACGAATTTGTGGTGCATTGGTACACATATCTAAGGAAGAAATCAAAGCTATAGACCTGCACCAGGAAATGTAAAAGCAAAGGTCTATCAACGTTGTGAACTTTTTCTTCTTTTCCAGTAGCCAAGGGATAAGCGCCTGTTTCTCTATAGCATCTTTCTGAAACACTGATATTCCAGTTCACATTAACAGAAAATTCCCAAAGGTAAATGGAAACTAACTTTCTCCAAAATAAACAAAAAAAAACAAATTACACCGAAACAAAGAAACCCCCAGAGGCAACAGGGGAACAATGAGGGATGCTGCTGGGCAGCTGGCAACCAAAGCAACCACTTCAAACATCAATAACTCTCTCCTAGGAGCTGGGAGAAGGTTTATGCTCACAACATCAGGGAGAACGGGGCTCTCAGGCCTCCTCAGCCTTGGACACGCTTTCCTGGCCCTGGGAAAGGGAGAACAGCCGTGGGACGTGTAAGGCACAGGCTGTGTGGGGTTTGTGCCAGACAGCAAAACCCTGAGGCAGTGGGAACAGCTCTTGGATGTTGGCCTCCCTGAGCAGCTTAAGGCACCAAGACCTTAAATTCCTACCCCTGATGAGAGGGGAGAGAAAGGCCACAGAAACAGGCTACTAGATGTGAAAAGAAGCAACAAGCCACAGGGAACAGAAGCTCCACAGTCCCCCACTCCTTAGTGGCAGCATTGTCCTGCCCGAGAGTTGCATTTGCAAGCTCAGCCCTAGCAGGGCTGCAAGTCAGGGCACATATGGGAAGGATCAGGGTCAGGGCTGCAGGCAAAGGGATTATTTATTGCCAGCAACTGGGAGCAGTTACCTCCTTTGGTCCCAGTGCCCAGCTTCTCAGGGAGGAGGACCACAGCCTGCCCTACCACAGGCACCAAATTTTATTTCACCTACGTGCTATCCCACACGGCATTTAGAGATCCAAGATCATAGCTGCTGGCAGAGAGCAACAGAAACTAAAGGGTGAAATAAAGTCACATCCTTATCTTACTTGGAGCTCTCCTGTCCAGTAGGATTTCTGCAGAACCAGCACCATAGTACCACACAGGAAGGAGATTAAAAAAAATAACAATAATCACCAATTAATCCCATTTTCTCCAGTTTGCTTTGCATCAGTCCTTGTTGAGATCAACCATAACTCAGGACCCCATACAAATAATTCCAGAAGCAAAGAGATAAACTCCTAGCCTGAAGCCACAGTAGAACAGGCTCAGAGAGAGCTTAAATAAACCAGATGCTTCCAGTTCAGCTGGGCTTGATGAATGTCACTTGATAGTAATTAAGGAACTAGCTGTGGCCACTTCCCAAAGGTTCATCTGAGACCTCATGGAGGACAGGTGAAGGTCTTCTGGGGGTTTCTTTCTCAGTCTTCTTTTGTTGTTGTTGTTTTATTTTTGGAAGAGTTGGAGTACTCCAGACCAGCAATTCAACATGCTAGGAAAAAAAATCTGGAACAAGTAAATAATCTGAAAGCAACCTAGAAGATAACAAGGAAATGTGGGCTGACCAGCACAGACTTTTTCCAAGAGCAAATATTATCAGACTAATAGAATTTCCTCCTACGATAGCATTACAGCCTGTACAGAGAGAGCAATAATTATCGCATACCACAACTTCAGCAAACTTTTTCTTATGACATTCTCATAAGTAAATCAGGAAAACATGGTCTTGATAGAACTATTTTGGGCAAAGTGCAACACGATTTCTTAAAGCCATTCCCAAAAAGCTGTTCTCTCCCATTCCCAGTCGTAATGGCAGAAGTGTCCTCCAGGGTCAGTCCTGGTCCTGGCTGCTGTTTCCATGACTGCTACAATGAATGGGATAGAACGTATTCGCTACATCTGCAGAGGGGACCAGGCTGGGAGGTACCATAAGGACAGAATTAGAACTCAAAACTGGAGAAGCAGCTTGAAGAAGGTATAAAATTCAGTGAGGACAAATGAAAGGCTCTGCACTTTGGCAGGATGACCAGCTGCGCTAAGGACAGGGAAGACCCCAGGATCCCCTTCTTCCAGGGCAGATCTCTGATTTTAACCCTGCAATCTTAACAAGAATTCCCTTAAGCCCTGTGGGTTAGGGCATCTTGAACAAGGGGCTCACCCCGCCACGGCAATCACTTAGGGGCTGCACAGTAAGTAAAACCAAACCAAACAAGCCCCTACTTTTCGATCCTGATGATGTGGAAGCAAAAAGAGAAATGCTAATGCACTTAAAGAAAAAGAAAATAAGCTCCTAGTCTCTTCCTGGTGTTTGTGACCATCTGGTGAACACTAATTCCCACTCAGCTGGCCAGCCTCATGGACCTGCCATGGTCCCTGTGTCACCAGGGCTCCAAACCCTCCTGGCAGCAGTGTTTGGCGGGGTCATCCTCCTCCCTCTCCTCCCTCCTCCGACGGAGGAGCCTCTCCATTCACCAACAATGACGGCTTATCGCTGCTCCCTGAGACTTAAGCGTGTGTTTACTACATGCGTACAAAAGCTAGGCTCTGCTTGGTCGGGGCTGTGAGCTCAGTGCTTCCTGGTAGATGGAGATATACTGCAGTCCCTCCGGGTAGGTTTCCTTTGTAGAGCAGGCAAGAGGTAGACTTGTGGCAAACAACATTACCCGTAAGTAATTTTCCCTTACTTTATATAAGCAAATGCCTTTGATATACAACAATCCCCGACATGTTCAGGTTACATGCTTATTTTAAGATCTTTTGTTTACTTTATGATCTTCATAGGTCATTGACATCCCATTTAGCTCTGGTGACCCTGTTTATACAATCGCAATATACATTAAAAAGCGTTCCTTTGGATAACATTAACATTCTTGATCTTAATCCATCACATGGGCTAACAATAGCTCCAGCTCAGATGTGTACGTAACTGTTAAAAGCTTTAATGTAGAATCCAATACACATATCAAGTGGGAGAGGCCTGATCAAACAGATTGGCTTGCTTTTTTCCATTCTAAGTGGTAGAGGATCCAGAACTATGTAAACTCTCATGAAATGCACTGCAGGACCCCTCCAGCCACCACTCAGTGCAATTAGATATCCTGGAAAATGTGGGTTTTTTCTCCCCCCTCCCCCGTCCAATGTGTGACACTGCTGTTGAAGCAGTTGACCACTATCACCTCCAGGAGCTTCAATTCCTGCTGTTCTCCCGCTTGCTGAAAACCCAAATTGATGCCAACATGGAATATTACAAGCTCTCCTGGCAGAGGACCAAAATTTACCTGATACCACCCCAAAGGCTGCAGTTTCCCACATCTGACGGGCCAGGAACACCAACCAGCAAATTCATTGTGAAGCTGTGTTGCATGCTATGTATTTATTAACTCATCTGACATTTCTCCATCATTGATTGCCGTATCTCCCACTGGCAGTGGGGACATCTGGAAGGCCACCGTGGGATCTGAGGTGTGAGCAAGATCTGGGCTTCCTCTAAGGTTGCCACATGCAAAAGACAAAAAAGAAACAACCAAAAAAATGTGCCCCATGCAAAACTCTGGCCACCTCCAGTGAATGGGGGCTCAGTGGTACATGCCGAGAAGCTCCTGCAGAAACCACTGCGTCCATAGGAAAACCAGCCAGGTTGGCTTAAAACCACCCAGAAAACCAACAGTCTTCTTGAATGCTGAAGCAACATAGACCTGGGGTGGTAGCATGGCAGCAGTGTCAAACTGAGAAACTGAGGAAGACCATGACAAAGGAAGGTTTGATATTTCTTCTTTTACTGGGCCTGGTAATGACAATACAAGAGTGGGAATACACACAGTGTACATACACAGTGGGAATACGTCAGTGGGAAGACATCAAAAATTCTTTCAGTGTTTGGGTCTGACTGAATTTAGAGGTATGGAGTCCAAACAGGACCATGCAAACCAGCCTTCAGTCCCCTCGGGTTTTTTGGTCTCGTCTGGGAATGGCTGCTTCTGTGTTGGTGAAGAACTGGACCTGGTGGGCTCCCAGGGTCTCCTCCAGCACCACTCACCATGACTTCTGCAATGCTACTTCTGCAGTAGCTCATATCACTTGAGAAATACCCACCTTATAAACATGATGAAAGTCACAAAATATGGCCATACCTAGGATGGGATGGCCCTTCTTTTTGCCTTTCTTTTTTTCCTTTCCTCCATAGGTTCAAAAAATGACGTTTTGGCAGGCACGTTAATGTCTTTTGGGCTCGGCCCATATTTCCCAGGAGACCGGGTTCAGTTGCAGGGTAAAAGAAAAACAGTACAAATAAACCGTCTGACACAGTTGCCATGAGACACCAAAGGCAGGATGAATACGCTGAAGAGGACAAGCCACATGAGGAGAAAGGAGAGCAGGAGGCCACGAGAGCGACAGGGAGAGCCAGGCGGCACATCCTTGGGTCAGACGGTCACCGCCACAGCTCCAGCACCTTTGAGCCGTGCCAGCTGTCCCACTGCCAGACCCTCTGTCATGTCACTGATTCCCGGGGAACAGGAGGAAGATTTGTGAAGTCCAGGGTGAGGGCTGACTGGGCTGCAGAGGGAGACCACCAGCACCCCCAGTGCCTTTGCAACTCCCACCTAGCGATGAGCAACACCCCTAAGAACAAGATCCTGGGACAGGAAAGCAATAGGGGAGGTGACAACACTGCTGACCAGTAGTGATACCAGCTGGTTTGCTTAAAGGCAGGCGGGTAGTTTTGCTTCCTGGTGTGCATCAGCGCTGCAGTCAGAACCAGACAAGCCCCAGCGCCGTGACGCACTTAGGGCACAAAGGTCTCCCTCCTTATAAATGACCAATTGTTTCCTTTCTACCTTATTTGTTGGTTTTACAGGTCTGTGGTTCTTCTTTATACAAACTAAAGCTTTGTTCAAGTTGCACAATATTAAAGTCTTCATTAAAATAAGACCTCTAATTCAAAGAAAAATAAAAAGGGGGGGGGGGGGGGGGGGGAAGGGGAGGAACCACTAAAATTCTAAGTGAGTAAAACAAATTCTTCCACCCTTGAATTTAAAAAGTAGACTTGCATCTAGTCAAAACCCTAGACTCTAGACTTCAAACCATAAGTGAACAAGCACCCACAAAATGGGAAATTTTTACAATTAGGCAGGAGGCAGCTTTGTTCAGTGACGCAGGGCCGAGGGACAGGGACAGCGGTGTGGACATCTGTGTGCACCATGTCCAAGGGTCAGCTCTGCATGAAGGTATGTGCTGTGAGTCCAGAGACAGCAGCGCTGGGCCCTCAGATGAGCTTCAGCAATGCCCCTCCAACCTACCAAGCCACTGGGGACCAGAAGCGCTTAATATATTTGCTCATCCCTTCAGGCAGACAGCTTATATAGGGTGTGTGTCCTCTGCCACAGAGCAAACCAAGGCCTGAGTTTTGCAAAAGGTGAACTCCCCTGAGTTCAGGCGTGGGAGTTTTTTGCAGCTAATGGTGCATCAAGAAGCAGCAGAGCTAAAAGCCCAGCTCCTCGCTGGAAGGACCAGGCTGCCACTACAGGTAAGGGTGGCATGGACATCCCTTTCTAGCACAAGCACAGAGGCAGGCTACAGCACACCTCAGGAGCTACACCGGTGTACCCGTGGGAGTCTGTAATGGGGGGTGACACTAGAGGACAACTGTCAAGTCCAGAAATGACAAGATTTGTCTGAAGTCCACAGAAATGTTCAGGTTTCGGGCAAACCCAGAGCTCAAAGGCAACCTCTGTGGGATGGGAAACGAACTGTCAGTTCAGCTTTGCCAAAACCACATTTTAAAATACTATAAACTGATGTCACGCAGCTCTCTTCAACACCTTTAAGCTGCCCGAACCACGATATTATTCAAGATCTGTTCTCCCCATCCTTTCTGGGCAAGTGCCACCAAACAGAGTAAATGACCGAGCGCTGAAAGATTTCCCCCACATCACACAAGAAAGGCAAAGCAGCAAGTCCCCACCGTGCCCAGCTCCGGCTCCCTGGTAACCTCGGGGGGGAGTCACTGGTGGCGCTTCTCCCAAGGAAGGTGTGAACGTGGTGGAAGAGCTCTTCATAATCCTGGAGAGCCAATCCCCCCTGCGGATAAACCCGGCTGCACCTTGGGAAAGCAGGATACTCCTGAAGCGAGCGAATGCTCTCCAGGATGTTTTCAGCTGGCGAAATGAAGCTACAGGAAAAGCCAGAGAGCAGCGCAGCAGTTTTTGGCTACCGTTTTAGATATTTATACTGGAATGTTATCGTTATCGCTTCCATCCTAGTTTCCCCTTCTGCTCGCTCCTACGGGGAATAGCATTAGGATGGCACCGCACTCTACTGCCACAATAATGAAGATGTCACTAATTTACCATTTAGACTTCACTGCCTATAAAACAGGAGGAGGAAATGGGCTGCGAGCATGATAAGGAGCAAACCCTGGTTTGAACACAAATGTACTTGAGAGCTGGGGGTGGGGGGAAGCGGAAATTAAAGGTGATCAGCTGGGAGCATCTTTCCAGCCATCGGGCATTGTGGTGAGCACGCAGGATGGTCCCAGGGGCACCAGAACAGACCCTGGTCCCCCAGAAGCTGGCCAGGCTGGACGTGACAGTGATATTCCAGTGCTTAGCAAACAGTCCTTAGCAGTACTTGTCCATCATGTTTCTTCACAGATCTGCCCGGTTTTGCTAATAAGACCCTTCAATACTTCTGGGGTCCCAATTAAGTAAATTACCGTAGTAAGTATTTAAATCTCAGCCTGTGCTTAAACCCCTGGTTGAGCAGAGACATCTTCCTAAAATTAGACTTTTTCAGAGGATGTAGGTACCCCCGTTGGGGGAAAAGGTGGATGCATAAGAACTGGGATTCACACCAAAGCCAGTTCAGCCCTGTCTCCTGATGCAGGGGAAGGAGGGAGGGAGGGAGAGAAAACTCAGCCCTCAAGCTCAAATCCAGGAGTTGTCAAGGAATTGGTTTGAGTCGCAACTGATGTTAAACCACCTTTACAGGGAGAAACAATTGCATCAGAAAAGACCGGGAGCCACATCCCTAAGTATTCAGCAGCCTCCAGGTTAGGACATTCACCTGGGAAGAAGACATGGATTAAAACCATCGTTCTTAATGTGAGAAGAGCTGTGGCTGTGGGAGGGCTGAAGCCCAGCCCAAGACGCCAACGTCCACCCGTCTTGGAATGCACAAGTAAAGCCAGACGCAGCTTCTGAGAGCTGGCCAGCACCCCAGGGTGCTCAGAGTGGGAGGCCCTACCCTCTACCTCGCCTTGGAGCTCTCCTCCAAGAATAAAACACTTTCACAAAAACCTCCAGAGTATTCCCTGAACCTCCCTAGAACTTGCCAGGTTTCCTCAAGATTTTCCAGGGATCCCAAATTCACCCAGGCTGTTCGAGCCTAGGAGTGTGAAATCTTATTTTCCAGTTCTTTGCTCAAATTTAATGAGCCATTCCCTGTGCAACCTCCCTTGGAGAACATTTTGAAGCCCCGTGTACTTCCCTCCCCCTCCATGGCCAACACAGCCAGCATCTGGCAAGAACCCCAGCGTTTATCTTTCTAAACTGGGTTGCAAGCACGTGGTAACCCTACTCAGACACAACTTAATGCTGGACTCGTCTTCTGGAGGAAAAGCCACCAGGAGAGGACAGAAACACAGCAAGGGCATCTATCCCACTGCTCTTTCAGGAATACATTGCTAGAGAGCAATGTGAGCCCGACCTGAGCTGCTACTCGGGCTGAAGTGCCTCCGGGAACCTCAACAAATCTGCCCCAAAAATAACGTTCTATTCTCCCCGTAACTACTACTGACTGATTAAACGAACCTCCGCATACAGCAGGTCTTTGCTGCTGTTGTTATTTTCTGCATTCTGTTCTGTTTTTTTGGATAAGATATACTTAGGGAAAACACTAGAGATCTCAATTAAGCAGCTGGGTGACTTATAAATATATATTTATGTTTGAAGCCTAAGTGGCCATTGGCTTCCCTACTGTTTTACTTAGCTAACAAAACAACTCTATCAAAGTAAGTATTATTCCAAAACCCAACTTCCTGCACAGAATGCTCCCATGTGCTCCATCAGTCTGCTTCTCTGATGAACTACATCGTTTCTTATAAACTGTCCATGGCCCATAAATTTCCAAGCATAAAGGCTATTACTGTGCTGTGCAAATCTGCTGAGAATTTTATCCTTATAACTTCATTTTGTTCGGGTGCAAATGAGTTTGGTAAAAAAGTTAATCTGCAAACTTTTATTTTATTTCTTTTTTTTTCCCCCAGTCTTCTGGTTTGGGGCTTAGTTTGATAAGTAACACTCGGTGTAGCCTGGAGTGGGGCTTTATTTTGACCAGTTTCGGTTGGACCGCCTTTGCCTCAAACTGGTTTTCCTTAACTCAGGAAAAGACTTCTCAAGTGTTCCTTTCCCCAGAAGCTTGGGGTGGGGGTGGGGTGGAAATCCCAATAAATGATGGATGAAAATAGATCCAGTTGGGTTTGGGGCCACATACTAGATAAATATTGCAAATCTACTCTGTTCTGCGACCCAAAGAGAAGACCCCTGCATATATTCAGGTACTGGGGAGAGATCACCACTTTTTAAAAGTCTCTTTTTTCCTTTCTGGCTCAAGCCACAGGGTGGTGAGAAACTGAGGGGTTCTTTGTCTGTGCATGCAGATGAAAACCTCTTATAAATGTTTTGCTCATTTTTAGCTCTCACAATTGCCTGTTTACGTTAGGACTCCCGTCGTCACGTGGAGCTGACAGATCCTCAAACAAATTGTAGTCTCCCTGTCCACAGAGTAGAAAAATGACTGGATTTTGCCATTGGGTGTAGCACGAGGCTTGTGCTTCTCCTGGATTAATTCCAATTTCCCTAACAATACAAATTAGACTTGCTCAAGGCCATCGGAGAGGTAGCAGGGGGAAAAAGATGAAATAAGCCATAACTCTCATGGCTTTCTTCCTCCAAGCCCCAAAAGCAGTCAATCACCAGCAATATGGAAGAAAATAATGGAAATAGGGATGTTTTGATATCTTGATTCTGGAGACTTCTCAACTACCTTGTACTAATTTCATTATGCTCAATTTAAGGGGCTTTTTATTGATAGATACCCCAGGAAATATGATTTGGAAACAGCATGCTACCTTGGGATATCACCAACCATTTGACATTGGGGAACTAAAACAAAACCAGATGTTTTAGGAAATAAGCAGCTTGAATATATCACTCATAAACCAATTAAAACTTTCTGTAGCAAGTTGACATTTCCCATGAAGCAAGCAATGGGAGTAAACGCAAATCAGTTGGCTGCGAGCTACAGAGCAATTCCCAGCCACAGATTTTATGGATTTCTTTTTGTTGTTGTTGTTGGTTTTTTTACTGCTTTGAAAATTATGCTTGTGTTTAAAAAAAAGAAAGGTGTGATAAAGAAGCAGTCTCACCTTGTCACTCTCGAACCCAGAATCTGTCTTTTCACCTTCACACTTCCATTCATTGCTCATTAAGCAAACAGCGAGATATTCCCACTATTGTTTGTCTCTTTGGCAGAGAGTCTCCACGATTTCAGGTCCAAGTACACACCAAAATAAGGCATGAAAATCTTTTCAGTTTGTTTCAGGTATTTAGTTAAAAATAGTTTACGGGTTCTTGAGAGTACAGGGAGAAATTAACAGTTTGAGGGTTTGTTTTGGGTTTTTTATTTATTTATTTCATTCTTTATTGTGGGTTTTTTTCCCCAGGATAATTTTTTTTAAAATTTTATTTTGCAAAGCCAAGCAAAAACCTCTAAGCACATCCTTAACTTTAAGCATTAAAAAGTCAATGGGATTTAAGCATGTGTTTAAAGGCAAACATATGCTTTAGAGCTCTGCTGAATAGGAATGGTTTATTGAATCAAGGCTATAGACAGGTTAATAAAATGGGTTAATATATGCAATCTGGAAACAAAAATTAAACAACATGTTTCTGGAATATTAGCGTTATAAGCATCGCCTCGTTCTAGCTCAATTCCCTAAATTACTATTGGATTTGTAATGTCCTTGACACTGTCTCTCACTCATTTCTTGAAGAAATGCAGATTATTGTACTAGATTATAATCAGCTGGCTAACGTGCAGCTCAAAGTTTATGATTCTATCCAGAGCAATTTGGAACAATACGATCTTACTTCAAAAGGAGTATATTCACCAAAATTCATTTTAAAAGAAAATCTGCCAAACCTTTTCTGCTGTCACATATCCGTAATTCTCTCTGTATAAATATTCATGCGCTGAGAATAAGACGTAGAAAACATTCTGTTATTTTTCAATATTTACTCTAGAATTAGTTCCACAAAGGTGCTTATTGTATGACAAAAGATAAGAGTTTACACTCCCATCAAAGGTTTCTTTTAAATAGATCATAAAATCCATTGTGAATATTTAAGCCAAGAGTAATAACATGGTGTCATATACTCACACAGTATAAAGCAGTAACACTCTGCATTTTGACATCTGCCCAGACAGATGTTTAGAACGAAGTTCCTCAGATTCTTTCTTCTTTTTTTTTTTTTCTTTTTTTTTTTTTTTCCAAGTTGCATGGAAAAAAATCTGGGAATCATCTTTTATATCGAAGCTACTTAGTACAATTTAACTGTCAACAGTTTAATTAATTTAAATGTAGACTTACTGTGGAAGCCAACAAGTCGCATAAGCCTTCCACAGAAAACAGGAAAAAAAAGAAAACACTCCCAAAATGTAGCCAGCAACATCCTGACTTCAAGAAAGCTATACATTTATGGTATGCACACAGAGTGAACAGCTAAAATCCCACAATTTACCTGTATAACTTCCTGCTGTTATCCCACACCTTTAGCGCAGAACACAGTGAACAGACATTTTCCCACTATATTCCTGCAGAAGGACCATGCTAATTAGTAGCTGCTAATTATTTTGCCTGTAGCAACACTGCTGATAAATATCAGCACTTCTATTTACTTAAAGTAGTTGCAGAGGGATCTTTTTTTATAACTCCATGCCTCGTGATTCCTGGGGTTCAGATCCATGTCGAAACATGCACATGACCACACGCCGACTGCCAAAGCATCATAACAGAGAGCATGTTTCCCTGATAGTCCTTTAAACATCCTTAGCTGGATTATTTTTTTTTTAAAAAGACTTGCTGGTTAGCTTATTTATTATGAAGATTTGTCAGGCAGCACAGTTAAGTTAATCAGTAACCAATAAAAGATTTAAGTTCAGAGATATAAACCGGTTGATTTACTGCTCACAAAGGTTTTTGGCTTCTCAACAGGAACTCATGAAAACATGTTGCTATGGTTACTTCAGAAACCAATACCTTTTTATACCTTACTAATATATAGAAATTTGAGAGAGGAACTTATGGTTCCCGGGTACCTATACAGTATTTTCTTTTTTATTATTATTTTTTACTTTTTTTTTTTTGCTATGCAGATATGTAGATGACTCAAAACTTGCTTTGTTTTGAAATCCCCGTGCCAACTCCAAGTTTTGGTTTACTGCTGCCGTCAGGAAAATCTGATCACTTTGCACGTGTCCCTGCCTTGTTTATAATTTTCGTAATCTTCAACAAAAATCAATCTGACTGCATTGTTTTAAAAGCAAAGGTGCCAGCCAAAGGGCACGCACGGCAGCAATGTTGTTGCATTACAATCTTCTCCAGCATGTACATCTAAAATAAGAAAATCACAATGTCAAATACACTTCAAAATGAATATAAGCTGTCCTGCTGTCTTTCTTTTTTGTTTTGGTTTGGTTTTATCCTACTGAACATGTTACCCAACTTCACTTCGTAGCCATTCTGGTAAATGTTATGCAAGTTTTTTTCCTCTAACCGTGGTTGTGATCATCTATATGCTGAGCATGCAGTTTCACATCGGCACAGGCTGGCTGGAATATGCATTGCATATGATCTTCCAAATGGGTGATGTGATTGGGGTCCCAGGGTGCGATGGAGCCACAGCCAAGTTTTCAAAAGCCGCTATGGGCTCCATAGCCTTTCTGCTGTATTTTGGCGGGTATTTTTTAAGCAGCTGAAACTGCACCCAGGTTTTAGGGCATGCACCTCTATCCATCCCGGCTCAGGCCATTGATATCTCAGTATCATCAGTAATCACTCTACTTGCCTTCTGAAAAACATTTCCCAGGACATTCAGACACAAGTGAAGTCCCGTGTCAGCCCAGACTGTTAATCAAACTCGTGGTCAGGTTGGTACTGCAAATACAGTCCCTGCCCCCCAGCTCCTGCCCAGGCTTCACGGAGGGGACGGCGGCAGCGGAGCGCACGCACCGCTCTGGCCTCAGCCTACAAAGCAGTTAACGGTGTCACCCAGCATATAGATTATCAAATAAATGATGGTCAAGTGTGAATTGTGAGGTTAAAGATACTCTCTATCAAGGTGTTCTGATGACATCATCATAAACCCAGAGGGCAAAGCTCAGCTGGTTTATGATGTCACCAGAAGGCTTCTCCAGGTTGCTGCCATAGCTCATGGTCATTATTCTCTGTAACAGGAGGCGCGTATGCACCTGCATCCCAGGGCTCTGATCCACATTTCATGTGCATATGGCTATTTTATATTGCAAATATATATTGTATATATGTAGTGTAAGTATTTTGCACATATATGAAAATAAAATTTACATCTATATTTCATATAGACATTAGAGAGTTATATATACACACATATATATTTGTGTGCATGTGTATAAAAGCTGTTCTCAGCCAGTGCTCACCGCCAAGGCGCAAAGCGAGGCTGGTACACCAGGCTGGCAGAGGCACAGCGGGGGGCAGAGGATCTGGCCACCTCCCTGGGGAGCTGGAGCCCATACAGGATGGATGCTTGCTCTTATTTTTATTATTATTATTATTTAATTATTACTATTTGTATTATTATTATTTTGCAGAGGAGGCGCAGCTACAAAGGGTTCCGGAACCCCTACAATGACTGAAGCTGGCAGCAGCCACAAGCCATTGATCTCTGGGGGATGCTGGGTTCCCTGTACAAAGCGGCCACGCAAAGGCTGATGCCTACCAGACAGGGGGCAAACAACCCTGGAGTAGAAAATATAGCCAGGGCACAAGACAGGTAGTAAAACAGCTGAAAACTGAAACCTATTCCCTTGCCCCCCGTGTGGATTTAAAGATGGGGATCCCCTGCCCAAGACTGTGCAGCCAGCTCCTTCCTGGGGGAGGTGGCTTGCATTTATTTTCGCGGCAAGCAGGCAGGAAAGCTACATCATCTGGTGGCTTTGGCACAGCCAAAGCAGCTCACCACAGCTGGATAGCTGATCTGTGTCTTTCGCCTCACTGAGAGGCCTACCACATGCTATGAAATGCTTTAATGTCCCCTTAACATGCTGTATAAATAATTTCCGTATCCATTCAGTGGTGCTCACATGTGGTCCTTTGAAAGAGTTAAGTAAAAATTACAGTACCAATATATCTTTGAGATGAAACAATGACATTTATAGGTCATTGTAATCCACGCATTAATTAATTTTATTCCCAGCCTTCCATATGATCCATATGATGCCTCTTCAGTGCTAAATTTGGCCTACAGAGCTGTGTTCTAACAAAAAAAAGTTTTAAAACCGGGCTCAGAGGAAGTTTATTAGTCACTGAATATTTGAGCTGGCTCAGGAAGGGCAGGTAAATAAACCTGCATTCCTGTAGCAGGCTACGGAGCCCCTTCTGGGGGCAAACCAAGTGTGAAAGAGCTCAGCCCCTCAACGTCCAGCTGCTGCCACGGAACACGGCCGTGCAGGACCAGGGGCGAGAGATGCTCCCCCCATTTCAGCTGGGGCCAGGATACGCCTGCACTTCCTCAGCTTTGGGGAGGCTGCGAAGGGGGCTGCAACGTGCCATGCAGGAAGGCACGGGATGCGGAGGGGGAGAGCGGAGCCATGTGCAGCCCTTCCCTCCACAACCAGGGAGGAGGAAAGCGCCGAGCTGCTGCTCTGGGGGAAAGGCAGCCACTGCCCCGGCGCTGGCGGGATGCAGAGCCAGCCCGTGCTTTCTTACAAGGGGAATTCCATGAAAAAGGTAAAGGATGGATTCCACCAGGACTTCCTTTTTTCCACCTTCCTCCCTCCCACGTGTTGATAATGTCCATCTCCAGCCACATCCCCCATCCTGCCTCAGTGTCCATGCCTGAGCCCTTCTCAGGGACAGCCCTGGGGTTTTATATTTTACAAGAACTCTACAATGCCAGCATGAAAAGGAGGCCTTTCAACTTTTGACCGGCAACAATTACATGTTTCATGATTTAAGGGGTTGTTCTATTAGTGATACGAGAGCCCTGATGTGATAATCTCCAATTAACAGTAAGGCACACATAAATCCCACTATGCAGCAATGGTAGTAAATTAATATGTTGGTTTTTCCCTTCGTAAAAGTAGGTTACAAGTCCTACTGCAGAGGACATAGGTACTAAGGAGACATCTGATCGGCTCAGCTCTACCACTTCAAAAAACATTTACAACTTCTTTGCATGCCTAAGGCACAGTCTCATAAGTCAAAGGTCATTCCTCTTATAAAACTGATAGGGAAGCTAACACCTTAGTGGCACTTTCTGCTTTCCATCGATGGGAAACAGGCACGGGGTGTATACGGCCGCTCAGGTAATCGCTCCATTAATGGCAGGAGAACAGCTCATCTGGAAAGCCAGTCCCAATATTTTCTACATGTTTAATGATTTTTCCTGCCATTTTTACAGCACCCATTCAACCCAACACATTTCACGTTCAGTTTAGTCTCTGTGTGTGTCTGCATGCGTGTAGGTATATAGGGGAAGAACAACATGAGTTCTCCCTCATCTATAGACATACACAACTTAATGCTACAAGCAAGAGAACAAAAGGTTGGGTGATTTGGAGGATATTTACCTCGCTAAGCTAGAAATACAAAGGGCCGTATCGTCCATTAACTAGCTCTGCAGCCAGTAAAACTGCCCTGGCTTAGACCAGTTGAAATATCTGACCCAGAGATTTGGAAAAGCATGGCATGTGATGAGATTGCTGGGAAAGATCATTGAGCACTGACAGGACATATAAATACCTCAATTTCATTGAAAAATTGGTTGGAAAGCAGGTATCCAAGCACTCGCCACAAGTAGGAAGAACTTTCTCTTCTCTCCAACCTGAGTGCCCATCCATGCCATGCATGCCTTGCCTCATCGGGAGAGAAGGAAAGCAGTAGTGTCACTTAAATAACTCTAAGAACAAAATAATATTTGAATCGTAACTTCAGAAGCAGAAATTTGACAAAACCACGCTCTGAAGTAGCTACCTCTGGGAGAGGCACTGTCACATTAGGTAAGAAGATAACAAGTATCAGCAAAATACAGGGTTAGTCCATGCTCCTTTTCGGTTTCAGAATTATTGCTTTATATTTCTACTTTCTTAACAAATTATTCCATTGACACTACAAAGCAAAGGACTGAGAGTGAAGGATAATACACAAGAGAGCCCCTAGGCTGTTACTTTGGATTATAAGTATCTAATTTCAGTCATTTAAAGTAAATTCAGTTTTGTCAAAGGCTCCAGTCCAACCTATAAAACTCAGGTCCGGTGAGCATGACAGCATGCCTTGGAGGAACAGAGCTCCAAAAGGGAAAACAAACAGCTCCATTCAACTCCTTCAAAGGCCTTTTTTCATTTAACCATAACGTTAATACCAACTTTCTTTGATTATGTGTACTGTAAGAGAGTGAGTAGTTTCAGTTACAAGTTGTTTCTTACACATCTCCTCATTTTGTGGGGTTTTTACACTCCCCCGTAGAGAAACTTCCATAACTGAGCCCAATAGAGCAGCCAAGAATGAGAAAGAGAGGGAAGATAAGTATTAGGAAAGCTTTTTTTTTTTCCAGGGGATGCTTAATGTCTCATTGCAACTACATGCCATTCATATTTGCACATATCTACCACACAGCCACCATGCCTATGGGAAAATAGAACAAACCAAGTCCAGCTCTCCTCCTCACTGGGGATAATTTGGGGTTACTCCCTTATTTCAGGGGACCGCTTCAAATTTCCTGATGAATTTTTCCTCTGAGCAACAACAAATAGCCATCCATAGGCCCTGGATAGCAACCAACATACAAATTTCCTGATTTTTAGCTGCAGAAAGTACAGGCTTGACCAAGTTGCCTTTCATTAAGGATTTTAGGTCTTGGAGAGCTTTAACAAATCAGAGATTTCTGTACTGTGAATCACACAGTTCAGCCCTTCACACACTTGTAAGGTTAACCTGGTTTGGAAAGCAAACCTTCCACCAGCCCCCTCTTTGCTCTGGTCTAAGGGGAACTCCCCCAGCCAAAATTTGAGGCAGAGTATTTCAACCTGGATACGCACATTGGAAAACCTTTGGCTACATATTCATTGCATCTGAAACTGGGACTTGAGATAACTCAAGGGCTTCTCTGCCCAGAGAATATGAAGAACAAGGTCAGAGCACTTCCCTGGAATGCTCAGCTTAGCTGCTCTCTATTTCAGCATTCCCAGCTTTGCAGGGGAGAAAACACTGCGTATTGACATGGAATAACATTTGCTTCCAGCCTGCATAAAACTTAGTTCATAAAGATAGTTTCAAGATTTAAAAATCAAGGAAATTTATGATTATTGTAGTTAATTATTTAATATTATTTTTACTATTATCGTTGAAGAGCTTTTCTAATTTTAACAACTAAATGGTATTTAATCCTATAGGTTGGCAAAGAATGGCAGACTACTCAAGCAACAACTCCTAAGCCACTGTGCTAAAAGCTTGCGCTTTCCTTACTCAACGATAACATGGTTTGGCGATATGGACTTGAAGAGCTTTGGAGGCCTCCATAGTAGAGCAGATATTCAGAAGAATAATGAGAATTCCCACGTTTAGATGGACTTGTGTGTCTGTCTGTCTGTCCTGGTTTTGACTGGGATAGTTATTTTCTTCTTAGTAGCTGCTCCAGTGCTGTGTTCTGGATTTAGTATGAGAATAATGTTGATAGCAGCAAATAAAACATCAGTGTGTTAAGTAGTGCCTACCCTAAACCAAGGACTTTCTGCTTTCCCAGGCTCTGCCAGCGAGGGTGCACAAGGAGCAGGGAGGGGACACAGCCAGGACAGCTGACCCCAACCAGCCAAAGGGATGCTCCATACCACAGAGCATCCCGCTCGGTACGTGAACCAGCCAGGCACTGCTGGCGGACTGGCTGGGCACCGCTCAGTGGGTGCTGAGCAATTGCATTGTGCATCACTTGTTTATTTCTTTGGGGCTTTATTCCTCTCTCCCTTTCTTTCCTTTTCATTACAACTGTTGTTATTACTACTGCTACTACTATTATTATTGTATTTTATTTCCATTATTAAATTGTTCTTATGTCAACCCATAAGTTTTACCTTTTCCCTAGTTCTCCCCTCCATCCCCCTGGGGTGGGGGTATGTGTGTGTGAGCGAGCAGCTGCGCGGTACTTAGTTGCTGGCTGGTGTTAAACCACAACAATATAATTTACACTATGCATCAGCCGAGCAGTTGGGACTTTTTGTAAAGCAGAAGCCACAGTAGTTTTAATCAAGAAACGCACTAAAAATCATTGATTATCAGCCTCACAATTTGCCTACCTAGAGGCTGGTGTGGCAGGGAGCAGGGAGGCAGGTGGGGCAGGCTGCAGTGATGTAAGGCCATAAAAAGTCCATTTGAAGCATGCCGGGGTCACGTCCGTTGCAAGGCTGCAGCCCATGCCGCCGGGGAGGTGGGTTTATGGCACCTTCCTTTGTCTCGCCTGCCTGGCCAGGGCTTTTCTGAGGGAGACAGACATTCTTCAGCACGGATCGGGTCCTGTCTAGTCCTCTTTGGTCAGAGGTGAGTGGATGCATTGCTTGGCCGGTGATGAGGACCAAGGACCTTGCTCTGCTCTAATACAGAATGTCCTTTGGCTGACTACATGTCTCCTCACTCGAATACCGAGAAAGGCCAGATAAAATTAAAACACACAGTTATTTCTCACTCCCTCTGTTCTCAGCTTCTTCATTGCAACAGTTTCCCAGCACTCATGCTGGGAAAAACCAGGGTGCCTCTCTCGAGAGAAGGCAAGACTCCCCAGCCGCAGCATGCTGGCACACACAGCCATGCTTCCCAGTTACAGCCAAGTGTCCACGAGTCGCAATTCCCTTTCTTATTCTGTGCCAATTTTCTCTTTTCCCCCTCTCAAAAAGAGACCATCCTGAGCCGTAACCTCTCACAGAGGAGGTGTGCCGCCGGCGTGAGAACCTTTTGCCAAGGAAAAGAGCTGACCCTCCAGCACAGCACTCGCACTATACAAACAAGATAAGATGTTCTTCCAGCCCACCCCCGGGCTGGTGGCCGGGGCAGAGGGAAGGAAGCTGGGAGGGGAGCCCAGCACGGCAGGCCCTGCCGGGCTTGGGAACAGGGAGGTTAGAAGGGCTCCTTCTTCCTCCCCAGGACAAAGATCTCCACCTCGACTGTTCCCACCACATCCAGCAACGCATTCGGGCAATGGCTCTCTGCAACGAGCGTGTGCAAAGCCTCAAGCTGCCACCTCCATGGGTTGGGAGGGACCTTCCCTGTTCCAGAATGAGCCATCCCTAGCTGCTCTTTCCTGGTGTAAACACCATGCTCCTTGCTGACCACCCTCCACCACAGCAGGCTCAGCGCCTGGTGGCTCCCATACCGCTGGATGCCTACGCCAGTCACGTGGCTCTGCTTGGCAGAGAGATTCGGTAAAGCACCGTGGCTCTGTCCCTGAGCAGGCATCCCATGGGAGATACACAGCAATGACAGAGAAAGCAGGTTCCTCTATGAAAAGCCTGAGCTGTACGTTGGTCACTCCCTGCCCACAATCCTAAAGCTGAGCTAAAGAGCACCTGCCTGAGCTGGTGGCTTGGCAGGGCCAGCTGAGGAGAGGAGAGCCCTTACACCCTCCAGCTGCCATGGGACAGCATCCTCCACTACGTGAGGGTGGTGGCACCAATGGAGACGTCAGTCACCCCTCATGCCACAGCTGCCAGGTTCAACAGAGATGCCAGGACAGACACTAAATGGAGCGGCCCCCTTACCTTTTTTTGCTCCTACCCCATTCCAGTACAGGGGGGGACATGGATTTGGGAGAAGAGCTGGTCGCATTTTGGCAAAAATCCCACAGCAAGCACTCACTACCTTTCAGCATCACCCTATTGAGATGCAAGTCCTGGCACTGATTCAGTGGCCAGGCAACTCCTCAGGCTCAGCAGAAAGCTAAATCTGGGTCCAAACCTGGGCTCTGCCTCCTCAGCATCTCTCTAATTACTGCCAAAGAGCATCAGTGCAAGTAACGAAGTGCTAACAAGTTCCAATCAAGAAAACATTTTGTAAGAGGAGAAGGAGGTTAGGGGGAGGACTAATTTGCCAGGTAGGAGGTTTTAGTGCCATCAGGGAAGATGTTGCTACCCCTTTGTTAGCAAGGCCTGTTGTTAATTCTGCTCTGGGCAAAGGGGTTTTAAGATAAGGAAGGAAAAGAAAGGAAAAAACAAAAAACAAAACAAAACAAGCACAAGCCAGCCAGAAAAGGGAATTTAGGTGATTATTTCCATTTCTGCTGTAGTTTGGGTAGGGCTCACAGCAAATAAATGTCGAGTCTCACTCCAGTGCTGGGACTCAAGGGTGTGTAGGATGTCTGCCAGGCCAGCTTCATTACCATGCATCCCTTAAAAAAATTCCAGTGGGAAGCAGCCGGGGAGGGAGGTGGAATTCCCACTCACAGGGTCTGTGAGAGCAATGTTTTAGGAGAAACCAGGCCTGCTTCCTCATCACCAGCCTGGGGCCCCAAGCAGCCAATGCTGGCAACCCAAACCCTGGACAGAAATTCACCTCCACAAGTCAGAGGATAAGAAAGCAAGCATCTTCCATCGATGGGGAAACTGAGGCACCCCAAGGCAGTTCATCTTCCCATCAGGCAGCGTCGCCCACCCCTGGGCTCTGCATTGCCCCCCAGCTCCACATCACTCCAGGGTGCCCTTGGAAGCTGAAATTCCATTGACTTTCAGTTCTACTTGTGCTTGGACACTTTAGGTACCCTGCAAGAGTAAGGTGGCTGCTGCATCGGGCTGAGTGACGATTAGCACATCAAAAGGCATTGAAGAGGCAAGCACGCTGTTTACTCTGGTAAAAGACAGTGACAACTGTGAGGGATTTTGTCCTTTATCTCCATCCAGGACACCAGTGGGGATGGGGAAAGGGAGGGTTTTTTGGAACACAGGAGGCTTTGCAGGGGATTTCCCAGACTTGGGAAAAAGCCTCTGCCAGAAGTTTATATTACCAGGAACCAGGTAGGAGCCGGCCAAAGCCACCATGGCTAGATGCTGGCCAATACTAGGGACCACTGCACCTGCCTGCACACACTGCCCCAGTGCTGACATCAGCAAAGAACTGAGCATTCCCACAGCAAACTGGCTTGCAGAGGTCTAAAAGACGCTATATCTTCTCTGAGCACTTGCCTTGCATTGGGCCTTACAACCACTCTCATCCCCCAAAAATGTAAGCTTCTGAGACTGCAATCCCCATCTGAGCCTTGTTCTCCTCCACCCCCTTCCCATACGTACGTTTGCCCAGGCACTCACTTTGATCTCCACACAACACGGATGTCATTCAGGAAAAGTTATTGGGTGAGTCACTGGGCTGGGATCTCGCCGTCAGCTCGTCCTCCTCCAGGTAGGCTGAGGAGCAAGCAGCACAAGAGCTGCTCCAGGGGTTAAATGAGATTAAGTCCTGAAGAGCCAAGCCCTTTATCCTGTCAGGGTCCTGAGCACCTTCAGCTGGGTTTGCCAGAAACGCCAAGCTGAGAGTCAGCTGCTTGGCCTCTGCCTTAAAGAACCAGGAATTCATTTGAAGGGTTAAGCTGTGTAGAAACCTCTGCAGTGTGGTTGGTTTCAAAAAGCAGTCCCGTTGCTCAAAAATCTGCTTCTCCAAGCTAGACACAATAACTGGGGAGTGGGAGTGACAACCTAAACCTCCTCTGGAACTGCCAGCTGGTGAATTCCCCATAGGAGGTATCTAACATTCCCCCCTGGAAGAAAAGACACACACACCCCTCGAAACCTGAGCAGAACCAGACCTGAGGTTAGCACGGAGAGGAGCAGGCTCATTCCTACCCCTCTCAAGTGGATGCAAGAGTTAACAAAGCAGTTCAAGCCTCCCTTCCTTCGAACTCTAATTGCTCTTTCCAGGCAAACGCATTTATTTTCTCGAGGCACCAGCCCTGCAAACCACCACTCAGGCAATGGGTCCATCCACACATGAGGTGTAACAGCTCTACCTTCACACCTTTGGAATTACCATCACCCAAAAGGCACAAGTTGCAGCTCACACAGCACCTCAACATCTCTTGGCGTCGCGAAAGCGAGATCCATTCCTACCTCTGCAAATGTTAAGTGCACTGGGTTTACTTCTGTGAACTCCAGCTGAGATAGTAGGGAAAATATATTTACATTTATAGTCGCTTGCGTTGAATGCCATGTACAGATAAGCAGGACCTACATCTTCACAGCCTGGTTCTACCCTTGCAAACATCTTGCTGGAAAAAAAATTGGCTCCGGTGATTATGCATTACTAGAAATTGAAATAGATTGAGTAGAGTATAATAAATACATGCCAGAAAAAATACAAAGAATGTGTGGGAATGCCTATACTTTATCTTAACATTTCTCAGTAAAATAACTTCCTTATGGTGTAATCAAAAATGGAAAGCCAGCACCTAACTAAATTAAGTGCCGCAAACATTAATAATGGTTAAAATTACCATTCGATTTATTTTTACATTGGATGTTCTTCAAAGTTGTAGGTTGAGAATTGCTGAAACCTTTTAGGGATTTGTTTCTCAATTCACAAGACTTCAGAGAAGCAAACATTAGCTTGAATTTTTAGATGTAAAAATCCTTAGCGAAAGGAAATAGCTGTATTTTAAAAGGGGGGGGGGGGGGGCGAGGAAGAGAGAAAAACTTTAAAAGTTCCCCTGATAGTTACAGATGGTTTAATCTTTGGAACCTATTATGTGTTCATTTTCCCTTCAGCATTAATTATACATAATTACCACCACTTTACCCATACCTTTTCAGAAACGAAATCTGTTTACATTTTTGGCATACGTTATATAAATGCGCGGGTTTTAGCGCGGTTTTTGCAGAGACGGGGCTCCCGGTTACCCTCGGAAGGGGAAGGGGAGCCAGCGCGCGGCAAACCGGGCTTATTTCAGTCCCTTTAATATCGCTTAATTACTTTTAAACTCTGGAAGCAATTAGGTTATCACCCTTTGAAGTGCGACAGCCCAGTTGCCGTGCTGGGAGGGAGGGCGCGGCGCTGCCCACTGCTTGCGCGGCCGCGGGGGCTGCCCGGGGGGTGCGCGGCCAGCGGGGGGGCGGCGGGGGCTGGGGGCACGGCGGGGGCTGGGGGCACGGCGGCTCGCGTTGGGCTGCCAGGGGAGGGTCTGGGCCGGGCTGAGCAGCGCTGGTGCTGCGAAAGGCTGAGGGTTGTTCGCGCTTTGCAACCTCATAATTTTACCCTGCGCAAAAACCACGGAATTGTACGGCTCTGTCCCCCCCCGCGCCCCCCCTCGCAGCGCTCTGTCAGGTGGGTTTTCCCCGGCCGAGCAGGATCAAAGCCCCCCGGAGCAGAAACGCTTATTGTGGGGCCGCCACACCATCGCCCTGGGCAGGGGCGAGGGGGTGGCAGCGGCTGCGGGGTCGCCCCCCCGGACATTTCCCCAACGGTCTGCGGAGGGGGGGGGGGGCGGCTTCATTACTTGCTCATTCCTCCCCGCGTGGGGCGGCTCTTTCCCCCATCGTTTCGTCTCCGCGCTCTCCTCCGCGGGTGCTGCGGGGAGGCAGAAAACAAAGGGAGGGGGACACCCCCCACCCCCCGACCCCGGACCCCAGACCCTCCGCGCCCGGCAGCGGCTCCTTTATTTGCATGTCATGTTTATAACCTGGTGGAAACCAAGACTGATATCTGTGGTCGGGAGAAGATGACTTTCACCTCTCCGGATCACTCTCTTAAATAAAAAAGAATTGACCAGCTATGGGCGTAAGCATTTATCTTGAGTTTGCGGTCATTATCTTTATTATATAGCCTCGGCAATAAATAAATCTAGTAGTTACTACCCCACAATAAAACTGTAGTATATGGGACACCTTACTATTACTTTCTTAACAATCTGCCATCTCTACACCTCTAAATCTTCCCTGTCCGCCCGCCGGCCCGCACGGGTCGCTCCCGGTCCGCAGGTGCGGAGCCTCCGCGCCGCTGCCTCCGCGCCTCCCGCCCGGCCCTCTCCCTTCCCCTTTTCCTGCTGATTTCCCCCCAAAACCGCCCCTCGGCCCCCACAGGTGCCGGCCCTGTCCGCTGCGGGGGCGCAGCCTCGGGGGGCCGCCGCTCGCGGGCTCGGCCCGGGTGGGTGTCCCTCCGGGGGCATCCCCCCAACCCCGGGGGGACATGGCCGGGATGGTCGTCCCCTTCTCGCCGTCCCCCAGCTCAGCGTCCCCCTAATGGGCATCCCCCGGGAGGCTCTTCCCCGCGTGGGTGTCCCCCCATGGGCGTCCCCGCCTGGGCACCCACGGCCCCGTGGGGCTCATCCCCGGCGGGTGGGACCCATCCCCTTTTTGAGGATCACCCCCCCACAGCCCGCTAATACAACATCCACCCCAGCTGTTTACCCCCCACCCCGGCCGCTGGGGTGCGAGGGGAGGGGGCACCCACGGGGCTGCTCCTCTCCTCTGGGGGGCCGCGGCCCGGCCACCCCCTTTTTTGGGGGCGGGGAGGGAGAACCTGCCCCAGAGCCGAGGCTCCGCAGCGAGGGGAGCGCCGCGCATCCCCCACCTCACTCCCTGCCTGCGGGTGGGGGCTGGTTCCCCCCATTCCATAGGTAAATGTCCACGTAGAATTTTTATTTACAGCCAGGATGCTGCGCGTATGGTTCTTTTAATTGTATATTACCAGGGTGATTCCTTCTTGCTTTTAAAACAAGCGGCTTGGAAAAATATTCCCATTTGGGGCGAGGGGTAAAGCAGAGGAAAGGGGGGGGGGGCATTTTTATTTATACCTTTGACATTTAAAAGAGCATAATTAATTTGTCCTGCTTGCATTAACATTGTTGAGGAAGGTTTCAGAAAGCTAACCAGCAAAGGGAAGGGGGGAGGAAAAAGAGAAGCTCGCCTAGAAAGCTTAGGATTTTTTTTTTCTCTCTTTCAGATGTGTAATCAATCATTCGAGTAGGAGGCAGCAAAATTGTAAAGATTCGATAGATTAAAATGCAAATGAAAGGTAGAAAAAGAAACATTAACATGGCAATCAAAGATTTAATAATCGTAAATCACGGTGGGGTTTTTTTGTTGCAGCTGCAGTTTGTGTGTTTTTTATGTTTTAATCATGTTCGTTCTATAAATAAATAATTTCTGAAACGAGACTAATTTTTCACTATTTTAACCGTGGGCTATGGCACTAAATATTTTATTTTTTTTTTTTAAGTATGGAACTCCAGATTGCAACCTATCAGCCCAGAAAAGGGGGGAAAGGAGCGAAGTTGCATGAGTTCACATTTGAAATTTCAAGTGCAATGCCTTCGCCCCGCTGCTGCGCAGCGCCGGCAGCTTTGCTTTCCAATGGAAATCCTTTATAAAGTTTATTTGGAAACGTGGATGTTTATGTAAAAGCAGACAACCGGCGGCTCGTTACAAGGCTAACGGTAGCGCCAGCCCTCGGTCCTGGAGGAAATATAGAAAGGTTAAAAAAAAAAATGTATATAGGGGAAAGAACAATATCACTTGGGCTGGCAGTGTATGGCTTCCAAGCGCCAGCGTTGCTAAATTTCCAGGGGAAGGTTGAGGAGGGGGAAACCTGGGGAGAAAGCTGGGGGAGGCGGGGGGGGGTCGCTCTCCGGCCTCGCTGTAGCGCGACGTCTTACAGGGGGCGTCCGGTGCTGCCTGGGGTGGCGGGGGCAACCTCAGCATCCCCCTGCCTCGGCTGTGGTGTCCCCCCCGGTCCTGGCTTTGGGGGGGCACCGGCTCATCCTCTGGGAAAGGGACTGGGAAAAAATTCTGTTAACTTTTGGGCGCAGATGGAGTTCATTTTGTGCGGCGGGGAGGGGGGGGAAGGAGTTAATCTGTACTTCGTTGGTAATCTTTATAGAGCAGGGGGAGAGAGAAGGAAGGAAGGAAAAAAAATCTCCCCCTCGCCCCCCCCCGCCCCCCCCCCCATCCCCCATCCCCATCCCCCGGCTGCTCGGGTCTGGGGGCTTCAGCCGCGCTGCCCTCAGTATACAGCGCTCGGCGCCGCTGCGCCGCAATGAAAAGAAACCGGGAAAAAACAACTAAATGCGGGAAACGAGCCGCGACCCTGCGCCCCCCTCCGCCGCACCGGGGGGGCCCGGCCCCGGCCCCCCGCCCCGAGCTCCCAGCCCGGCCCCGCCGCGCTCCCCGCCGCCGAGCCCCGCATCCCCCGCGGCCGCACTCCGCGGGGCACCGGGGTGCTGCGGGGGAGGGGACCCGCGGATCGGCACCGCACCCCGCGCACCCCCCGCACCCCCCGCCGCGCCGTCCTGCGGGCAGGTAGCCGGCCCAACGCCTCGGGACTGGGGGGGCGCTGGGTGGATATAATTTACCGACTGATTTTTCCCACCCAAGCCATATGAACCCCACTTTAATTTTCCTCTCGGTGGGACTGGTTTTTGTGTGTGTCCCCCCCCAGGTGGGGGGTCCCGGGGGGCCCCGCCCGGGAGCTGCCCTTGCCCTGCACGCCGGCTGCCGGGGCCGCGCTCCGGGCGGTGCCCGGGACTTGTTGTCTGCCAGGCGGGGACCGGGGGGGGTCCGGGGGGGCCCCGCCGCCTCCCGCAGCCCCTGACCCCGGCATGCACGGCGCGGCTCCATTGATCATCCCGGCCCGCCACCCCCTCCCTTTATGAGATAATGCAATTACAAACATCAATAAGGAGCTGCGAGGGGAATCATTATGCGGTGACAGTGATAAATGACGGTGCAGAAATAGCATGCTTTTTTTTTTTTTTTTTTTCTTCCCCCTAACAATCCAGGGGCTTTGGGGGCTGAGCACAGTCACCAAGGTAACAGATGACATCCAAAATGGCACCAAAGGAAAAAAAATGAACATTCTTTCTTTCGCCTTTCACTCTTTTCCCCCCCTGCTCTTCCAAAAGAGTTAGTTGGGGCTTGGGCTTTAGAAGCAGCTGCCACACAGGCATGCGGGGCTTCCACACGCACCCAGAGGCCGGGGAACGGCACACACAAAGCCCCAGCCCGCAGCGGAGCCGCCACCTCCGGCGGCACCACGGCCGCCCCACGCGTGACCGCCCCGCGCCGCGCATCCCTGCCCGCGGCCGCGCAGCCGCCGCGCTCGGGAAGCCTCGCTTCCCCCTCTATGCATACATACAATATACATACTATTGCACCATCCTGGGCGGCAAAGCGAGGTCGGGGTGTGTGTGTGTGTGTGTGTGTGTGTGTGTGTGCGCGCGTGTGTGTGTATACTCCGCACATCTCCACGCGCGTTCGGGCCGCGCGGAGCCAGCCAGGCGCTGGTTGCTGGGACTTTCCGCGCAGCAGCGCTGGGGGTGGAAATATCCACCGCGCAGCTGACAAATGCCGCTTCTGAGCCCAGAAGTACCTGTGGCTGCTGGAGGCACGGCCCGCGCACCCCCCCCCCACCACACCCCCCGCCTCCGCCAGCCCCCCTGCCCCGCGCAGCGTGGCCAGGGGTTGCTGACACCCCCCAGCACAAATCCCCCATGGGATGCGGGTGCCCACCCCAGCGCAAGGCAGGAACCGCTCAGTGATGCGCGCAAATACCGCGCTGATAGTTCTGCTCGCCCCCTCCTACTTCCAAGGGGGGAAGCAAAGCCTTGCGCTCGCCTTGCGCGGCGCTGCGCTCACTCGGCTCCGCAGAATGCTGCGCCCGGGGGTGGGGAGGGCACAAAAAGAAAAGGGAAACTCCCGAAAGGGGGGCTGCTAAAAAAAAATAAATGGGGCTGGGGGGGGGAGAACAGACCCTCGCCGGGGGTTGCACAAACTTTCAGCCGGCGGCGCGCAATGCCCGCGGCACTGCGCGGGCGGCCGCGGAGCCCCCCCGCGGCACTCTCCCGAGCCCCCAAGAGATGGCAGTCGAAGCCGACTTTCCTCCTCCACCTCCATCCTCCTCCTCCTCCTGCTCCTGCTCTGCTCCTCCGCGGCGGGCAGCGGCAGGACAGCGGGGCGGCGAGCCCCCCTCCGCCGCCCGCTCCCCAGCTCCGCCCCCGCGCAGCGCCGCGCAGCGCAGCGCGCAGTCCGGCGGGGCGCGCAGTCCCCGCGGCTGGGGCCCAGGCTGGGGCACAGCTGGGGGGGCCCCCTCGGCCCCCCGGCCCCCCCGGGGCGGTGAAAGGAGGGTAGCTAGGAAACAGCGAGCGGCCCGAAAAGGCGGAATTTCCAACGTGTAAAATGTTCTTAACGGAGCCATTGAGCGAGTGCAATAAGGCGTGAGGGGGAACTAATCTCCCCATTTAAATGTTTGTGGCAATTTTATCTAAATGAATTTTAATGCTAAACGAGGGATAATTCCCTATTTGTAACCCGTTTACTTCTCTTTCCTGTGCCTCTGAAGCTGTCTAACATCATGCGATGAACAATAACAATAAAAATACTGTCAAGGCATATTCTTCATTTTGAATGTGTTATAATTACAGCTGATTAAATATCTTGGGATATAATAGCGGGTTTAATTTAAAATGCTCTCCCCCTCCCCCCCCCAAAAAAAAGGTCCCACGGAGGAAGGTCTGTGCCCCACTTCGCTGCGGCTGCGAGAAGGGACGCGTGTGCCCTCGCATGCAAGAGGGCGGTTTGTTTTTGTCTTTCAAGGAACATTAAAAAAAACAAAACAAAACAAAACAAAAAGTAAAAAAGCAAAAAGCGAGCCCCGTTCATTCACGTTTTGGCAGGAAAGTGTCATTATTCCGCGCTCACAAAGCGGGAGCTGGGATGCGCAGCCTCTTTGGCGGTACAGCGGCCCTTTAAAAAAATGGGGAGGGCGGGGGAGAAAAGTCGGAGTTACAACAAAAAAGGAAGCGAAAGGAAGAAAAAGAAGAAAAAAGGGGGGAAAGAAAAAAGGGAAAAAGAAGAAACTGGGGAAAGAAAAAAGGGGAAAAGAAAAAAGAAAAAGAAAAAAAAAGGGGAAGGGGGAAGAAAACTTGGAATTAAAAAAAAAAAAAAAAAAAGGGGGAGGAGATCCAAGCTGCGGGGGGAGAGGCCCCCACTTCGGTGATTTGCTTACTACAGCAAGGTCTGCGCTGCCTGCGCCCTGCCTGCGCCCTGCCTGCCCAGCCCCCGGGGGGGCAACTCACAGAGCCCGGGGGCCTGCCCCCAGCATCGGGGGGTGCCGGCTGGCACGGGACGGGCCGCGGGGGGGGCTGTTGCATGATTTTGCCTTGACTGAGATACTTGTGTAATTTTCCTACCCCCGGGATTTTTTTTTTTATTATTATTTTAAATATAGCTGCGATGTGATTGAAAAGGCAGCGCAGCGCCGCGCTCTCCCGGCTGCTGCACCCGCCGGCTGCAGTGCGGAGCACACAGCAGTGCCAGGGACCCACTTCATGGGGAGGGGGCGGCCTGCACCCGCCCCCCGCTGCCCCAGCAGCCCCCTGCACCATTTCTTACAGTTCTTACAGATACGCATTGCCGGGCGATAGTTGCCGAGTTTTGCTTCCCTCTTGCCTCAGTATGTTCAGCTCCAGACAGCAATGTAGTCTGCCAGTGGCTCAAATAATTTTAAGCCATGTCTTAGAAGCGTAATTGGGGGGGGGGGGTTAATACTCCTTACAGATCCCTGTCCCATGCTGCCCTATGACACTACATTTATTAACAGGCAACAGTTCCCATCCTGACCATTTACAGTGTGAGTTCCCAGAAAGTTTCTTTGCACAGTGCAGCGTTACTTTTACATTCTTTAAATACAATATTTAAATAGCAAAATGCTAGGTCCGTGTCTGGAGCCAGCGGAATTTTGTAGCTGCTGGGCTCCTGGTTCAGGATAGAACAGCTAGAAGTGCTGAAGGGGGGTGGGAAACAAATTTTGCAAGCAGTGGAGTCACCATGACAAAAAATAATTTGTTTTTATTTTAGATTCAGATTTCATTACTGCACTCAAACTACTACAACTGGGCTTTGAGTTATTATACAATCCAAACTGTTTCAATCAGAAACTCTAAGACTCAGTGTGCAATGATTATTATTAATAATAATTAGCTCCTTGGTTTCTTGATAGAAAAAGGCTATCAACAAGCATTTGTTTAACCACAACAAAAGTATAATTAGCTTATCCCACTTAGTAAATCTGTATGCATGCCAACTCATACCAAACTGCTACTTTTACAAAAAATTGCAATAATACAGATCATTTTTCCAGTCCTTTTTGCACAAAATTTATTTACAATGTATACATAAATGCTCCATGATGGGACTATGGAAAAAAAAAAAAAACCAAAAAAAAATGCACACATGACTGATGTCTTGCCCAGAAAGAAAGTCAACATATTAAAAATAAATCTTCAGTCCATGTTTCGAGCTGCATAAAACAGGAAGTGATGTACAAGGTGGTGGTTGCTGCATGGGGACAAGGATGCTCTGATGTGACAATTAGGCTTCAAATACACTGCCTTTCCGTTTCCATGCTTCCTCCTACCAGTCTCCTTAAGACACTGCCTGCAACAGCTGATTAATCATTGTTGATGACTGCAGTTTTTCCCATCCTTCCCGATTTACATCTGTTCAGGCCAATTCAAATATGGTGAGTAAATGAATTAGACATGCAAATTCACGCCCCAGGCTAGAAAGAGAGAGAGGGAGAGAGACAGGGAGAGAGGGAGAGAAAGGGAAGAAAGACAGAGAGGGAGAGGAGGAGGAGAGAGGAGAGAGAGAGTGTGCATGGCTGAAATCCTAGGATAGAAGAAAGATTCTTCTGCCTGACATAGTTATTTTAATGCTCTAAAAATCCTGCAAATAAGCCCTTTCTGTCATTTGCAGGATAAGTGTAAGGCTTCTTTTTTAATGTAAGGAGGCTTCTGGAGGAAGTGAAGAGCTATGGAAACAACACACATAGTGTGGAAAAATTTCACATTTTTTTTAAAAAATCTATAAGAAACAACGTAATATGGATAACAGTATAATAGCATTTTACAATATTTCACTCTTTGTTCTCTTAATGTCTTATATAGGTATTTAGCATGTCCCCAGAAGTTGACTTCGGTTGGTGTTTTCCTGCTTTTTAGGGTCCCTGTGAAGAATCGGAACGTCCCTTGGTCCAAAGTTGACGCCAAGAACTCCATAGTCATTGCAGAAAGACAATGTTTGAAATCTACCGTCGCTGCAGACAACGCGTATTTCCCTTAAGCTACTGAGCATGAATGTCCATCACTTGTCCGCTCACTGCCGGCTCGCCGGGATGAAGCATTGTGGGGCTTGATGCTGACATGGGCATTCCAGGGTGGGGTGGTCCTCCATGCATCATCATCGCTGGGTGGTGAGGGTGTCCAGGAATGTAGGTATGCATGGGGGGGCCATGACGCAGCTGAGCAGGATGGGGGGGCATCTGGGGTGGGGTATAGCTTGGCTGTCCCATATTCATACCCATTGGACTACCCCGCGACACATAATCCCCTGGCATACTTTGCAGCCCTGCGGAGAGAAAGAGGCGGTGGTGAGCTGGGGGGGGGACGACACGGGCTGCCGACATGGGGCCGCGAAGCTCCTCCGCTGGGGCACGGGAAGGCTGGGCTCGAGCCCAGCACGGGATGCAGAGTCACGGCCGCGCGAGTGCAGCTGCCTTTGTGGGATCGGAGCCTACACACGGACTCACAGCGACGGCAACGGGAATGATGCCCAGGTCAAAACCAAAACCAACAACCCCCAAGAACATCCTTCCCCTGCTCCAAATAAGAGAGGTTGGGGAGATAAAGCTGCTTTCTGCTTTTACGGTTAGGAACGTATGCGATGGAGATGTTTCGGATCCAGAGGCGTGCCTGATGATGACAGGTGTCACACGGGGTGGTGGCACCAAGGTGGGGAAGCCCTGCGAGGGCTCTCAGGTGGGCTCCATCCCCCGGGGCCTTGCTGCACCCCCTGCCTTCCTCTCCCCGCTTGTAAAAGCGTGCTGGGAACGCAAGGCGGGGAATCTGTAGCCATTAATGAGGGGCTTGGGAGGGGGAGATGGGTTAAATCGGCGCCCAGGTTTGTCAACCAGCTATTTATTTAGCTCTCGAGCCCGATTGCTTGGAATCTGTCCCGAGTATTTGTGCCATTCAAGCAGACGCTATACAGCAAGCACATACATCGCGGAACAAAGGCTTCATATGATGCCGAAATTGATAGGATTGCTAAGGACAATTGTTAACTCAAACCTGTATTTTTAAACATGTTAAAAAAAATAATACATATACATAATCAATACCAGTTATCAATTAATTCTCTCCCCCTGCTCACTTCTGTCTGAAAAAATCAGACATGCAACTCAGTCAACCTTTCAGTGGGTTTGGGAGAACAATAAGAAAAAAATTGGACCTAAAACAATAAAACCTCCTGCTTTCTGTGGGCCTCTGCCTTCTGCTTGGATTGCTATAGCTGATGGGAACTGACAGGTGTATTGTTTCGGAGAGCTATAAGCTCCATAATCATCAAGGGTGAAAGGCATACGCTATTGCTAAGTAGGTTCAATTGGCTTTAGTTCTAAGTAAGAGCGCGCTGTGAATGCGCCGAACACCTTGGAATCAGGTCTCAAGGCTCTAGCAATGAATAGCTGCTTAATCTAGCCTAAAGGAACAGTTTTGAACTAATGAAAATTGCTTATAAAATATACTGTACTCACAGCTCTTTAATCAAAAAAGATGATAATATTTTTTGTAATAACCTATTAATTTAATTGGTCACGAAGCATAAAATACATCATTTAAATTTAATTGACCCAGAAACTAAGAAACAATATTTAAATTAACTAAGCTAGAAATTTCCATGATGAGGTAATAAGGCTGTTGCATTCCCAAGCTCAGAGGAATGTTTTCACAGCTAATTGTTAAAACTTAGTTTTCACTCGCGCCCAGAGAAGATGACTACAAAATACACTTGGCCTGGGTAACTTCAAACCCTGAGTTCACCCAGGCTGAGGGCAAAACAGTGGTGCCGAAATAACTTGCTTTTAACTCCAGAAAGAGAGCAAGAGGAGCAGCATCACCACCACTTCAACATGGTACCGGCCCCTCGGTGTTTTAAACTGCTTTTACTCTCTAAAAAAAAAAGCAAACCCCAAACAACAAAAATTGGTATAATGTATTTTCCCCTATAAAAAGACAAGAGGGGGAGAAAAAAAAACCCAAAACTGGGACAGTTTCTCTAGGCTTTCTTCGCAAGGCCTGCCACTGAAGATTGCATTAATGATCTCTATTTTTGTATACTGAATAAGTCAAATCCATTTGTCACACTGCAAGTGATGGCATACTTAATTTGGATATAGTCAATTAGCCTGGGCTAAGCTCCATAGCCTGCTGCGCACACCTCTATTTTGTATTCTCTCTTTTTCCTTTGCCACACGTAATCCCATTATGACGGACAGACAAAGAGAAATAAACTTGAAGAAAAAAAAAAATCAAAGTTTCGTCCATTGCCTTCCAAAACGCAACTAAGTGAAGTCGCCTTTTTCTTTTTTTCTTTTTTTTTCTTTTTTTTTTCTTTTCTTTTTTTTTTTTTTTTTACCTACGAGAAGTCTCTGTTTGGCTTTTTTGGTGTCTTGCAGGTTAGCGGGAGAAATGTAACTCATGCATCAACTGCAGTTAGACAGATTTATGACACTTTGGGGACATGCTCTTTCCTCTCCCTGCGCTGCTGCAGACCGCTTACATTTTGCAAATCAGTCTGTTGCCAAGACGACGGGCTCCCCCACCTCCCCGGCTGCTTCTTGTTTTGTCATGTGCTCGGGGATGGATAATAGCATCAATGTATGGCGGCGTCGATGTACGGCGGCGTCAATGTACGGCGCGCGCGCGCACGGGGGGTTTGGGAGCTTGGAAAGCTTGAGCTGAACCGGAGGGAGAGAAACCTGAAGGAGCCCAGGCGTAGGATGGATGGATGGAAAGGAAGGAACAAGCATGAGGCTATGGGCAGGGAGAACATAGGGAAATGCAAGGAGACAAATATCCCTCGGACAAAGTGAGAACAAAGACCCCGTTTGTACTTACTTCCCCCTGGCTTTGCCATTGGTTACCTAGGTGAAGGTTACATGTAGTGCCACTGCCCCTCCATGCCCATATTCATGCCCATTCCACTCATAGGTCCTAGAGGGAGATAAAAATCCAAGAAGATGCCAGAGAATGAGCAAAGTCAACAGATAGTGCCAAAAGCCCCTTTCCAAAACACAGCAGGGCAGAGGGCGCGGGACCGCTCGAGCGGCAGGTGCCTGGTGTCCCTCGGCGGTGCTGCAGGCAGGCAGAGGACAGGCGAGGCAAGGCAGGCGGCTGAGGCGGCGGCGGCGGTGCGGTTACCTGCGGTGGCACGACCGAAGTCACCCCGTGGGTGGGCGACGCTGCCCCGGGGGCTTACCTGGCGCTCGGATGCCCATGTGCTGCTGGCCGTCCATCACGAAACCTCCCATCGGCTGCCCGTCGGGGTTATAGGGTGTCCCTTGACTTACTGGAAAAGCGCAGAACATTGCTTTTTAGCCACAGCCAAAAGGGTCACCTCCTCCTGTGGCGTCAAGCCACGACTACTCCCCCCAAGGCCGCGTCACACTGCTATCTATGCCGGCTCGAAAAAGAGGGAAAAACCTCTAACTGTCCAAATTCAGCGGCCAGGCTAACCGGCCCGCTGGGCTTCGGCCCGGCTTCCTCCGGCCGGTTTGGGACTGAAGTTAGCGACTTGAAAGCTCAAGACATGAGGAACGCCAGCTCCAGCTGCTGCCGCCGCTGACGTCAGTGCCAAGACCTGTACAGGAGCCGGATTTTATGGCTGGAGTAGTCACACTGAAATCGCAGTGTGTTAAATTACGCCTGCGTGCCTTCCTACGAGCAGGACCTGAACGCGTCCATGCCAGATAGTTACCTCTAATGACAAAATAATCAAACGTGCTGGGAGAGGGAGCGTGGCCCAGAGGCATCTCGGACAGCGGCTCTGGATAGTTCAGCAGCGAGGATCGGAAAACAAAACCGACTGGGAGTAACGGGCTACTCCTCGATAGCAAATACCCCCACAGAGCTGCGAGCCAAGACACCAGGCAGAACCGGCACTTGGGTGAAAACCTAAGGCTTTTCTTTCCGAAAAGAAAACTAAATCCCCCCAAACGCTCGGCGACCCCAGAAGACAGCTCCCCAAAAGAAGAGACAAGGGGCAAAAGGACCCTACGCAAGGACCACTACCTGAACTCCGGGTTTTAACTGTACATTAAAAGCCGGCTTCAGAAGTAAGCTGCCTTGGGTTATTAAAGCACATAAAGCTCTACCTCATTGAATGTCTTTGAACTTTACTGAGTCCCACAAGCGATTCTGACCCCTTTGCCCTTTTGACAGGTAATAAAGTTTACAGCAATTCCACACCAAGCCATGCACCAGGGAGTGGTCACAGGAGCAGAAAGAGCTGGGAAGGAAAACTCCAAACAATTACTAAAAAACATAAAAATAACTTTAATTCCGAACATGTACGGCAAGTCCGGTCACGGAGCGGATCCTTTTATAGTTCCTTTTTTTAAAAAAAAAAAAAATTTTCGATGTCTTTTTTTTCTCCAAACGTTTTAATCATGTTAAAATGATTAGGGTTGTAATGAAACAAAGCTGGTTGTATTTTAATTGTCAGTCACTCCCAGCATTCATTTCTCATTTATTTACCAGGTAATGGACCTCCCGGTGAATGGCTTGAGGATGGTTTTCGCCTGCGTGACTTGAATACAGTTACTACTGGGGACTTGCCTGCTCGATTGGACTGGTCTATCATGGGCTGAACTATTCTTCTTCTAGCATTAATAAACCTGCAAGAAAAAAAGAGAGGAAAGCAAACAGTTAGGGAAGGGACGACTGGCACCCGTCCCCAAGCCCTCTCGCCCCGCCGCCGTGCTCTCCGCCGGGCTACGCGGGGATGCAAATCCTGCAAAACCTCTAACCCCGATGACCTCTGAGAGCACGAGCTTGGGGTTTCCGAGCTGATTTATGTTTGCCTGCTTTTTACCACAGTTGGACACTTCCATTTCATCTTTTCATGGGGGAATTAGCCGAGTTTTCAGGAAACAATACCAGCAACGCTCTTCTCAATTCAGAACGGGGCATGCACACGCACAAAAAAAAACGGGTGAAGCCGGCGAGATGCTCGTGAGGGCATCTGCTACCTCCCCCTCATTAGTGCCATTTCTGCCTTATGTCCTCTGACTTCTTTTTCCAATTTTTTTTTATCAAAACCTGCCCCTACCTCTTGCAAACCTAATTCCCTTTTAATGCCCACTATTAAGATAATGAACTGTGATGGCAGAACCCCATCAAATGAGGGAACGTCTGGAGTTTTATCACCGCTAAGTCACACTGCTGGGGACTTCAGAGCTGTGCATTCCTCCTAGCCATTTCTTGGTGGGCTTTTTCCCCCCCTCTCTCTTTATGCAAAGTCTGAGGGGTCAAGGCGAGGTCATAGCTTTACAGTAATTGAATTTATAATCCTGTTTTCTCCAGCTAGGCCTGACCATTTACAGCAAACATCTTGTTAAACTGTAATTACTGGACTACTGAAAATTCCCCATGAACAATGAAAAGCAGATCTTTGGAAAGAAAAAAAAAAGGTACAGTCATTTTTAAAAATAGCCATCTGCAACCGTACGCCTTGCGTTCTTGTAGCTCCTCGCCTCGGTTCCTCTTGCAGTGCTTGTTTGGGAAAGGAACGGTTAAAACAATTTGGAGCAAAAGAGAAGAAGGAGAGGGATCGTAAGTGCCCCGGTCTCCTCTCGGGCAGTCCTCGTGGCGCTGCCATCGGGAGGCTCGAAACCATGGCTGGGAGGCTGTGTCTGAAGGGCATGAGAAGAACTTCTCTTGCGGTTTTGCTCATCAGAAAGCTTAGTTAAAAACCATTTGGAAAAAATCTCCATTGCGATCTAATCATGGCAAAGCCTCGTAACCAGGCTTTACATTCTTTACAAGAAAGAAAAAGAACAGTAAAGATGCGTATGCCACAATAATTACTAGTAAAGGAAGAAGCGTGAGCATGGGTAAAACCACATGGCACTTGCACAACACAATGGGAAAGTCCACAAAGTGCTCTACTGGGTGCTTGTTTTCACTGCCTTTGCTTGAGGTGGCTTAGCAGGAGCTCTCCTAGTGCCCAGAAAAAGCCACCAGGCCCTTCCCACGGGAAGCAGCTCTGCCCACCCATTCCCCTGCACTGGTGGGGAAAAGAATCACCAGCCGCCGCCTGAAGCTGTTTGTTTTGCCCTCATCAAAAACCAGCACCCATTTCAGCCTCCTCCTGCCACCCCTTCCCCACTCAGCCCCATTCCCCAAAGTCCCACACAAATTTATCAAGATGTTGAGTCCTAATCAAACCTATCTCAAGCAAATGAGCTCAAACGTACCAAGTCCCGGCGCCGATCTGGAAACCTCACACCTGAACTAGGTCATGTTTTGTCAGCAACAGCATTGGATCAATTTTTCTACACATTTCCAATAATAAAAACACCCTCAACTCCAGCAAACAGTGTTGCAAATCAGTTTATCATTATCTTGTACAAACCATGAAAATTAGAATCATGTGAGCAGAAGGTTAGACTAATTCTCCTTTCTCATTATAAGCACAGGTGTAGCACAAACACCATGTGAAATAAGCAATTAAAAAAAATCTGCTTTTTTTCCCCCATTAGCTGCCTTAGCTCCATGACCAATTAGAAAATTGTTTAATATCTGTAATCTGCATTTGCAGAAAGCAATTTCCACAGTAACTCTCCTAAGCAAAACAACAACACAAACCCCCATGCCCCAGCCGTTCCTTTTCACAAGCCTGGCAGGCTCTGGCTGCCTTTACTCCGTCCTTCTCCTGCCCTATTGCCAGGACCTGTTGCCGGGGCAGGAGGGCAGGGGTTTTGGTAGCTCTGAGGCTGGCTGGTCACCAAAAAGCGTTTACCCCAAAGAAACCCTAAGCCACACTGAGCACGCACACCCCAGCTTCACAACCGTCCCTTTTCCTCCAAACTAAAAGCGCTTGTAAGAAGGCGGCGGAGGGGGATGTGTCTCACAACAAACTACATAGCTAGAGTTCACCAACAATTATCCGCAAGACGTGCCTACGGCAAAATGTATTCTCACCTGTTTGCCCCACGCTATGGCTTGGGATATCTTCTTTAAGAACATTTTACACACAGGTACTTAACAATTATCTTCCTCCTACGCATTCGGGTAAGTATTTTCTATAAGTAGCAATTCTGCCAAACAGCCCAGTGTTTGGATGTCTTTGGGGGGAATTCAGACGCAAGAACATTTTCCTTCTGGGCAAAGTAATAAAATGACATTCTCGCTCCTCCCACTAGAAGTCAAATGGAGGTCAGCTCCCCATCCTTGTATCTGTTTAAATAAACTGGTCCAGCTGTTTGTTTCCAGGATGCCCTTTAACCTTCTGTCCCATCCTCCCTGCCTTTGTAACAGAACGCTTCACTTTGCATTATAGTAGACTCCAAACCACTATGCATTAAAAAAAAAAGAAGAAAGTATTCACTTTCAAGTTTCTTCCTGCATCCCAAACTTGGAATTCATAAGAACCCATCAGATTAAAACTATTAATGTGGCTTGCCTTGAGAGAACACAATGCAGCGCTGTTACGTTTATAAATCACATCTGAGAACTCTTTGCAAGCAAAATTGCTAATTAGCTGTGGCTGCAGAAATATACGGACATGGGGATCATTTCTTCATACTCTCTGTTTTTTCCTTTGATAGAAGGGCCAAGATCTTTCGATCACACTCTGAACTTCCAAAGCTCCAGGCTGACGTAACACCGGCAAAAATGATTGAACAGAAAAGCTAACAGGAAAAACCTCGCTGCCCCTTTTCCCACGTGTTCACATTAACTTATCTTAAGAGAAAGAAACTGCAAATCACCCTAATTTTTAAAAGTTCAGAGGAATGAGGACCTAAAAAATCATTTGTGTATTAAGTGCTACTCAGATGGAGTATCATCAAAATAAAGACTCAGCACAGAACTTAATCATTAAGACAGCCGCATAGCCTTACTGATGCACAGGCTCGGAGACTGACATAAAGTATTTTTCCCCCTACCAGTGCTCTGTGCATTGGTACCTTTGCTCTGATGTGGAAAGGGATTTTTTGGTTTGGGTTTTTTTTCCCCCACAGAGCAGAATCAATAGTGGCACAAACAACATGAGGTCCCTCAGGGTATGAGTTGTCCCCATCTCCCAGCCCAAGGAAGGCTGAGCACTCCGCAGAGCGATGCTCTGGGTTGGGTTTTTTTCCTTTTTTCCTTTTTTTTTTTTTTTTTTTCCCCAAGGGGAAGGATCTGGCATAGAGGAAACATCTGAACAGTTGGGCAAACACAGAAGTTTAAAGTATTTATTATTTTTTTCCAGCTAACTTTTCCTTGCCCTTTCGGATACATGAGACTGTGCTTTCCGCCCTGTCCCGAAAGGCAAGAAACCCCCAGCTATTCCACCTGCCTAACCGTAAAGAGGAGGGGGAAACCCTCTTTTCTCCAATTTGCATTTTACTAGGATGTTTTCTCTTAGGCTTCTTGCCCGAGCTCTGTCTCCAGAGGTCACCGGCAGCCTCCCCACTTGGTGCGCGGCTGGTCCCAGGAGCGAGCTCCAGCCCCGGCCCCGGGGACGCAGCAATCCGCCCCTGCACCCTGACCTTCAGCCTGGCCGCCCTCGCTGCCACGCACAAGTTTTGTTTCTTCTCAGCAAGAGGCAGCAAGGCTGGTGATGACAAAAGACTTATTTTAGTTGGAAATTGGCTACAATAATAGCAGCCAGAGAGCAAGGAGTTTCGGAGGGTCACCAAACCCCCCAAAAGGCACAGCTCGCGAAGGCTCAGGTTACAGCCCAAGTGACATTTTCTGCACAGATCTGTTCTTTCTCCCTTCCCCTTGTATTTCACTTCTGTTGAGTGAATAAAACAAGACCTTCCTCCGCTGTCACGAATTTCCAAAGTCACCTTTGCTCAAGAATCCACAGAGCGATCGTGGGGACTTCCAATTTGCAGTCTTTCAATGAAATTCAAAGGAGATGCTGAGACTTCAGCGGTATAATGAATTTTTCTCTCCCCCCAGCCCTCCCACATGAGGGGAGTTTCACACCATTATTGACTTCTGGTACTTGCAGTTGCAGGCTGCTCCCTCTCAATATTGCCCCAAAGCGCCAGAAGTCTGTGTATCACCAGCAGTGCCAAGAAATTCCCGAAAATCTCTCTGCCTCATTTTCTCCTTGAGCTCCTTCTAGCAAACCAGGCGTAAAGACAATGAGAAAGCCCACGGTACCTACAAACCCCGGTGCTAAACGCTCTATTGCCCCTCTGAAAAAAACAGTATCCCCCCTGACAACAAAAAAATCATCATTTTTATAACAGAGGCCAAAGGAACCAGAGCCCTTCAAACTGGCAAATAATTCACTTGTAAAACCAGCCGTGCTCTTTGCTGCATACCCGGATCCTTCATTTATACAGCAGTGAAACAACCTTCTCTATTCAGCACTTAATTCCTCAACACTTAACAGGTTTATCTCTAATAAAAACAACTTAAATGGAAAGTGTGTTATAAACGGGGATTATTACACTTCAGTAACTGCTTTATGCCTTATTTTAACATATTTTCATATTTTCCTGTGTATTTGTTTTCCGGAGCTTTTTAAAGGAGTCAGTAAAAGAAAAGAAAAAAAAAAAAAAAAGCCGTAGAAATTATTTCCCCGAGTACTTTCAAGTGTTTTAAAAACAGTCTTAAAAGTAGCAAGCTCCCTCTGCAATTATGAACCGAAAAAATAACGGCAGACTTCTGAATGGTAATCACATCTCCCCATCCCTAAAATGAGAAATAAATGTTAAAAGAGTGCTTACTGCTGTTATTAGAAAGTTCTGATCCTGAAGTCAGTTAGTGAGCTTAATGACCCATAACTACCAGTCATTAGCAATCCATGCTCTCTGTGCTCCCTTTATTTGTAAAGAAAGAAAAAAAAAAATCCAAGATACTCGAGAAACTTTGTTCAATTTAAAGTCAAACCTTATGAAGTCATGTTTGGCAACTTTTCTTGGTTTCTCCTTCTCCTCCTCCGAACCAAAGACAGTTTAGGACTGCAATACATCATTTACAACACTAAATGGAGGTAGGGAGGGAAGAGAGTACACGGGGCTGCTAACTGCCCACTCCAGACACGTAATATTGGAATATGCTCCAAACGCAGCCAGTCCACCCGTCAGGAGGATCGGGAAGGTCTCCTGAAAGCTCTCCTCTCCCTCCTTCCTCCTCCGGCAGCACCAGCGCCAGGGACTGTACATAGGGCCGGGGGTGTCGCAAGACAATATTGAAGAGAAAACAAATAAAATACTACGCAAAAAACTAGTGATGAAAAACCACTAATTAGCTGACAAATTTGATGTAAAGCACTAATGAGAGCCATGTGTGGTTCTCCAATTTAGTTTTAAAAATAGCTTCTGACTTCAAGCATTACTATGTGACCCCACCGATGGATTCATGTTGTGCATTCAGAAAAGTTGCTTTCAAGCAGGAGAGTGCTATCGAACCTCTCGCCAGCCAGCCCTGCTAATGCAGCGAGCAGGGCGAGCGCAGAAATAGCAAGCAGAGCGATGGGCTCAGGTAAGCGCTCCTGGAGGGAGCTGGCCATGCCCTACATTTTGGTCGGCCCAACGGCTCTACCCTTGGTCACCTCCTGCTCTTCTCCTGAGCCCTCAAGCCCGGCTTCCCCTCCTGCTCCGTGCCACGCGTCCCTCCCCAGTCACTGTGGGATGCACCCTGCCTCCAAATAAACAGGCGAGACTGGGGGGCCACCACCTGCCAGGGACACCATGGGGCTGCCACCTCCTCGGGGTGGCAGCGAGCCTGGCGGTGGCTCCGGAGGGATGGCCAATGGCTTTCCATGAGGGAGGTCCCACACGCTCCTGGCCCTGCTCTGCCCCCAGCCCCACCTCTGCGCGGGGCTGACGGCCAGTGGTTGCTCGACAGGTCTCTCTAGAAGAAAGCCGGGGAGGAGACGCTTCCCTCGTCTTGCAGAACTGTCCCTGTTCTGCAGTAGGAGGGGAGCTAAAGCCTATTTGTATTTATTTGGTTAGTTCTGAATGAAAAACACGGGAGGAACTGGCTCAGGAGAAGTGACAAGCCAGTGTGCCCGGGGAAGGGCTCCCTGGAGATGCACCTCCTGCCCTGCCCATCTCCAGCGCCCTCCCACAGCCCAGGCGAGCCGATGTTGGCCTTTCTGGTACGCTCTCCTCCTCCTCTTCCACCCCTCCCCTCTGCAAATCCCACTCCAAAAAGCTCAGCAAGTCTCTGGTGAACAGGCAGCTCTGGCATCCCAGTGTCTCCCGCCAATGCCAGGGAGCCGGAGCAGAGGCCGTGCCACAGGTCCTGGCAGCGCCGGGGAGGGCTCGCAGCAACCTCATTCCCTGACACCGCAACTCCCTCGGGGTGCAAAGCAGATGTAAACTCGCCCTCGGCAGCCAGATGATGTAAGGGGAAATCTTTACATGGCAAAGCGCCAGTGGAGCTGACCTCCCGTCTCTTCCCTGCTCCCAAATCCCAGCGCAGCTGTATGCCGCTGATCTCCGTGTGCCACAATTAGCCTTTAAGGAATATGGCAAGATTCTTCTAGTTGAGCAGCACAAAGGCTGCTCTAGCTCCCGCCCAGGACAGGATTGGCCCCGTACGGTTGGGTATGCAACACACTGCCAAACTCGTGCCTCCCACAGAAATGCTCTCCCTGCCCAAGGACTGGTGCTGTGCAGTCACTTTTCCCCTGCAGAACGGTTTCTCTCGGTGCCACACAGCCTGCTGCCTTTGCTGGGACAGCGGTGTATGGGGTGACGGGGCAGACCATGCCACAAACCCCCGCCGCCCGCGGCAGAGGGTGCGCAGGCTCTCCGCAGGCTTGGAGAGCAGCCCAGACCCCGTGCGCGGCTCCCAGCTCCCTGTCTGCTCCCAGCTCCGAGCGGGGTCTGAACCTCAACTTGCCACCTGCACCTCCAGGAGAGCACACCTGGACTCGGCAGCTCAGGTCCTGTCCGGTGCACGCCACCAGTGCGACCCAGCAGCTCCTCTTCAGCTTCAAACCAACAACCCGAGCCCCGCGCGACGGCAGGGATCACACTGGGCATGGGTGAGAACGTGCTTGGGAGAGGTGCCCGTGTGATCTCTGAGCTTCCTCCTGCCACATGAGTGGTCTAAACGCAGGGGTCCTCCTTTGGCATCCAAGGCTTTTTCCTACATCAGCCGAGGAGCCTTGCACAAACAGGTTTTTCCCTGTTGGCTCCCACCCGTAGCGCACATGGCGTGGGGGATGGAAGCCCTGCCTGGCTCTCCTGCCCAAGCGAAAGCAGAAGAGGCTGCTCCCACATCTGCCTGCTGGTTTAAGTGCATTCCCACCCACTGAAGGATGCCAGAAAGGATCTGTCTTCCCTCCTGGATGGATCCCCTCGCCCTCCTCGCCTCCAGAAGGCCACTTAAGGAATACGGAGTAACTCGGTACCCTGTCACCCCACGCCGGCTCCTCCAGCCCGTGGGCAAGGAGAAACAAAGCCAGGGTGGCCACACCAAAAGCCCTGACAAGTGTCTTTGGGGGAAAACACCACCACAGCCCCCAAATTAAAAACATAATGAACCCCTACATGGAACCTGTGATTTGTCCATGAAATACCCTTGGACATCGCTCCGGTCCATACCCCGAGACACGCGCTCAGCGCAGAGCAGGGAAGCTGCGATTCCTGTGGTTGCATCCTCCCCACCACTACCGAGGCAACAAACATGAGCATGTTGGTGCATTTCGTCTGATGTGGGCACCTGCAAAACTGGTTTGACTTTTTTTTTCCCCTTTTTTCTCCCCCCCAGCAACCACAAAAGATACAAGTCTGAGTCACAGCCAACCTGAAAAACAGCCCCATGCTTCTGGACAAACTCCCCCCCAAGACATCCTACTTCAAAACATTGTTTTCTAACCGCTACTAATAACCTACTTTGTAATCTACTTTATCTAAACATAATTTCCCATTAAGTGAAGTAATTCATTTTGCTTATAATCCTGCTCCTGACAGCATTTTATTCAGGGCAGCAGAAAAGACATCCTCAGAAAACAATGCAAACAAAATACACAGGGCGAGGTCAGAGGAATGTCAAAGATAAAAAGAATTTTGTGAGATGGGATGCAGAAAGCTCAGGGATCAGCCCCCAGATGTTACAAACCACCTTTATAAGACAGGTGAGAAGTCAGCCATCTCTGGGATAAATCTGAATTAAAAAGGAGCAATAGCTACTGCCTTTATCATTAGCCAAAAAAGCCACAAGGACTACAGCACCTGGGCAGGGGGAGAAAATAACAACCCGTGAAACTGTTACATGACCTAGATTTTGCTGAAGAAGTGCGGAAGTAATATTTTTTTTCAGCAGCATCTGCTGCCGTTTCTTTTCTTTTTCCAAAAAAGTAAAAGAGAAGGCAGAAGCCTCGTTAGCGCTGATGCTGGCATCGCCAGCCATACATCATTTACACCGAAATCATTGCAGGGCAGGCAGGGCAAAACACACGCCCTCAAAAGCACGTCCTCACCCTCCGCCTCTGGCTGTGTTTCATTTTTGAGAAGAGAAAATTGCTTTAGCCAAGAAGGAGGCAACATCTGCCCCGTTTTTAATATTTCAAGCTGACTTTTTAACCAGACGGTTTGTTTTATGCAGGTGCAGCCCGGAGCGAGTGCCTGATGTAAGTGCGAGAGAGGGTCTCTGAGGGCACCTTCCTCCGCCTGCTGGTGTTTCAGTTTGCAAGGGTTAATAGCTCTACACCAATCTCAGCAACTGTTGACACAAAATAGGTGGAGATCAGGTCTGTGCAAGCACAAAATACCAGAAAGGCAAACTATATGTAAACACACTTCAGATAGCTATGACAAGAATAGACCAAAACCTGACTTGCAAAGCAGTGACAAACCATTACTCTCCCCTTCCCCCCTTTTTTTTTTTAGGTGTGTTGAGGGTACGTATTTTTATTTCATTAATTTTTTTTTTATATTGAGGGTATTTTTCCTGACAGAAGCATCTCTTGCACTAAAAAGAAACCAAGCCCCGAGAACTGTATTTGCAGAAGATGGTGCAGAGTACTCCCCTTGCTTACAAAGCAGCATTTCCACAATACAATAGCAACCTGGATGGGTTTTTTTAAAGCCAAACTCTTGTTTTGAGACAGTGCACACCTGAATCTCAGCCTTTTTAAACAAAAAGTAGCAAACAAAGCCTTCTGACCCCTGATCCTGCAGAGCAAAGCTAGGGCAGGAGTGGAGAAAAGAGCAAGGGGCGAATGTTTGCACAATGCTGTTTCATCTTATTTCCCTGACACCTGACAGCACATTCGTTACAGAATATTAATGCACTGACAAAAAAAAGTTTGTCAGGTACAAAAATACCCCAGAAGAGGATGGAAGGCCTGAGGAACTGAGGGAAAACGGGGGGGGGGGGTTGGCTGCGTATTAACTGCTCAAGCGCTGAGCACCTTGTGTTAGTCGAGACTATTGGCAGGTAAACCCTGTTTGCATCACGCGATGCTCTGCAGTGGGAACCAACCTTTCTCCCTCAAAAAAGCATCTGTGTGAATAAAGTAACACCAGTTATTCTATTTGCTCAGTGCTCAGGACGCCACTAATTAGTCTGTTAGTTTGTGCAAAACGATTCCGCATTTGAAATAAATGGTGTTTCCTCTGCTGGCTTTCCCCAGCCCAAATCTGGGGGCTGCCGGAGTGATGGTTAGGGGAAATATCCTCCCCTGGCACTTGTGGGCAGGGTGAGCCCTGCTTTGGGGCAGTTTGGGATGCAAGGAGACTGCTGAGGCTGGACTGAGCAAGAAACCCAGGGTCTATGGGCTCTCCAGGGCGAAAGCCCTTCCTATGCTCCACTTGAAGTCATAGAATCATTGAATGGTTTGGGTTGGAAGGGACCTTAAAAGACCATCTAGCTCCAACCCCCTGCCCTGGGCAGGGACACCTCCCACCAGCCCAGGCTGCTCCCAGCCCCATCCAACCGGGCCTTGGACACTGCCAGGGATGGGGCACCCACAGCTGCTCTGGGCAGCCTGTGCCAGCTCCCTGCCACCCTCACAGTGAAGAATTTCTTCCTGATACCTGATGTAAATTGACCCTCTTTCAGCTTAAGAGCCCCAGAAGCCAAGGGGAGCCCTTCCCCCAAACCCCTCTTCATCCACCTCCTCCGAGCCCCTGCCCTTTTTGGAAATCTGCGTGTGTTCCGTGCCAAGCTGCATCGCCACCTTCGTCCCGCATGCTGAAACCAAACCCCGCACGTTTACATCACCGCGCTGCATTTTTAAATGGATTTACCGAACGAAAAAAAATACCACCCTAAAATCCAGTGATACGATGGCACCTGATGGCTCTAGATTCACAACTCTTCCTCCTGTAAGCTATTTGCTCAGCTTTTCTAATAATACCTTGGCTGCCTGGCAGCTCTCCAGGGCTGTCTAAAGCAATATGCAAGCTAAACATTTTTTCATCTGATTTCAATATTTTCTTATGAGTAACTATACAGGATTTTACCTAGTGAGTATTCCTGATTGCTGTAATTTAAGAACAGAGAAATAGACTACAGATGTAATATTATTATTACAATTGGCATTCAAGGTGAAAGGCATAACAATTAGCTAAGACTTAGTGAAAACATAAATGTAAAAATCTGCTTGAAAAGCTCGGCACATGGTACATTTAGAACAGCTAATTTACCACACATATTCTGAATTGCTCAAACGGTGCAACAGTTCACCAAGCAAGATCCTTTTTTTAATAGTTTTCCTGGGGTTTTGTGGGGTTTTTTGGGGGCGTGTGATTTTCATGTTGCAAACACCTACTGTCTTATTTTACTCTGGAATAACAAACAATATGTATTCGTTAAACTTGAAGCATATATTCTTTCTTATTTCTATTTTCTCCTGCTCTCGCATGGCTTCCCCATTAACAAAACTGTGTTTAAATAACACCTGCACACGTATTCTTGAATCACATAGAGAAGAAAAGTAAATAGTTTCCAAAATCTGAGGGTTAAGTTTGTATTACCGAAGTTGAGAGGATAATTTGTGAATGTTTTAACATTTACAAGTAAATAAGTACTTGTATTTACTGTATCTGATTACTGAGAAAAGTATTTGTTATGTTCTTACACAGATTCAAATTGCATCTTGACCTTTTCTCTTTTAATCTGTTTACTGCAACAAAAGCAGTAATAGATACATCTGAAAACAAGCCTGTATTTTCCTCGCCTAGGACTACAAATCCCTGCACGCGACGTGCTCTGCAAAGTGGCAAACCGAGTATCTGGCTGCTTTATTGTAGCCCGTGCTTTGGTAGGCAGCGGGGGTAAAAACCCACCCCCTGCATATAGGACCAGCACCTGCTTTTGCTGTGCTCCCTCCCCCACTTACACCCTAAAAATAGTGCTGAAGTGGGACTGAAGTGGTGCAGTGGTCATGTGCTGGCCTTCTGCATGGGGTGAGGATCGCCCTCAGCAAAGGAACTGAGCAAAGGTGATGCTGACACTTAACGCCCAGCCCCACGAAGGAACCTTCCATCCCCTCCAAGGGGCTGATGTGGGGCTCAGCACACAGGAATCACCACACAACAACATCACTTGGATTTGGGGGAGAGTGGGGTGTGCTTTAGATGCACCAAATCCCAGGCATGCTACGATAAGAGAATCACAGTGGGAAAACAGGGCCCTGGGACTGTTTTTCCAAGAGGTGGCAGGGTGGAGAACCACACAGCCGCTCCTCCTCCCCCTGCGCCTCTGCGGAGGGGTGGGCAGGGGCTTTCTGCATCTGCCCCATCTGCATCCCCCCAACCGCTCCAGCAGCATCCCCTCACCTGCGCCCCTCCATCTGCCCCATCAGCATCTGTCCCCATCTGCATCCCTCCATCTGCATGTCCCATCTGCCCCATCAGCAGCTCCCCCCGTGCCCCCCATCCGTACCCTCCCCACCTGCCCCGTCTGCTCCACCTGTAACCCCGCCATCTGCAAGCCAGGCCAGGCAGGACCGGGAGCAGATGGGAAGGACCCCCTGGCTGGGTGCTGGGGAGCTATCCCCCAGGAGGAGTACAAAATCCTCCCATCCCCGCTGTGCCACCCTGCCTGCCTGTCCTGTGACACGGAGCTTCATCCCCTGCCCCGTGCACTTCCCGCAGCAAAGCTCCACCACCACCCTCAGCCACGAGCAAAGAGACAGGAGAAAATGTCCTGCTGGAGGGGAATTGTGATGGGGCTGAAAGAGTAATAAAGAATTTCTGCGTGTCTATGTCCTGGCTGTGCCAGGTACAGCAGGGTGGTCTGCTCTTCCTATGGCAAACCCATCACACTCATCACCTGGCTGGTCTTGGAGCCCTTTTAAAATTTCTTTTTTATAAAGGTTCAGCAACAATAACTTCAGCTGTCTCCAAGAAAAATATTAAGGAAATGTATATTATTCGATGTTTTTTTCCCATGTGTTTGGTTGGGGGTTGTTGGTTTTTGGGGTTTTTTTTGAAAGCCTAGGAAATTATACACAAAGTTGAAATTTAAAGAGGCCAAGGTCATAAAATCAAGAACTCAAGAGTTAGGAAACTGTATTATTAGAGCTGCTTGCGCCCTATTCTTTAATCTCCTTTATATGCCACAGCTCCATTACCAGCTCATGGCACAAATTCCAATAGGGCCCAGTGCCTCAGCCACCCCAGTGACGACCCGTCTGTTTTAACAACAGGCTAGTCTCTATAATGTAGAAAATTTGATTTCTACAGGAAATAAACTTAATCAAAGTTGAACAAATAATGCAGCAAGCAGCAAGAAAAGCAAAGCAGTCCTGGTTGAAGCAGCTGAACACTGCACTGGAGAAGAGGATTCAGCTCTGATGCTGCCTTGGGCGCTTCGGGAACTGCCGAGTAAACCATCAAGCCCAAACTTTTCACCAGCAGTGACCGATCTCCACATCTTTCCTCCATACCCAGCGCTGAGGGCTGGCAATGTAAGACACTGAGACACTCCAAACCTGGAGCTTCCACTGAAACTTGGGAGTTTTGGTGGTCGTCAGACCTTAAATGTGGGTAACGCTGTCGTTTCGAGTCATCCCACCGTCCCAGACCAACCCACCACCAGTGGCTGTGGTGGACCTGGACTCTCCCGAGCCTCACTCATCACCTGTGAACCAGCACAACGCTACTCTCTCGCTGCAAAGTAACTGCAAAAGCATCATGCAGACCCACAACCCCAGATGCACACAGGCAAGCAGAGGTCAGGGGAGGACTTGGGTATTTCAGCCGCCAGCGCCATAGGAAAGCCCAGCAGTAATTATTAATTCCATCTTCAAGCACGCTTTGAATACAGCTCAACAAACGAGGCACTGAAGAATGAGGGTAAGATAAAATATTGACTAGCTGCTCCATCATTGTCTGGTCCATGCCCTAGATAGCACAAGGGTATTTTGGAAAAAGCAGAATGGAAACATCTAATAAAAGGCTGGAGCTTTAAAGATATGAATTTTCAAACTTTTTTTTTTTTTTATAAAAAAGATCATTTTAATGCAGTTGTACGGAACTCTGCTTAAAGAGAGTCACATATAGATATGCACATAGAGGGAAGTTATACAGGCACATTATTCTACAAATATACAGACATTTATCTGTGTGTACCTAGACTTTCCTAAAACATAAACAAGCATCTGACACATAATGCAGCCCCTGATGAGAATTGCTCTCTTTTCTCCGTAGAGTACCAGCAGTAATTATTTACCATTAGTTCTTAATGGGAAGAGGTTCAGCTGGGGATGTAGTAAACAAGAAAACTGTATAGATTGTTCAATATAGCCTGGCTGGCTCTCAGCTGAGGTACGAAGTGATTGGATCGCACCTCCTGGATATTTCAATCCCTGTTTTCATCACCAGGGAAAAGCACCTTATTAACCTGGACTTGGTCTGGTCCCTTCCACGTCCATATAAGCAACACTGTCAAGACCATACAAGCATCCCTCCTAAGTTCACGTTCCCATCCTTCCAACCCTGAGCTGCTGAGGGGCTCAACGACTAGCGAGGCACAGGGACCTCACAGGTTCGTTTAGACCAACCACACCTTGAATTCTGCTACCTTTCTACCTGCCATCTTTTTTTTAGAATTTTTTTTTTAATGATTTTTTTTTTTCAGCAGGGAATAGGCTCTCTCTTCCCACAACCGCCTGTGACAAAAGGACGGTCCTAAAAGGAAATGCTGGTGATTCCCAAGCAAAATCATCGCACATGGGGAAAAAAGAAAAAAAAAAAGGGGGGGGGGGGGGGGGGGCGGGGGGAGAAAAATCCTCCGTGAGGATTGTTTCATTAGTTTAAAAAAATAAAAACTACCCAAGGAAAAGGGTCGAGTTAAAACTGTGGTATTTTTAAAGACATGCCCTACCACAGATCCATTTTCTGGCACGTCTCACATCATCACCCCATTCCTGTGACTCCTCCACCATCAATGGGAGTTGTGTGCATCAGCCCGGGGAGCCCGAACACCGGGCAGGCTGCATGTGAAAAGCACCATTTTTTTCATTATGGCAGAGGACCGAAGTATGCAACTAGCACATACGGTAAAGGCATTCAAAATATGACAAAAAAAATTGTTCAAATGCTTTCAATCTGCAGAAAACAAATGCTCTCTTCACTGGCTGCTCTGTGGCAAACTTCTAATTCCATCCAGAAAATCCAGCATTCCCAGTCTGGGCTAACGACCATGCTACCAGACATGAGTTTATGTTTTTCATGCACATTTCATGTATTCCCACATGCTGTGTTGCTGCCAATAATTTATGACTGATCTGCACCCAGCCTGCCCTTCAGCATTTTATTTAATCTCTGCAACAGTGATTTACAATGACTCATCATTAATACAAAAATGTACATGTGTGTTAACAAGTTTGGAAGAATCTAAGGAGGAAGGCAAAATTTTTTGCAAGTCGTGGCTGAATGACTTATGAGCCCGCTGAATTAAGGCAAAGCTCACCAGAAACGAGTTGTTAGCTCTTCCCTGCAGCAAACAATCTAGGCCAGAAGAGTTTCTTCTCCTGCAGACTGCCTTAGAAGAAAAGGGATTCCGCAAAAGGCTGGGGGAGGGCTGCCCCACAGCCCCCAGTATTTGGGATTTGGTCACCCCGTGGCTGGATGTTTCCCCAGGACGCGCGTGTCTGTGCGCAACCCGCACGCTCGGCTGCAGCCGCCTGGTTTCTCAGCATCCATCACAAAAAGCAGGGGCTGAGCTACCACATCTTGGCATCTCTGCCCACCACCCGTGATTGAAGCGAGCTGCCACTGTCTCTACAGTGTTAAATCTTCATGCGGCTGGGGAGGGAAGGGGGATTGCCTCAATAATTTATACAATTGTAACACTACGGCAGAATTACCAAACGAGCTCAAGCAGAGGAAGCCTGCCCTACATCCACAAGACTTCACTTATAATGTATTTTGACCGGCTTTTTTTTCGTTGCACATAAGGAACGTATAAAAACACATCTGACACCATGCCAAAGTGAAAACTCCTCAAATCTGAGCCAAGACGGGTACTGAAAAACACCCCGAGAAGTCACTCGGGGAGAAATTCCACCAGCTTTAGTTCAAAGCATCCCACGTCCATCATCCCGACAAACGTCTTTGGTGGAGCATCCTCAGCCGACGTGCCTGCGGGTGCCAAACCCTACGCTCCCGAGCCCCTCTGGAGCAGCACACACTTGCTCCAGGTTAAAAAAGACCCCTGACCAACACACGGAGCTTCTCAACTGGCCAAAGTGCCTATCTGAAGGACAGCCACATCCCCCAGGGGATCGCCTGGGTGAAGGCTGGAGGACGTAAAGCTGAAGGAAACAGTCATTTCTTCTGGCTGAGCCAAAATACTGTGGGTTACATTTCCTACTAACACATATTTTATGTTTAGTGCCTTTTATTCCTCCATTTTAAAGTAAGTATCTCGGAAGCATACTTCACACCCACTAAGTATTTGGTATTTTCCTTTATTCAGTGTCTTAAAGGGCTGCAAAAAATTGATCTCCCAGGGCTGCTGTGGGGTCACAGAAATTGATAACCCTTACAAGCTATGCTTATGTGAGCCTGCCTGCGTCTCCCAGATAGTGCACTTTGTAAATTAATCCTCCAAAGGCAAATATATTGTAAGTAGCTTGTTATCTCTAAAGTACTAAATTGAAGAATACATGGGATTATATTGACAGAAATTACATTTTCTGTAATGGGGTTTAATATATCTGAAATCTCTCCCATAGGCTCCTACTCCCTCAAAGAGAGGAGGGTTTGTTAATGTAGGTGCAATGGACATCAAGAGCAAATTTATTCACTAAAATGGATTAGGCCATGTAATCAGAGCTTCAGTAATATTAATCTCTGACACTTATTGTACGGGAAAAAAAATACTTTTGTCTGCAAACTGGCATTCCTCCCTCCCCTTTCCCCGGCAGGCTCGCTGTTTGCCTTGGCCATTTTCTGGGTATTACTTCAAAGAGGATAAGGTTTCCCCATCATAAACACTAATCTAAAAATATTAGGACAATTAATTAGATACACTCAGTTTTACAAGGTATTAGATTGCAATACACTTCAAATATGACACTTGTTCTGGGATAGTGGGAGAAACCTGCATTTTGATGCAGTAACAAAGGGCAATAAATCAGATTTTGGGGGTTTTTTATGGGGTTTGCTGTTGTGTTTTTATACTTCAGTCACCAGGAATTCTCACCGGTTGCCTTCTCCATGTCCCAGACGGTTAGCAACCCAAAATCCACTGCAGAAACACCACGGATCCCCCTTTCCTTCGAAGAAATCACTACCACAAACAGATCGGGGGCTCCAGCACCCCTTAGCTGCAGTAAGTAAGACCGCTCCACACCATACTTCAGCAGCAAACAGCCAGGCTGTCCTCAAAGTTTACCCAAACTTTCAAAACTGGACTTTTAAAACAAACTGGTAAAGAGGCAGAAGGATGTCAGTCAAAAAGACACCCCCCCCCAACAACATTAAACCAAGCATGGCAGCATCCCAACGTAACCACACGCTCCACAGAGACGGTGCCCACCTGCCCCCTCCTTTCCACCCAACACCTAGAGCTCTTCCAAGCCCACCACCCTCCTCATGGATGTGGCTTCTAGGGCAGAAGACGCATCCACAGTCAGGAGGAGGACCGGTACCCAGATGGGAACACACCGAAACCTGCCCAAGCAACGGGAAAACACACACGGCTTCTTTTCCGCGGTAGCAAACCTCCTCATTCCCGTAACCGAAACTGCGCACCCGGCTACATCCCTTTTGCATCAATAAACTGCTGGGGGAGGGGGGGAGCAGAGAAGGGCGAGGTGTGTCCTCAAAAATGCAAAGCGTTAGCCGGAGGGTGCCAGCGGCCGCATAGAAACACTGAGGAAAATTACTTACCAATTGTTCACTTGAAGTATAGTGAGCCCTGTGTCTTGTGCCAACTGCTTTTTCTGTTCTTCTGAAGGGTAAGGGTGCTACAAGACACCAAAATAAATATAAACATTTAAAACAATGCTCTTTTTTTTTTGGCCTACTTTTTATCTTAAATTAAGAAAAAGAAGAAAAAAACCCAAGCAGAAGCGGGACATCTATTATTGAAAGGTGAAAATGCTGAGGTGTGTCACTCTTTTATAATTATTAATGGGCTACTACATCACTTAATTAATGGCAGTAAAAGACAAGCCAATTATAAAGATTAGTGAAGTGGAGAAATAACTGCTTAGGATACTGGCAGTACCTTGATACTCAAGAAGGATATTTGTTGCATTAGCTGAAAGTTTTTGCACTTGTCTCAAATGACCGATTAGAGTCAAATCACCTTCCCCCCCCCGCCCCCCCCCCCCCCCCCGCATTTCACAGAACAATAAAGAATGCGATAAAGCACTTCTCTGTAAAACTAAAACACACTGATGTTTTCTGAGATAGTGAAGACAAATCTTGCCAGTGCCCCAAAATAATTTGCAAATAAGATCAGCATCCTGAACATAAACAAACGCCCCGGTTTTGAACACAGGCCAACGCAAGGTCAATGATCAGCACATTTTTGCCTGACATTAACATAGCTGTGCTGCACTAATCCTAAGAGACAGAAAATAAATACTGGTTTAATTGAAGATAATGTTAAAATTCAATCATAAGTTAAGTTTCTTGTGAGAACTTGATTGCTTTCTCAGAAAATTTGCTTCTGCCTGAATACCGACTGCTTAATAAATCAACAGCAAAAAACACAGCCAAGTTTGAAATTTAGAAATGGCATTTCTGTTCTTTTCCTCCATGTAAAAAGGCAACAGCCAAATATTGCCAACGTAACAATTCCCAGGAAAAACCCTGTTTTGAGGGTCTGGCTTGGCTCCTGACCCAGACACCCAAGCCTCAGCACACATCATATTCAGACCTGGTCTGCTGCAAGGTACTTGGTAACATTTTCAATAAAGCTAATTTGATGTAACTGGTTAGACCTACCCCAACACCCCATTTAGCAGCTGGGTGTCACAAAGCATTTGCTGTTATACACCCATCCCCTTTTTTCCCCCCAAACATTCCCATACTCTTTGGACCTACTCTTTGGTGTAATATTACATGAGATGTAAGCTGAAACCTTGTAAAGCGTAAGAATTTAAAACCTCGTAAAATTCCACAATCTTATTGGTATCGTAACTATTTAGCAGATTTTATATATTCTTGTAAACAGCATAATCTGACATCTAATGGCAATGTCCCACGCCTGCATCACCTCGCTTTACCAAACAGCAATTTTTGTTGTAACACAGGCAACTTCCCTCGGCCCAGCACGCCTGTCTCAAAGCCCGTGGCCATCACCACCAAAAGATACAGGTTTTGCACCCCAGAATGGTGGGGAATTTCCCATTCTTTTAAAAATTCTGATTTCTTGACAGTAAGCCCACAGGTAACCTGTACACCTGTAAACTACCCTACAGTGTTTTCTGCATGCGCGTGAAAGAGCCCCAGAACTGTGAAGTAAAGACACGGGAGAGGGGAGGGGATTTGACTTCTTGTCTTTATGGGTAATTTGCATTTTGCACATGTGAAAATATAGCATGAATTTCATTGTCTGCCTTATATGCACGCGCATCAACAACAAACAGTGGTACTTGACTTACGTCCATCTATCCGAACATAACGTTTTGCTTCTCTTAAAACCAAAAAACCCTACAGAAATCATTTGTAACATTCTCATCTGTATAGTTTACTTCCCATTTCATTACTTTGCTATCAAGCGAGGAAAAAATTATTCTTTTTTTTTCTTATTTCACTTTGCCACCTTACATGTGATCTAATTTTAAGTAATTGAACAAACTGTGTCTAATTTCATGCAGCAAGCAATAATTACTAGACAGCCTCTAGCTATTGGAATTGAGAACTCTGTCTCCATTAAGCAATTTTCAATTGTTCTGGACTTTTTTCCAAATAGACAAGACTGGATAAAATTAGCCATCAGAATAATACAGTCACTGTAAAAATCATTGCTTTAAAAGTCCCAAACCCCAAACTCCTCAAACTGTGGTAACTTTAGGGTCATCTGATTTTTATGGGTTTTTTTCTTCATATCCTAGCACAGCATAAACTTTTAATTTCATGATAAATCTGTAATTGCCATAATCACATGACAGCCTGGGACTTCACGTAGCTAATCCCTCTTAGCTAAAGGTTCACAATGCGGCAGGCTTTTAACTATGATTTGGTGTGGTTTAAAATAATCTTAAATGCTGGCTATCCTTATTATATAAGCTTTCTGTGGGTTGTACGAGTTGTTCCTTTGTAGGCTAAAAAAAAATAATAAAAAAAAAATGACTTGACAAAGAATCAGCATGCCACAGGCTAGGTTGCTATAAAAACATTCAAAGCCTTGTTGCATTCCCACCCACAGGGCTAGGAAGGCCTGTGCTACAGGCAAAGGCAGACATCACATTGCAACAGAGAGAAATGGGGAAACCCTGAGAACTGCCATTTTACGAAGAAATAGGAAATTCAGTCGAAACTGTTGCTTGTTGGTCTTTATTTCACCCGTGCAAGAACGACAGGTGCCTCCCAAAAGCTTTCTGATGGTTGTTTAAAGGGATAAAGACACAGGCGCGGAGATATGTGTATATGTATTTGCACATATATGTATATTATATTTGCATGTGTACGTAAAAAATATATATAACAATATATAAATATATGTAAACATATATAAATATATATAGAAGTCAAATGGTTTAGTTTTAGGTAAGCCTGTGAAGAGCAGGGACTTGGACTTGATGATCCTTATGGGTCCCTTCCAACTTCAGATACTCTACGATTCTATGAAACATCTAAATATATAGATATATGAATATATACGGAAGTGTGCGTCCAAAAAGACCGTGCTGACTCCGGTTGGCAAGTCCACCTCTCACTCTGGATCACTTTGGGATATCAAAGCAAATTGTACCACTGTTCAATAAACAGTGACTTGAGACCTTCACTTTGTTGTGTACATTAGCTCCTACCATTATCTCTTAAAAGCTTAATTATTTGCAAACAATTGATCAAGATGGGAATTGGAGAAAAGAGATGCTGGACCACCGGGAGAGCTGCAATGCATTAGGAGAGCAAACAGAATTACCTTTAGGTCTTATAATCAGAATTAACGATTGGGACCGTACGCGGGGCAGCGCGAGAGGCTGTAACGCTCTGGCTGGAGTGTTTTCCATTTGATCTGCATTAACACCTCCAGTGAAAGCCATAAAACGGTGATTACAGATGGAAAGGCTGACCCTCCTTCCCAGAACCAGCCCAGCCTGTGCATACTGGAAGACTACAGACAGGCTTTCTTGCCAAGGCCAAAGGAAAAGGGCAAATCCAAGGGGAAAAAAAAGTAGGAAGCAGGCAGGTTAAAAAAAAAAAACAAACAAACAAAAAACCCCAAACAAAAAAAATAAACCCACCACATTTGAAAGAATAAGGCTGACAAGAGATAAGGACTCTGAATCTGGCTCCAGTATTTTCTGATCATGCCTGCTGCTGCTACAGCACTACAGAGCAGCATCCACCAAATGGTATGAGACCTAGCGCTTTTTCCCTTCCATAAATCTAGCGCTGAAATGCGGATTGTTTGGCACCATTAATGTGTTTTTGAGGCTCTGTGGTATTACTTTTAATAATGACTTAGTACAGAAAGTGATTGCTTAATAACACCATCAAAGTCTGCATGCAAATGAAAATTATCCCTGGGGGATTTGCCCAGGGTAGTATGAACAGTTAAGGAACATTTGAAAAGGTAAAAATAACTATGCAAAATATGAGTCAGAGCAGTCGTTTTAGCAGTAACAAAGAATTCAAAGTGACAGAGAGAAAAATGTAACTTTCCATCATATTCTCTCGTCACTGTTTTATGAATTGTATTTAGAAAGCAGCAGTCCTAATAAAAGCCCCTTTTTAAGGCAGCCGAGATCATTTTAGCAAAACAAACAATAAGACTTCTTTTTTTTTCTTACCACCTTTGACTACAGCCAATGGGTAAAGCCTCCAGCAGACACAGATGGAAAGCGTCCAAGTTTGTCTCTTAATGATACCCCTTGTCTGAACGAACTCCTTCCCTCAAACGTTCCACCCTGGGCTGCAAATGCTGGATGCCAGGACAGCGACAGACCTTATCTTATCTGTAACCCCGCTATCAGTAACACCCCCCTTCTCTCCGCCTTGCCCACCAGCGCATCATGATGGTGGCAGAAAAATAGGAAAATAATCCTGCTGGATGATGGGAGGCAAACCTGCTCCTTCCCAGCCCCAGGTTACACATTGCTCCTGGTGCCTGGGCACCAGCCCTGCCACAGCACAGGGGCAGGAGCCACCCCCAAGCAAAAGGTGGCACATTACGCTGTAAGGATGTCATGGCAAGCGTCCAGTGTCGCCCTTATCGCGGCAGCGCCGTCGCCTGGCTGCCCATGCTGGGAGAACCATTTCGGAAGTCCTTTCATCCCCTTCCTCCAGCCCTCTGCCTCCCCCAGAGCTCAGTGTAACACACCAAGGCGAGGTGACCTTGAGCTAAACTATGGTAGGTGGCGAAGAGAAACGCCCCCCTCCCCAAAACTCATGCCCTCAGGAGTGTCTATTACCCATCTTCTAACCTCAAAATAAAAAGAAAAAACCACAACGCTATCACTTCCTTGTTCCTGATGAGCCACCCAGCCTACACCTCACCCGGTCACCAGAATAAAGCCCGAGGTCCAGCCCTCCACGGATAAACTCACAGCGGTTTTATGCCGAACCCTAAATCCATGCTTTACCCAGAGATGTGGAGGGTTCGCTACGGCAGCGGTGCAGCGTTTGCATCCCTCCCCTGCCCCTCCCTCCCCCCGGCTTGCATTTGAACTCTTCACATTAGTGATCAAGTTGATCTACGAGAAATTCTCATTATTTTTTTTAATATCCATAATGCCTTCCTATTGTCTCTCAGCTTTATGAATTAGTTTTACTGTTGCAGTGAATGCTTTTTTTGTCCCCTGACTGCACATTATCAAAGGGACACTTTGTGCCTGCCATTTGCATCACAAAAGCGGGGCATGGTGTAGTCTAAGAACAGAGCCTGAATTTATAGCAGTCGAGTCCTGGATCCTCACACATGCCGGCCTCCGAAAGAATAACGGGAGTTCCTGCCTTTGCAAAGTAGCCCCAAAAAATGGCTGGATCGCTCTTCATGAAGCCACAGATCGCAACCTGCTTTCTTCCTCGGCCACCGGCGGATTTAGCGGGAGTGATAAAAGGCGGCGTTGAGCCCCCTCGCCTGTTCCGCAGGCTGCACCGATGGGTTTATAGACCGCTCCTGCGACCTGCTTTATATGCAGGCAAGGCTGTAAAAAGTTGCCAAGTCGAGGTGACCTGCTGGGGTAGGGTGGGCGGGAATCAACTCGGAAGCTGCAAACTCGATCCTGTTTATCCCACGGGACTGCCTTGCACGTTGGAGGAAACACTAAACACCGAAAGGGAAGCTGTTTTATTAGAAATGCATCTACGAGGCCGGGAGGTAAAAAGCCCGTGCAAAGTTTGCACAGCCTTTTCTTGGCTGAGAGCACTGAGTCAGCCTGATAATGCTGTTGAAGTGTGAGCGAGCTTTGGCATTTAAAACTCCTCGTTGCTTTTTCAGCGCAGCAAGAAAACGCGGTCCATATGACACGGTCATGCCGCAGACAAAGCCAGCCTTTTCCTCTTTCAAAAGAAAATATTTCTTCAACTTACTATAATAGTTTAATATCCCCGCAGTCAGATTTTTTTCATAGCATTACTGTTAATAAATCCTCCTGCTGCCAGAGCTATTGAACTGCAAACTATGAACGCAAAATCAACAGGCGTGCTCGGTCTTGTAACGTTAAAAATGCATCGAAGGATGCAATGTGACGAGATGCTGCATCCCTGCATCCCTCCAGTGAGGCCGGGCGCCGCCGCTCCATTGCTGCATCAGCCCATCCCTGGGAGCTGGGGCTCTGAGGCGCTGCCTAGCCCTGCCCTTACAAAAGGGTTTTGCAGGCTGCTTGGGCAGCCCTGCCAAAAAATAAAAGGTGAGGAAAGGAGGCAGAATCCCACTCTCCTGAGGCAAACACTGGGTGTAAAATACAGATCCAATAACCCAGGAGTTACAACATGGGGACACATGTTCACGGCGCAACCTGATTAAAGAGGACTTGGGTTTATATAAAAAACCAAAAACCATCGGTTTTGCAGGCAGAGGGCTGAAAGAGATGTTTCATTTGTGAGGACTTAAGAGGAGGGGAAGAGTACTGGCAACAGCAACACTTTAATGAAGAAGTTATGCTGGGGGGGGGAGGGGAAATTGCTCTGTGCTTCTCTTTTTTTCCCCCGTTTGCCCTTTTGTAAATAATTTTCTTGCAAGAGTTGTCTGAGAACAAGTTTTGGCACTCGCTAACATAAATATCCTTTCCAAGGCTGATGGAGAGACATGGTATGGCTTGGGATGTGCTGCCAATACTTCTCTGGTGGCCCCATCAAATTACTCATAATGTGAGCGCTCATTAAGGAAAAGAAGTTCAGATCATCCCTTGCACAGGATATTACAGAAGTCAGAAAATGGAAAAACCTTTTAACTCATCTAATCCATCCCCTGGCTGCTACAATATTATTCCTTCCATACCATATATTATTACCCACTGCCTTTTCCAGTTGAGCTGCAGCTAGTCCAAGCAATGGTGCTTCTGCTATTTCCTTTTGGAGACACCCTGATAGACCTCAGTGTTTGGAGCTTACTCTGGCTCCTACCGCTTCCCAGCCTAAGCCGAGTCTCCGCAGACACTCCCACACCATCCCTGGGTAACTGAGTGGCACTGTTCCCGTCTGCAACATGCCTTTAGCACCTGTCTGCGTGTGCATGCAGAAACACACGCACAGTGCTTGCACATGCAGGACAACTTCTCTTGAAGCACTGCAGAAGGATGTTTTGCTCTAGCATCAAGATTATCTGTGCTCATGTGACACGAGCGATGCGCATTCCCATCCTCTGCCCTGTCTATTACTATTACTATTACTATACTATTACCATTACCATCACCATTACTTACGATTACTTACTATTACTACTGCTACTGCTATTGCTATTACTATTACTATTATTACTACTATTGTTATTATTCTTTTGTCTTGCCACAGCCTCAAAGTAACAAAGGGCAAGGTAATTAAAAGAAAAATGGCATCCAAAAGATCAGCGAAGCGCTCTTCAGCGCAGCACACGGCCGAAACAATGAAATATCACATCCCAGCGACACGGAAGGAACCCAGGAAATGCATCAGCCGACTTGCAACCACGTTACAGCTAAAATGCACATCCCTGACCGCCGGCTCTGCAGCGAGGCCAGCACCTTTCCCGGGCGGCCGTGGGCTGGCAGGTAGCTGAACCCCAGCCTTTCCTGGGTGAGCGGCTTTGGGGAAGGAGGAAAAAACATCCCTGTCCCCGGCACACTAAAGGAAATCCTGAGTACCTGATAACCCTGTAAAAGTGCTGCTGTTGTTTTTAGGGCTGGCCTAAGACAGATTAGCCCAGGTAAGTATCTCGGAGGCAGCAGCCTTTTCTCAGCAGTAAGTCACTGCCCTTATCTACCTCAGATGACTTTCTAAACAGGCGGGCTTGGGAGCAGCTCAGCAATCGCTGGGGAACACTGGCGCTGGCGGTTGTAATCCCACAGAGCTAAGCTGAAAGCTCTCATTTGTGCTTTCTGCTCCCCCTCTCAGGTGCCTGGGGTCCCTCGGGAGCCCCGTCTGTGAGCAGGGGATAGAAGCTCCCCCACAGCACCCAGGGTGACGGCGGGGGGGTGGTGCTGTATGCAGCCAGGTCCCTGATGCCAGCCGCAGGCTTTAGGAGAGAGCGGGAGCTTTAGGCAGGTTTCCTGGGGTGGCAGCACCCTTGGGAGCAGCCACCAAGCCATTTGGGAAGCGTCCTGTCACAAGCCTGGCCACCTTTTCTCACGGAGGGACCAAGCAAGTCATGCGAAGAGAGTTCAAGGCAACCGCCGTGTCGAGATGCCAACCTTCAGCGCCAAGATGAGACGGGTTTTTACATTTGAGCATTTTCTATTTGGAAAAAAAAAACCCACCCAAAACAAAACACACCACTGAGGAAGGAAATGAAAAGATAAAGCTGCTATTTTGCAACGCCGCTTTGTTGGCATGGAAAGTCCTTGAACAGATGCCCCGTCCACCATTAAATATTCACAACATATCCTTGTAAAAGAATAAAGCCCACTCAACTTATAAGCAAAACCACAATGTGTTCTTCATAAAAAAATAAAAAAAAAAGGCGCATTTACAGATCTGGGAGAGGGGGTGTGGAAAAACATGAGGAGGGGAAAGAAAAAAAACCTAAAAAACCCAAGCCAGCAGAACACCGCCACTCTCTGAAGAAGCAAAGACTCTTGGAAGTAGTGAGCATTCTCTGGCGTTAATTTTCCCACTTAAATTACAGTGATGCTGTAGCCTCATCTCATTAGAGATCATTGTCCCCAGTAGACAGTTGTGTTTATGGGGGATTCTTGCTGTTCCACACCTGCTGCTCAGGTTGCTACGTGATAAAGCCTGCATACAAACAGCAGTCTTGAGGTTGCTGGACTGCAACTGATGAGCCCAGGCTAATTCAGGGGTGATTATGTAGTTTACTGGACCACTAAACCTCTTTAAGCTTGTAATTACTGCCTATTTGAGTAAAGAACATTCAAAAGCAATTCACTGCATCATGCCTGCCACAGCTGGAAGCAGGCTGCCAGCAGTCTGTGGGGACATTAAAATCTACAGGGACGGGGATTTGAGCACAGCTCGTAGGCATTGACAGCGGCGGCAGCCAAGTGCGTTCACATTCCAGCTCACCTTTTCTGACCAGGCATACTATTAAAGGTGCCATGAAAACTATAGAAAAGCAATAAAGATGACAAATAATGGGGCATAATTGAAAGAAATGCATTTTAATGACTCTCCCCCTGTTACCTCTCCCCTTATATTGGCTAAAAAAAAAAAAAATTAAAAAAAATCAAGCCTTTTTGTCATGACAAGGGAAGGGAAAGAAAAAGCCTTTTGCAAAAGGGGAAACATGCTGCATCGCTGTGTGTCTGTTTTGAAGTCTGTTTTGAAGCTGGGGGCTTTCCTCCTGTTTTGGAGCTTTGGAAGGAATAAGTTCACTCGTAAAGTGAACGCAGAGTAAGTCTTGCTACATATTCAGCAGCAAGGCCGATGCAGAGGCACCTTAATCACTGAATCTTCATTAAATCCTCCAGGAAAGCCTCCAAGAGCAGCTGCAGACCTGGAGCAGGTACCACCCCCTGTCACGGCTGCATCACTTGCGAGCACCGAGGGATGCCCCGACCCAGCACCCTGCGGCACAGCCTGCACGGCTCCCTGCTCGCGAGGTGGGGGGCTCGTTTGTAATAAATACACATCCCCCTGATCCTATCTGCCTTTAGAGTTTGGAACCACTCGAGCTCTCCTTTTCAAGCCTGCCTCTGCCGCTCTCAATGAGCAGGAAGTTATTAAAAAAGGCGCCTTGTTTTTTTGCATAATTAGCAGCCTTTGGGAGCGGGGTCCGACGGGAAGAAGGGCAGAGCAAATGGGACCTGCGACACCGGCAGCCAGCTGGTAACGGGGATTTTTACAAGCAAGTAAATGAAAATCCGGAGAGGATTGCTCCGGAGAAAGGGAAGCCACCGATGTCACTGCCGAGCCCCGCCACCACGCTGGCTTCCCCGGGAGCTCCGAGGAGGTGGCTCCGGCTGCAGGGAGCCCTCCCTTCCCCCCGCCACCCCACAACCGTCCCCTGCCATTATACAGCCATGTGTGAGGTCCGCCTTGATGGGCCTAACAAGCTGCCCTACTACCTAACGGCACGGGACATACTCTGAAGCCTGGCAGGGCGCTTGGAGATCCAGAATTCATCAGCATTGTTTCCCTGCCCTGCTGACAACTGCCACGGCTGCCCGGGAGAATGGGGTGCAGGGAACAGCAGAAATAAACGGGGGAAATAAAATCAACTGTTATTGTTGACACAATTAACCCTGGGCTGAAGTAAATTTAAGAGATGGGGCCTCTTTCCTCATGTAATAAATTGCCTTGTTTTCAAAGATGTGGACATCCCATCTGCAGTATTAATCTCACTAGATATCTAGAGAGGGAAAGGGGGGAAAAAAAAAAACCCGTACATGCATGAGCATGCCGCTGTTAACAAACACCAGCTTTTAAAGAGAATATAAAAGCATTCGGGAAGTTTATTCTTAAAAAGCATGTAAATTCCCAGCCACAACAATCCTCCAACTAACCCCATCCAAGCTCCAAAGAGCCATGGGCTTATATGTTATCCAGTCATCACTCTTATTAATATTCATTAGGCAGGTCTACTTGCATTTTCATAAGCTGCGAAGGTGGCAAAAGAAACAATCAGAATTCTTTAACACACGGGCATTATCAATTCAACATCTGCCAAAGAGGAGCGCATACGGATCTGAGGTTGAAATTCAAATGCAATTTACCTGAGCTGGAGCGGGGCTCTGCTTCCCACCACCAAGCAAGCGATTCCAGGGGCTCGCCTTTTAGCCATCCCAGTTTTTACATCCCCCTACCTTCACTCTCCATTATTTTTACCTTTAAAACGAGAGTCCCTCATAAATTACCTTCTTTGTTCCTTAGCTCTAGTGAGTTCCTTTCTGCTAAAATAGCCCAAGTTCAGCGAGATCACATATATGAATAATACAGCCAAGTTTTAACTTGGTCAACTTGACTAAGCAATTCTGCTTTCTGACTAGAGAATTCATTTATCCACACCCATTTAGCGCGCCAAATCCCTTTGACTGGCTTCAGGGTGCAGACCCAAGCAGAAATACAGACTTTCTGACCAGCCGGGGCTAAAAATCAACTCCAAGAGATGAATTAAGAAGACTCCAAAAGAAAACGAGTGCTCTAATTAATTATTTACCCTACTTCGCAAAGGAACCCAGCTGATAATGCTAATGAATTTAAGAATAAAACAGATATGCGTTCCCAGGATGACATTTATATGCGCAAGGACACGCACCAAAAGAAGGGCCACTTAGATCTCCGGAGGGCTGGGGAAAAGCACATCCCGATTCTCCCCCCAGTCTCCAGATCCAATCCTAAATTAACATGCATTTACCCACAAGTTCACTGTGTATTGATTCCTGTCCTTACAAAAAAAATCATTGAAAAGGCTTGGATGGGCTCTAGGACATGACTCTTCCCTCTTGGCCACCTGCTCGGGCCGAGGGGGCTCCCCCATAAAAACCAACCTTTTCCCCTGGAAACGTCAGCGCAGCTCCCCACTGATGAAACGGGCTTTCAAACACCTCTGAAGACCGAGCTGGGTCCTTCCTTATGGAGGGTTGGAGGGACCCAACTGGGTGTTTCAGTGGGAATATTCAGGGAGCGAGGCACTTCCCAGGGCCGATGCTGGGGGGACGTGCCGTGAAATGGCACCCCTGCCCGCCCCTCCGTACCTCCAGAGATGGTGATAGCCGCAGTGCTCTCAGCCAAAGCCTGGGCTGCCTGAAGGATACGTCCTCATCTTTGAGGGCATCTTCCACAGGTTGATGGATAGGTGAGGCCAGGACAGGGGTTTTTGGAAGGGGCTCTTCAAAAACCCAACGAAGAAGAATCCAAATTCTACTTGCTTCTTCAGCTACAAGAAGCCAGTGGCCACCCCATCCCCAGCTTGAGCATCCCCTCCATCGTCTCCTGCCTGGTCTCCTTCGAGGTCTGAACACATCAAGCACCAGGCACGTGCGGATGCCTCCACAGATGTCACCATAAAAGAGACAATCAACGTGTTCGGAAGCAAAAGAGTTGAGATGGCACGTTGCTTTCAGCACTTTTATGATGCAACAATCATTAATAATTCCCAAGGATAGTAATGTATAATCAATTAATTTTTCCAATACCAAGCTCAAAATCCCCCTCTTCACTTCCCCCTCCTTTCTGACCACAAGTCTACATTTCTCTTAGAAAGACCTAAATGAAAGCTAAAGACCAAAAAAATCTCACCACTAGCAAGTAACAAAGTAAGAAAGAGCAACCAGGCACATTGGATCTTATTCTATACACGAACCTTTCTAAGATGACTGCTGCAATTAAAAAAAGTCAAGTTTATCATTTTGATGATACGAAATTATGAACTTGACTACTATATGCATATACTTTGTTTAACGGCTTCATTTATTTTAATAACAAAGAGAAACTAGATCTTTACAGATGAAAGCTTTATTTCATGGCTTCAGTGCAACTGGGATTTTTAAAACCTGTGATGTTAACCAAAATGTGATAATAGATGTTCTCCAGGGTCCTATTTTATAGCATTTTATGCAGAGCCAAACTATACGCGAGACATTACAAACACGATGTTTAGCCCTACTTTCAGAAAGTAGAACTGACTCCGGAGTCAGAGGCCCCTGTAATTGTTTTCCGTCTGCTTCTCCCTCCTCTGAACAGCTACTCGTGCGGCAGAGCCGGGCTGTAGCAATACCGTGACAAAGGCGCTAGCTCTACCAAGACTTGTTATAAAAGAATATTGAAAGGCACCATTTGTGGGATTTTGGCTGGGAGGGGACAAGAGGGATCACAATGTCACTACTTTATCTACAGCAGGCTGCCTTGAAGAGTCTGTTGACATCCAGAAGAAGAGAGACACAAAAAAGATGCTAAAAAAAGAGATGCTGAAAAAAAAAGATGCTAACTCTGCTATCGTTTTTATGTCAGTTAATTCCCAAGATAATCAGAAACACCTCATCAAGCTTGATAATGCTCTCAATCCTTCTGAAGAACTTCTCATCTACTCCACTTTCTTTTATTTTTACGTTAGTCGATTGAAAACAGTTCTTTCAGACGACGCCAGGACTCACGCACGCGCGGCATGAAGGATGCTATCGTTTAATACGTTTTACACACATCTATACATTTCCACGCACGCAGAGGGATGTGTGCATGGGTGGAGGTGGATGCAGTTTTGCCCTCAGCTCCCAAAAGCGGGGACCCCACCACTGTTTCGGGGCCGGCAGCCCAAGATGGCAGCGATGATTAATGACTGTATCATCCCCGGCTCGGTGGCGGCGAGGCCCCGGGTCTGATCTGCCAAACATCCCCTTCGTCTGCGGCCGATCAGCAGATGTAAGCACATAGGCCCTGTCAGCTTGACATATCATTCCTACGACAATGTCAACGAGTATTAATGTTCAATTATCTGTCCTAGAAATAACCCTTGCCTTTACGCATTGTGTAACTGGGCGCGTGGCACTGCGGTAATGCGAACGACAAGGGCAGAGATGCCCGCGCTCACTCGCTCGCTCTGAGTTGGCTTCCCAACATCATCATGACATTGCCTTGCGGTAGCGCGTGGACGTTTTCCCCCTCCTTCCTCTCCCCGGTTGTGGGGGTTTGGTTGGTTTTTTTTTTTGGCAGGGACGTCACAAGGACCCCAAAGACCTCTCTCCTCTTCGCATGTTGTACGTTGCTCAGAAAAGACGTACTTTGATTTCACGCCCATGCAGAACCACAAGGAGTTTGCTTGTTTGCTTTTACAGGGGGCTGTAAGCTGCCCATTACCTGGCAGCTTCTCTTTATGTCCCACGCTCCGGTATATATATATCTCTCTATCTATATATATCTCATTTACCATCAAACGCAAATGTCAACAGTGGCTCCTTCCAGGGCTGCGCCAAGATCAATTCAGCCCCCAACTGCCGGCTAGAGCAATTTGTCCAAATGAAACATTACGGCTTCCCTTTGTTAAAGCAAGTTTAAAATAAGACCCCCAGTCGAGAGATGATTTAAAGAACAAACACAAGTTCATTCCTGGCATCTTTTACTACTGTTAATATTAAAATTATCGATTGGACCAAATTCAAATAAGACTCTTGAAGCAAAAAGCTTACCAAGTATTTCTTCATTTAAATCAGACTTATGGTCAAATTACCACTCGTTCAAATAGGTTGCGATGGAGCTTGCATGATTTCTTTTTTCTTTTTTTTTTTTTTTTTTGTTACTATGGCACAGCTTCCTTGAACTAACATTCAAAGGTTATCAGCTCTAAGTTATGCTTGCTAAGTCTTCTTATACAACTCACAATCGGAGGGAGGGAGTGGGAGGAAGCAGCGTGATAACCAGTGCCAGCTTTGAGATAAAGCCCTCCACCTAATCTCTGTTTATTTAGACAACCATCTAACCGCAGCGCCCAGTGTAAAAACGAGCCAGGTGTACGGCTAAGGAATTTCTCCTGCCTTTTTATCCTGACTGCATTATATTTTGGGGCAAAGGGAAGCAGAGTCTTTTATTCTTTTTTTTTTTTTTTCCCCCCAAGATAACTTTAAAAAATTAAATAATCCCAAATTCTGAAGTTTTGATGTTTGGATTTGTTGGGCTGGCTGGGCTTTTTTGCTTTGTTTTTCTGGGAGGGGAGGCGATGGTAACAGAGCACGTTTTATTCCCTGCTTTTGTACTTCTGGAGGTTTTGGAGAAAAAGATTTTGCCATATCAGATTTAAGAAGGAAGATCCTGCTTTGAAATATTTCCCACCAGAAAGGATTTGGGGTGTCTGGAATAAACAGCATGGCAGCAAGCTGGAGCAGACTGCGCAGGGTGTTCAGCGTATTCCACCCCAGAGAGCTGCCGGGGCGCCGGGCACCCAGCACACCTCTGCGGCAGCGCTGAAGCTGCTTTTCCAGGGCCGGAGCTTCTTTTCCAGCGCAGAAGCCAAAACAGAAAAGCTCTCGCAGGTCAGGCCATGAGAAGCAGCACTGCAAGGCGCCTGGCTGGAGGGGAACCAAGCCTCCCTCCAGCTTCAGCAGCAACGTTAAACGGTGGTGGGAAGCTTGCACGCCAGCTGATGACTCTATCTCTCCTGCTGTATGAGCCCAAAGTTGCCTCCAGCACATTCAAACTTGGTTTTCCTTCTTTTTTCCCCCCTCTGCTAATTCCCCCCACCGTTTACTCAATCATTTTAGGTAGGGGGAGGCAATGGCCGCTGATGAGTGCCACTTTTTTTGATGCAAGATGAATAACCCCAAGGAGCAACTTCCACGGAGTCTCAGGCTCCTGTCAGCCCGATAATTGATGATGTTTTCACTGTAAGGGGTGGGGACTGGGACACATTAAGGTTCAATAGGGGAAGTAAATGGAGTGAATTGACTCAGCAACTATGCCTTTTACCATGGCTTCTAATAAGGATAAACTGATTACTGCCAAATGTACTTTAACATCATGGGGTGGGGTGGGGGGAATAAATCGATCTGCTCAAAGAAAATAAATGCCATACCAGAAGTTTTTTTTAAAAAGTCAACTTTTACATTCAAAAGTGTAGAAGCATGTTTCAGCAGCATCCTGCTGCTCCTTCCTGAGTCGCCATTTGCCGCTAAACAAAACCATGGATTTACAGCCTTAAAATGCACCCTGAAGATGCAGGCTGCAAAACGACCGCCACAGAGCCAACGCATTCTTTTTTCAAATCTTGCTCTGAAATGACTTCGATAACAAAGAGGTGCACAGCGATGCTCACGCTGTATTTCAAATGCCAACTTCATGTCAGCATCTTTTTATGGCAACTGGGAGGCCGGATGCTCTGCTGCTGCGCCAGGCAGTCGGGAAGGCAAGCGGGCAGCAGCCCAGGTTGCCAAGGGTGACTACAGAGCTGACAAGCCCGGGAGCCAGCAAAACCCACCCTGACTGATGGCTTCTGGGTTCCTGCTGACCTTTGCTCCCTTCTAGTTTGGCCAGGAACAAAAGAGCCTGTTCACCGGGGCCCCTTGCACATATATTTAAGGAAAGCGGTCATCGCCTATATGCTGATTAATGTGTTTGCTTTACATGCAGCGGGAGGGGGGCCACGGCCATCCCGTGTTGCTGTGCAGGTAAGCGCCAGCTTGTATGTCACACAAAATAAATCAAGGAAATCCACCACGAGGCACATAAAAATGACTAAAACAGGTAAAGACAATTTTTGTCACCGAAGCAAGAAGTTGCCAGGGCTGGCGACGGCGCCAGGAGCAGTTTCCCCATGTACCCGAAAACCTGTGCAGAGTTTCTGTCATTAGAGATTTGATGCTGCCCTGACACCCAGGGCCATCAGCAGTGTGAACACACTGTCGCAAAGATGCTGCCGGCTACGGCAGCCATGGAGGATGCTGTCCGACCCTCGGCGGCAACTTTCATCACCACATACTGTCACCATAGCAATGGAGCTGGATGCGGGCAAATGACAAGGGTCTGTCATCACTCAGCCCCGGCCTGACAGCCTTTAGCACCAGTTTCAGCTCTCATCCAGCCTCGATACGCAAATATGTCCTCAACAGGCCCAAAAGTAATAATCTGCCCTTCTGCAATGTCATTGTTTCGCTGGTGCTGCCGGTAGCGCTGTGCAGCCCTTAGGCCCCATGGAGATGCTCTGTTTTATTCCCCAGTGAGCTTTTGTGCTTTAGGGGAAAAGGAAAAGCAAGGAAGGGGTGAGGCAGAAAGGAGACAGTGGCACCCAAAGTTCAAATATCAGAGGCATTCAAGAAACAAACAAACAAAAGAAAAAAAATCTCTCTTGCACACATGGCAGTAAAACATGAGAATTAATGTTTGGAAGGGATACGCCGCTTTCCACGCAAGGGCTTCAGCAAGGAAGAGGAACATTACCGTGGAAGTCTAAAGCTCCCTTTTAATATTAAACATGACAGTTTTATATAAAATGCACCCGCCACCCCCTTCACAGACACAGGTGCCCGGGGTGAAGTCAGGGTAGGTGGCAAGGTACGCCGGGCTGTCACCGCCAGCGGGCACAGCCAGCGCCCGCTCTGCCGTCACCAGCACCAGCACCGGGGTCCCAGCGCTTCCCGCACCTCCTGCCAGAGGTGCCATGGAGGGACAGCTCACGCCGCCTGCCTCCCCGCCACCTCAGCGCAAGCGCGGTGAGAAACAACAGGAATCAAAGATGGCAAACGCTACCTCATCTAGAGCCCCTCTGCCTGGCTGGATTAATCATAACGTGTCTATTTCGGGAGAATTTCTGCACGGGGTCAGTTTTTACTCATCCCGCCCCGGCGAACTCGCCCCCGCCAACTGCGGCGTGTGCGGGAGCTGGTGCGAACGCTCTGACGCGGTGGTTACCTTACTTAGCTCCTCCAGACCACGCAATTCAGATTTTACTTTGTGTTTAGTCACACAGAACAACCCGATTTAACAGCACCCGTATGTACCGCGCCAGCCCTCTCGCTGTTTAGAAAGATGCCTTTTAACGGTATTTAATTTAGACTCACTTATGTGCTACATTTACTAGTGAACACATGGGCTGCGTGCTCGCAGCAAACACGCTCGCCGTGCCCCCCGCGCGTGCCACACGCTCGCCTGTCCGCGCCAGCCCGGGGATGACAATTCACCGCCCCGACATCTTTTAAACCTGATTTACCCTTCCAGAGAAACAACTACGCAACTAATCTTCCAGGACAAATGTAACGCTGAAGAACAACTAAAGTGAAACATATAAATTCCATATATACTTAAAAATATTATTGTCTGTAATTTAATATAACAATATTTCTAGGCCTATAACCTTGCACGCAGCAGCAATTTCCCAAGCATTAATACTTAAATGGGTCATATGCACCACATCTGTCATTCTGTCCTGAAGTCTATGAGGCACAACCAAGACTCTGCAAGCCTATTGATTTTTCTAGCATTTGCTTTAATTTACTTAACCATTGAGAAATCCATCAGTACATAAAGGGCAACTGTCCATTACTGCCTCATTTGCAGACATTCTTTCCCCTCATTTTTTTTGGTAAATATTTCCCCTTAAATCGCTGTGTGTTTACAGTGTAAAAATGAAGCCGGAAAGTGCTCACACCTGTTTCTGTTCAGTAACTGCTGCACTGAGGTATATGTAATGTGCTTAAAGATAGAATAAATATCTAGACATTATTACATCTGTGTGCAAAGGGTGGTAAATTAGATCCTAATTACATTAACAGGGATTCTGCCTCCCAGCTTAAATTTTACATGAGCACTCTGTAAAAATCCAAAAGCTCTGCTGTGGTTTCTTTACGAGCTGGTGATTACAGCTACTTCCTATGCGGTCACTAAATATTCTGTTTACAAATAAATGAAGAAGCTTTGAGCCAACTTGCCAGGGTAATAATCCATGGTGTTTTTTCTTCTTCTTTTTTTTTTTTTTTTTCCCCCCCCCCAGCAAACCTTTACCACATAAGCATGGCAACAATCAGAAGCCCTGGCTTCATCTAATTACTCTATCACATAATTTCACAAATTGCCTTTTCACTGGGGAGCCAAGTGCAAAACACGCTCACAGTGGGATTTCAGGCAGCAGCTTTCATTTACTACTCATTTCTTGTTAAATTAAACACAAAAACACCAGTTGTGTGAAAGAAGTCAAAAAGAATGCTTGCAAATGAGCCAGACAAGTGTATCTTATATTTATACCATTTGCACAAAATAGCTCATTGGCAAGCTGGATTTTTAATGGCACCATTATCGCCTTTAACCCTTTTAAAGCCCGGCACCAGGCTGGTAACCGCATCATCCCGACCAAACTCGGGCATCAGGCCGAGCATCCAGCCCGGCATCCTTCCGTTAGCAGCTGGCAAGCCGAGGCAGCGTGCCCCCACCGCCCCCACGCAACCCCTCCGGCTGCCACGGGGACCGACCCCGGTGTTACACCCGCCCGATACGCGGGAGGGACAGTCCCACGAATAAATCCGAGTGGGATTCGTAAGCGTCGTTCCCACCTCACCCCGGCACAGCCCTCCAAGATGCGGGGGAACCAGCAGGACTCAGGGGCAGAGGGACTGCAGGGCCAGACCCCTGCTAATTATCCGAGTGCTAACAAGGCAGGATTGCAAGCTGCCACCGAGGAACACAAATTATTTTGAAAATAATTGCAGCCAGTGTACCATCGCCAGTGGAAGTGAACTAGAGGTTACACTGCTCTAAGATGACATTTTTTACATCAACGTGTACAAAACTAAAACACGGCCATTAGTAATTAAAGCTGTTCCTTTTGTAGCACCAGAGCCAGTAGGTCAGGTACTGTTTTACATCAGAAACCAGGCCCTGATGGCTGTAGATTTGCCAGCATTATCTGCACAGGGAGAAAAAAAAAAAAAAACATTAGCAGCAGCTGTCTGTGTGCCTCGACATTGAAAATCCTATTCATACAGACAGGTGGAGTAATTTAAAAGCCAATGTGGTGCAATTTTGATGCAACTAATGCCACTGTTTACTAAAATGCCGCCATTACTGCTGTTTATGAAAACATTACTAAAATTGCATTTTATTCATAAGAAACCTAAGCTTTGGGTTATTACCAGATTCAAAATCATTCTGCCCCCACTGCAGCTCACAGCCCTCCCGGGTTTACAGCCTGCTGCACCAACAGACCCACGCTCAGAGCTCAGCAATGAAATCCGGGGTCGCCCCTCCTTGCCACCCCCAACGCGGGCACAAAGTCCATGGCAAAGAAGCAGAGTTCTGCCAGCGAACCTATTAATTAGCTAGATCCAGCGATTATGGCATTTGCCTTCCTGAAAATATCACTGGGATCCCCAAAAGCTCTGGTTGACACGGGTAAGGGTGGTCTAGGAAGAAGAGTTTCACTTCAAAGCCAACTTTAGGTAACGAATAGAGCAAGCTCCCTAAGGCAGAGCACCACCATTTCCCCTCTGAGTTCCAAGAAAATCCTTGGAAAACATATTTGTATCACGAGCCGACCCTTGGTTTTCCCAGTGTGACTCACGTGCCCGCTTCAGTGCCACTGATGTGGCTACCTCGCTTTTTCCATCACTGGAACACAGCACCACAGTGGGAATAAGGGAGGTTTATGGCTTTTTGGTCTGGTTTGTTTTGTTTTTTTTTTTTTTTAATGTATTTCCAAAATGTTTTAGGCTGTACAGGCTGGAGTAGACAAGGTCAACCAGTAGCCAAGAAAGGAATATTAATGCTATAGCTAAAGTCCAAGAAGTATTTTCTGAGCAGAAGTTTCTGGCTTATAAAGCAGAGGATGCAGCGGCAAGTCTCCCAGACCCTGCCTTATTAAAACGATGGCCCACCACTGAAGTGAAACGGGTACTCTGCTAAATACTGCGGGTCTAAATCAGGCAATGATGCAAAAGGCGAGGTAAATTAGATAACTACATATTAACTTAAACTCTTTTCTGCCTACTTACCTTCTTCTCTACACATACATTCAGCACTGCGGTAGCTGACAGGGTATGGAGCTGGAAGCGCAAAGGTAAGTCTGATCAATACATTTGCTCATATACTGAAAACAGGATTTTCAGCTGAGCATTTTGGGGGAAAGGACGGCATTACCCATGGAAAATTTTAGCTTTTCATCAATAAAAAACCCTCCATTCCACAGGAAAAGTTTTGGGGGGGAAATTTGGATGGTCAGACGGTAAACGTAGCCAGTTAATATTAGGAACTGGGGCATCTTCCATCTATGCAATGAGAAAAAATGTGTAAGCAGTAACAGTGCAGATTCTGTGTAGCTGAAGGTAAACGCAGGGAAAGGGAAACAGAACTTTAAAAACGGGTGAAAAACCAAATCACTTCTCATGCCTGCCCTGGAGCAAGGAACAGACAGTATTAGCCACCATAGGACTGTTTTGGTTCATTCAGACAAGGGTTAAGCTCACGCAAACAGATGTAGGTTACCCTATGCCAGAGCAAGGGAATGCATCTTACACAACGCGATGTACCACTTCCAAATGTGACCCTATTTGAAAGGCAGCTTATCTTACACCACAGATTAACACATCTCATCAGATATGCGCCCAACTGGTTTGGTGCCTCATGTTTTGGCACTTTACCTGATCTGATTAAGTCATTCACTAGCTCACACTGGTGTGCTGTGAAACTCCTTCAAAGAGTTCAGAGGTTGCCAATAAAAAAATTAACACTGGCGCTTATATACATAAGCATATCTGAGGATCAACATAGGCTCTTTTTGTAGTGACTGTGTCAGAGGACAAGCTAAACAAACAACTAGTAATGAACAACCGAGCCCATGATTTTATCCCCATTTCCTGCTGACCCACGGCTTGCCAAGACACTGCTGTTGCCTTCGGTGTACTTCGTACTGCAAATTATTTGCCGCAAAATATTTCCGTGGCTATTTCCAGATTTACAGACTGGTGGTCAGACTTTTTCCCTCCCCCTCTCCCCCTTCAAAATGCACTACTTGAACTCTGTGCATCTGCTGTGGCTGCAGGAAGACTGTGTGTCACGTAGCACATTTCTGGGCCTTGACTGGAGGAGGCTAATTTCAAAAATGAAGCTGCACATGCAAAATATCACAGCTGCCAATATAAAAAGAAAGGAGAGGGTGGAGAAGAAAGCAAAGCGTCTACTGTTGACTTAAAAATTCTTATTACTGCAAACATTCTTGTTGGTAAACTCATTTCCCAGAATATTTATGCAAACAAAAGGAGTTCTAGTACAACCAGAGCAAGTGTAATTTAACACCTGAATTAATGTTTATCATGTTTCAACTTTTCAGTATTCCCTTGCTTCTACTCAGATGTGAAATTCTTCTGGCGTGTAAATACCAATGTGTTTCAGCAGCTCCCAAATAATTCAAATCCTTTAACGTGCTGGTGGCTTCCACATTGGTACAACAGTGCCTCCAAGGTGGAACCTGGGGGAAACTGGGAAAAAGAGAAGATAGCCCTTTGGGAATAGACACACTCCCTCTAAAATCTAGTCCAGGCTGTTGGTTACCTTCTGATTTCCACCAAAATATCCCCCTGGACCACCACTGTTCCCCAGACCTGTGAGGAGCCCAGGATATGAGATCTCATACCACACAGCTTAAGACAATATGATGGTCGTCTTCATCAGAAAGGAGACTGGACCATAGATATGACAACCCCCACACCACGCTTCTGCACAGGGGAGAGCCTGAGTGAGGAATCTGGTTTCCTCAAACCAACGAAGGCACCCTATATTTTTCCGTTCTGGTCTAAACCCAAAAGTTTGTAGCACAGCTCAGCGCTGGCAACTGAAATGATCTACAGGACAGCCAGAGATCTCAGCACACCAGACATGCACTTTCTAGGAAATCACAAAACTGGAGCAACAGCAGCCTTGCAAGGGTATCCACAAAACACAGCAGTTTTCTTTACAGATGGCAAAATTCACCCATGCTAGAAAACGGATCAATCCTCGGTAGCTGGACCACAGGACAAAGCGATGTATTTGAGTAAGATTAAAGAAAATGCTGAAAGTTTTGACAATCAGTGTCCTCCATCAAACTCTGGGAGAGCTGCAGGGTTAAGAAGTTAATTCAAACTAAGTTACCTAAATCCTGTTTGCCCTTTTTTCCGGAGCTCTCAGTTAAATTCTGACAGAGCCTTGGAATAATTATCTTCTCCTGTAATGACATTTCCCCATTTTCTCCTGTTGATGACTGCCACGGCACCCCCACCAGCAGAAGGGAGCCAAGGATGCTCACCACGGCTCACCTGCACCAACCTGCGATGGGTCCTTTCGCTCTCTGCTCTGGCAAGTCTTCCCGCTGCCAGGAGCGGGAGAAGCCCTGGATCCCACCTTCCTAGCCGAGGGGTGACCAAAGGCAAGCTAAAAACGCCTGGCTTTTCCCAGGAATTTGGGACAGCTGGCACTAAGAAGTCTTGCAGATGTGGTAGAAAGATTTTTACAGCTTTGCCCACAATAAAACCAAGTGAAAGAGGAGACTTGTGTGTTGCAGAGAAGGGGGGAGACCCCCCCACATCCATTCTGAGTCCAATACATGGAAATATGACCCCTGTTACGCAGACGAGCTCCAGGAGCCCTCTGGCATTTTGCAGAGCATCAGTTGGTGCAAGATGGAGACTCATTCTACGTTGGACTTTCAGGGGGGTGGGGAGTGGCTGGGGATGTTTTGTTTAAATGCTTCCAAAACCCTCTTGAGAGGACAGCAAAGAAAATCCTCACTGGTTTTAGCCAATTATTTCCCCTTTTTATGTTTTCAGCAGCCTAGTTCTGTACCCATCTGCCCTCTCCCTATACTCCTTTCCAAAACCAGACAGGCATCCCACATGGGAGCAGGGGCAGGGAGCCAAACGGACCCCACGCTCCTCCCAAGGCAAAATCTCATCAACGTGGAGGGATGAGACAAGAAATGAAACCCACTTGCTTTAATCTGAAAACGCTGCTAGCCTGTATAATATTCATACACAAACAAAACTTACAGAATTAAGTGGCATAATAGTATTTTTCTATCACAACAAGATCCCTAAAGTGATGGGGACTATTTTCCTCAGCTAGATTCGGATACAAAGTGCCTCCTTCTAATACCTGCTTCCAATAAGTTCTTTTAAACAAATAACAGCTTTGCTAAATAGGTTGCATATTGCTTATTATAAGTTTTCTTGTTTAATAGCATGGCATCAAGCAATCAATAAAGACTCAAAATCCAGATACAAAATAGAAAAAACCTTTCACTTTTACTGTAAAGTCAACATCTTTCAGCTACGTCTTTTACTTTCTGCTCAGCCTCCCATTTCAGTAAGGTTTAACCTCTTAAGGAAATTGTTTTAAAAGCAGTTAAAAATAATGATTAAATTATGGGATTTACATGAAAGAAATCCTCAGCCCATTCATTTTTTTAAATCATGGCAATTTGTTTTTTAAAAGGTGTTTGAAGTCCCTGAATCTACCTCTTGGCACCATTAAAAAAAAAGTAGTTTATAATCCCCTAATGTGCTTAAATAAAGCCTTCAATAGTTCAAATTGTTATTAAACATCTTTTGGGATTATAATTTTATGGCTTTTTTTGCCTGATTAGATGATGAACGTGAAGATCATCAAATACTCATCATATAACAAACCAATTACATCGTATAATCCCCAAAATGAGGTTTGAATCCCAACATTTCAAATTAAGCTGGATTTAAAGGATGCAGAGAATTCACAACGAGCCAACAAAACACTTGCAGAGACACCCCCAAACTCCATTCTTCCAGTTCTGAACAAAAAGGTGCCATTGCTGGGACAAAACCATAGTACGGGTTGAAGCAGAAACCAACCCTGTTGCCACAATTAAATTTATACAGATCGGGTTGTAGGCAAGATTGTTTTTTCCTTCCCCTTCCCTTCCTCCAAGCCTTCCCCGCGTTTCACAATCCCTGCTGAGGGCTGTACATTACAGTGAGAAGATCTGCTTGAAAAATGGTAGCTGAGACATGATCCCTGAATGTTAAGTGATCCAAGAAATAATAATAATAAGTAAAAAAAAAAAAAAAAAAAAAAAAAAAAAAAAAAAAAAAAAGAGGGCTTGTAAAATGTTGCCAGGCTGCAGCACACCCTGAAATTATCCTTAGGGCAACTTTCTGGAGCCCAGCTCCAGCACAGAGCTGGTCCTCCCCAGCCCCTCCTGGAGGGACTGCCATGGCATTCGATGTTCATCCGATGCCACCCCACAAGCCTCCCCCTGGTTTTGACTGAACTTTTACAATTTGGGGACGTTCTCACCTCTTCACTGAATTATTAGCAGCTTTTTTCTTTTTCTTTTTAATCCAAATAGTAACAGTCCGTTCCTTCCGTCTCAAATTGATAGCCAAATCTTAAAAACAGATTTCACAAACCTCAAAACTTACATAGGCTGGTGTCATAATCAAAAATTTCAACAAGCTCCACAGCTACATTCTGCCTAAGGGCTGACCCAGGCTGCTCTCCCAACCCAGCCATTTAATCAAAATTAAGCCAGAATAGCAAACAGTTAATAAGACCTGCAAAGTCCTAAATGTAAGTCTGGCCACCACTTCTGCTATTGTTTTAGCCGATTTTCGGGGGGTTGTTATTATTCCAAAGGGGATTAAAAATAGGGCAAGTTGAAGGAATTTATCCCCTGAGGTGTTTCCGAGCAGACTGCCTGCACCCACAGAGGACAGCACTTGCCCGCCCTGTGAGCAGCTCGGTCTGCACATCAGTCCAAATAATGGGGGGTGGGGGGTGGAGGGGGCTGCAGCCTGACGCTGAGCGGGAACTTCTGCCCAAACATCCAGCAACCGGAGAGGACACAGCCTTGCATTTGATTTTTCTTCTTCAATAAAGAAAAAAAAAAAAAAGAATATCCTCCTAAGTGGGAAATGAGAACTAAGGGACAAACCTTAGGAAAGGAAGCCAGTACACGGAAGAAGACTTAATACTCCTGGAGATGGAATAACTGCATAGAAGGAATTAAAGCAGCCTATACACTTTTGAAAGATTGTATTCGTCCAACATTTATTTTAAGTCTTTCCAACCATTAATCATTAGTATGACAGACACAGCAATTACTGTCTATCTTGTTTAATTCCATGCCACTGATATGTATTAATATTACAATTGTAAGGGAGGAAAAAAAAAATTGCCTTTGAAAAGGAGGGCTCCCAACTAACACCCCCAATTAGGAACATCAGGAAGCGCCAGTGGTCAAGGGGATGCTGGATTTTGCACTCAACCGCTGCTCGGTTTTCCCTGCCATTTTCCAGATGGGAAAGTGAAGGCAGGTTTAAGCGCTGGGGGCAAAAGGGAGGTATCACCTGCCCTGACACGTCCCCTGCCTGAACAGAACCACCTCCCTATCTCTCCTCATGCTCCTGCTTTAGGGAGGACCTTGTATCCACCCTAGGGAAGACCAAACGCACTAATAAAAAGATAAATAAATGATGTGAGATCTCTAGTTTCCTCAGCTGACTGCTCCCTGGGATGACCTGCCTCCCACGGCGAGGAGCCCAGCTGGGGACCACCGCCATGCCAGTGTGCAGGGTTGTAAGAGGAGTCAAGACGCCCAGATGCCCTCATAAATGAACTGGGGTCTTCGTCCCTTCCGTCTCTTACCCAGCTACTCCTCAGCTTTGATTGCAGCCAGGATTTGGGCCCAGGTGGTTTTTTTTCAGCACCCCAAGCAGCTTGCCAATGTATTATGTTTCTCTAGCACTAACTGTAGTTCTGGCTCGTCCCATGTTTGCCTGGAGGACACCTTCCTCCACACAGGAGACCTGCTGCTCCTCTGGCTGCAGGAGTTCCCTGCTGCCTTGTCACTCCTGTGAGAGCACTCCCAGCTGGAACATGCGCTTGGAAGAGTCTACAACATTGTCCCGGCATGTTTTAATTTGGGGAAACTGTCTGTGACCCTATAGAATCGATTTGAAAGGTCTGTCTCAAGGTCCTAGCTGGAGAAGGTTGGACTGGGTAAACCAATTCTGCTTTACTGAATTGAATCAGACCTGCCTGGAGCCACCACGATGCTGCCAGAAGAGCAAGCTGCCCAGCAGTAAATCGGCATGCTGGCTGGGCTGGATCTGCTCGGGGTGGGGCAGATTTTTAAAGTGAGCCTTAGCACAGTGCTGCAAGGTGGAAAATGCAGCAACTTCATTGCACAGGTCTTGGGGGGTGGGTTCTTCCTTGTGTTTGAGCCTTCCAGAAAAAGAGACCACCTTACAAGCAGATATCCAGATGTTGTCTCCCAGGGGCAGCTACCCGTGCAGCAGCAAGCTCTGCAGGCACTCTCATCTTCTCCTTTGCACACATCTAGTGCACAGCAGAAGAGTGAAAAGCCACTTGCACCCTACACTCCACGTAGACGGAACAGCGATAGCATCCGCTCTCCGCTCCTGAGAATGCGCATGAAGCCAGCCGCAAGGTCAGGTCAAGCCTGTGTAGCTAAATAGTCAACGCAGGGTGGCTCCGGGCACGAGGTCTGCCAGGAGTCACCCCTGCTCTCTCCTGCCACCTTCCCAGGAATGGCTTTGGAAGGTGGCGGCTGGCCCAGGCTAAGAGCGTGCTGCAGACTGCCCAAGCAGTTTAACAGGACAGATCATCACATCCCTGTGCCTGCGGGGTGGTTAATTTGCTAGCACAAACACAGCAACACCCCGCTTCCAGGAAAAAATATTAATAGTAATATATACTACTTAATCTGGAATTCCTCAGCTGGGAACTACAGGGACGGACACGCAGCTGCCCAGTGTCCCCTGGTGTGCCTTCTCCTGACTGCAGAGCTTCCAGGGCATCTCCTCAAACCAGCACCTACACCAGCTGCGTCAGGCTGGTGCGATCATCGCTGCCGGCACAGCATCCGTGGACCGTTTTGGAGGCAGATGTCCTTAACCTCACATCTACCTGCAGCGAGGCACCAGGTGTCAGCTCACCTTGGGTGAGGACGTTGAATTGGGGAGCCACCAAAAGGGACCTGGGCCACTGGCAGCGATGCGCTGAACGCTCCAGGGACAGGGCAGAGGAGCTGGCAGGGCTGGGGGACGGCTGACGTGGAGTCTGCCAGGGAGGGAGGGAGAGGAACGTGGAGATCTCCGAGGCCCTCCCCGGCTTTGGAGGAGGAGTGCTCCAGCACGAAGGTTCATTCATAGCAACCCAGGACCACGCGGGGCAGGATTCCCCGCCTGATCCCCATGCTGACAAGAGTCCCGGCAGATATCTGGTTTCTTGGCTCAGCGGGGGATGGAGGGGCGATGTGCATGAGCGCTTCCTCCAGTTTATGAGTATCCCCTTGGCAGGGCTCCCACCGGGGCTGGGCAAGCTGGCTGGCTTCTGGTTTCATCCTGACCCCTACTAGAGGCAGGAGCGAGAGTCAACCGCTGGGATCAGAGGCGAGAGCTGCTCCTCAGTACCACCTGCAGACCCCCGGCACCCCTCGCCTGGCCCTCATCCTCCTGGCACAGAAAAGCTCCGACAGAAAACCTGGGGCCGAAGGCCCACATCCCCCCGGTGGATGGAAACATGTGACAGATCACCACAATGGGATGAAACGGGAGAATGGCATTAGAAACACTTGGCTAAATGCTAACGTGAGGAGGTGTGGTACACAATATAAAGCCTTGAAAGAAGTTCCAGCATCCAGCTTAACCCCACGCACCTGTCCCGAGCTTTGATTTCTAATCCCAGGAATAAAAAAAAATTACAGGTAGCTGTGGCAACAGAAATAGCTGCGCATCCCCCCACCCCTTCATAACATTAAATACAGGGGTAACTTACACTCTGGGAATGAGAACGTCTCAAAGAAAAAAATTATACTTTCCTATTAAACCAGATACATTCAGACCTTTCATCACGAAGCTTCTGATGATCTCTGACAAACAGCTGAATAAGGTCTTTGTTTGCTTTTCGCTTTGTTTTTAATCTCCCCAATTATTTTCCGCAGTTCTCCAGAGCACAGAACCAGGGGCCGAAGGCTGCTCACTGCTCCGAGGCAGCGATTCCCACGTCAGCCAAGGGGAGCTGCAGCTGTGCAAGCAGTGGGGCAGGACAGGTCTCCGAGGTTATTAGAATAAGCTTAGTCACACTTTGTGGTGACGTCCTGTTAACAACTGCCACTCGATCAAAAAAAAAAAAAAATTAAAAAAAATCTAAAAACAACACACACACACAAAAACCCCAAAACATACACTCCGTGCTCTTCCCCTGGCATCTAGCAAATGAGGCAACAACAACAACAACAACAACAACTCTGCTCGGAGAAGTTCCCTGAGCTGCCTGTCAGCAACATCATATGTATATTTGCTTTCTATGACTACTACAACTATGACATTTTCCATGTTTTATTTTGCATATGTGATCTAGAGTTCACTTACTGTTAGATGCTGGAACAGCCATGCCCTCATGATATTTGTGGCTACTTTGGGAAAGATGCCACGCTTTTTATGTCGCTTTTTGTCCTTATCTGGATCATCATCATCACCTGTGCTGGGGGAAGCTACACTGTTGTCCAAGCCGTCACCTGTAAATATAGTGAATCAAATTTTGACTTATGCTACCTTTATATACTTCAGCCGAAGCCTGGCTTTGGGTATAAACTGCATGAATATTTAAATGAGGTATAAATTCTTTAGCACCGTAATTCACCAGGGGTTGAGGGGACGGGGGGAAGAGACATGGGGAGAGGGAAGGTCTCAGGACTGTGTCGGCCCCATTCTGGTTTATCCTGAAGGACACTGCGGCCATTTCTGCCACCATAACCCAAACCAAAAAGTGCGTAAGACAAAAAAATTAAAACATAAATAAATAAAATCTTGCAAGCATCCAGCTCGCAAAGTTGGCAACGGTGGCTTTTCTTCACACTAGGTCACTTCCCAAAAATTCATCCCAATCAGCTGCTTTGTCTGAGATGGCAATTAGGAAAGTATCGATGGTGTCCCATCTCCATGATGCGTGTGAACCAGGTGCCCCATCCCACTCTGGGATGCAAAAAGCAGGGTGGATGCACCTCTCTTGCAACATCATATTCTCCCCCCAAATTCAGAAATAATCAGAAGACTGGGGCATCTCTTATGTTAAGCCTTTTGTAGAGGTTTGGCTTCCCCTGACTTTTTGATGGGAGGTGGACAGTTAACTGGCCTCCCCTCTTCCCAGCCCCAGCGAAAAGAAATTCATAGCGGGATAAGTAGGTACCGATTTGACATACACCATAGGAATTAACACCCTGCATTGTGCTGCTGTGCCATATCCGTAATAGATGTCTGCTCCCGTTAAACAGCAACTGATCCAGAATGAATTTCCTTAATGCAGACAAGGTCTCAGACAGTTCTCATCACGTTAGCAACATTTCTAGAGGAGGATGCAGCCACAGAGCGGCCAGCCTGGCTCTGGGCTGATGGGCTAGTGGTCAAAGGGAAACAAAACTTGCAGTGCCTGGCCAGTGTGCATGCAGGTTTTGTTTCAAACCCAGAAAGCAGTTTATAAACAAGTCCACAGAGCAAACCAGTCTTTGCATTCTCTGCATGTGGATTGAACGGTATAGCCTGGCTTCCAAGGACACTGTATTGGTAGCAGGGTGGAGCTGTGATGTTATTAGGCAAGTGTTTTTTTACACCCCTGGGCAAGAACCATCAAGAAAGTCATCTGAATTGGGCTGAGTCAAAATTATCTGTTAGGAATAAAAATAAACAAAACAAACAAAAAAAAAAAAAAAAGGAGGGGGGGATGTAGACTGTCAAAATTATGATTTGTTAAACAGCTTTCAGTACCAAAAAAAAAAAAAAAAGTTATTATTAGTGTTATATTTTTAGCACCTTACTGACTGTGGCAAATTTATAATTGTCCTTATGACTTGGCCTGTGTCTTTAGCGAAATGGTAACCTTGGGTAGTTACAGAAACAAGATTTTTCTGAAGAAATCAGATATCTGACAAATTCTTTGAAAGCCCAGTATGTAAAAAAAGGGCTTTTATACAGAGAAGCAATTCACCATATAAAATAATAATTCATAAAAGAAACATGAGCAAAGGAAACAACTCAACAACATTTAAAATTCCATGGGCTAATCCACTTTCTGTCTGTGAGAGGCAAACAAGGAAAAGAAAAGTATTACGCATTCATTGATTAAAAATGAAAAGCTTCTAACCTAATGACACTGCCTTTCACCACCTCCCTGCAACCGTCCACCCACCCTCGCCACCCCCGCACCCCCCCCCCCCTCGCCACCCCCGCACCCCCCCACCCCACCCCCGGCTTTTTTAAAAATACACTCTCTCCTCATTTCAAACCCCCTTCAGATTAATTTAGCAGGCATCGCCTCATGCCTGACGGGAGGAGGACTCATTGATAATTTATGGAAATATCTACTATAATCCAAGGGAGATGACTTTTTTTCCAGCTTTGTGCATCAATAGATAATCAAGGCCTTCAAGCAGCCTTAGCTTCCCATTACCTCGGGCAAGAGAATTCCTGAAAGCATGCCTCCGGGGCACCTGAATTATATCCTCCATTAGGGGAGGAAAAGCTTTCTGCATTCCACCTATAACACTCCCCAGAACCTTTCCTGTTTATTTCTGCTGTATGAAAGCAGAAGCATTAGGAACAGGATTTTTTAAGTGAAGACTTATGTAGATACAATGGAGAAACCTTTCAAGCGCGAGCCAGATCACCTCCTTCAATCCCTGGCGGTGACCTATCCCAAATAAAAGGTTTCTGTTACATCATTAGCTCAAGCCAAAAACAGCCTTGGCTTAATGCACAGTTTGTTCTTCCTACTGTTTTTAGGCAAATACTGCTACTTTACTCCCATCTGGGAGGGAAATTACACTGCTGGGCTGTAATCTAAGACAAGATTTTCATTGGAAGCAAATGCTTTCAATCCAGTGTAAATACTGGTGCATGTTCAGAAAAGCCTAAAACAATAAACCCTGGCCCCGTCCGACACCAGTTAGAGAAAGTGAAAGGCAGGGAAAGGATAAGAAAGCACTCGGCTATCCTAAGAGCAAATGCTTCGGGAGACTTTCATAAATTGTTTAACCTCTTCCACTTTTTTTTAAATGGAAAATTGATCCCGTATAGACCGAAACCACAGAGAGAATTCTAAATGGTCAATTGTGGATTTTAGTATTTCCATCTACTTTGCAACTCGATACACTCACCTCTGTGAGGTCCCCAGAGATCCCACACACACCCCCCCCCCCCCCACCTTTCCCCGCCCCCCCCCCCCCCCCTGCCTTTTCGTCTTTTTAAAGATCACTACACAAAGTTGAAGCACCACTGACCAGCCACACGGTAGCAGCTATGAACTGCATTTGTAAAATGTCAGCGGCGACTCCGTTCCCGAAGTTGACTTCTGCCGCCAAATGAAGGCGAACTGAAAAGGTGGAAATAATCATAGAAATGATGCTAGTCCATAAACAAGCTTACAGCCTCATTAGTATAGCGGGAGGCTCCGCTGGGTGATTTATGCTTGTTTTGCTGATGCCATGAGGAAATGCCATAGGGCAACTTCAGCCAGCTGCTAATGGTTTCTGACAGCTTCTTAGCAACTAGTGCAAGCAACGCCGTGGCGTTTGCTAGTGACAGAAACCGAAAATGTCATATTATCTGCCCATGTGTCACGAAGTCCGTGTGGCAATTAACTAGTAGGCCAGTGACTGAGGGGCCACAGGCTCTGCAGAATGGCCCGTGGCTATTCGGGGGGCAGAGGAGGCGCAGCGCTCCCATTTACGCCGCGCATATGCACGGATGTATGCGCCATCCGCATCACGCGCCCGCCGCCGTCGCTGATGAGTTTGGTCCATGCAGATCCTTTGTCCGTGGAGAAACTCTGGCTCGCTTTCTCTTTAGGCACGGCGTGACATTATCAGAGGGCCTGCAAGTAATCTCTCTTGATATGATGGTTGGAAATGGCACTTTAATTGGCAATACCTGATTCTCTGGTTTCGAGCACTGGATCCGAAGGTGCTAGCTGTTTTTCTGCTCACTCGCAAATTAGTCTAAAAGGATTTAAGATCACTGAAGCAGACTCGTTGCCTGTCAAATTGCTGGGAGCGCAGCAACTCTGCACAGCAACTAGACGCTATTTAAAAGAACTCGCCAGCGCCTGTGAGGAGCAGGAGGAGAGCCCGGGCTCCGCGCGCCCGCTCCCCAGCCAGCAAACCAGGCGCTATATGTCAAACTGTCAAACCTTTCAGCATGGCCGTTTGCCCTTTCAAATAATATTTAAGAATTGTTTTTACACAATTTTTTATAGGCCATGGTCTAGTGAAAGAGGCCAACCAACAAAGAAAGGAATTTGTACTACAATTCGTCCGTGGACGATTTCTTGCCAGACCTGGGCCGGTCCCCATGGAGCGCGGCAGGTGACCTGTGGCAGCTCCCCGGCTGTCGGGGAGCTCCGATTTCAAACGCCCTCCACTCCGGTGTCCCAGAGTTGCCTATTTAAGCACACCCAGGCATTTAGGCTGTGCTATCTTGTTCCTTTCAAGCAAGGATAAAGCGGCATTTATCGTATTCAGCCCTGCTGAATGGGGCAGGCCGGCCGTGCCAGCGGGGGCTTCGCTCGCTGCATCCCCCTCTCCGCTGCCGTCGCCCCCTACGGCTTCCCTTCCCCTCCCGCTCCCTCAGAAACTCAGAGGCGGAAGCAGCAAAGGGCGACCGAGTTTACAGCGGCTCCTCGAGTGGGTGATGCTCTCTTGGTCCCGGGTGAGCTCTTAGGAACCTTCTGTTGGCAGAGCAGGTGAATCTGGAGAGCGCCCTGGCACAGGCGCTGGCCCCCAGCGGCTGCCGTCAGCTGGCGGTTCGAAGCCTCCTCCCTCCCTCCCACGCCAAATCCACATCAAACATCATCACCCCACGTGGCGCAGCTGGGCAGCTCCAGCTCCCAAACCCACCCTCAGACCTCGGCCATAAACACTTCCCAGGTGCAATATCGACAGCCCCAATCCCAAGTCAGGGACGTTTCAGAAAGGCTGGAAATTCAGGTGTCCTAAAAAACTCAACTACAAAATCCACACCTTTGCACGTAGCCTTTTAGACAAACATCCTCGAATGATTTTAAGCAGCTAGAACTCTCAATAGCAAAGTGCCTAATACAGCTTTACTACAAGTAACTTCACCAGAGGCAACAGGTTATTCCTCACCACGTGTCCTAAAGATCAAATCTGTATTTGGAGCACAAGTATTGTTTATATCAAAGAGAAACATACTATTCTCCAAAAGCCTGCTTCCCACACCTGTCACAAGACTTGAGAGAGGTTTTGGGGGTCCACTCTTCAGTTTTCTGGGAGGGGGTAAGAGGGCAGCACCAGCTCTGTTGAGGTCCACCAAATCATGCGATGAGCACCCCCTTCCAGCTTTGGCAATCCACTTCTAGAAAACCATCTAAATCCACTGGAGTTGATGGAAGAAAACACGGAAGACAGACATCCAGAAGCCCTTGAAAAGAGCTGGAGCAACTTTTAAGTGGACTGACTAAACCAGTATCCTCTAAAAGCTCCCCATGTTGAAATTCATTGTATTTTTCCAAATCCCTCCTGTTCAGAGCAGCTTCTGCCTCCTAGAAGAACGTTATGGTTTGCACTTAACTTTTTGTATTTAATAAACTAATATAATTTAAATATGTGCCATGTTTGGACAAAAATTATTGATTTTTGCACTAGATTTGTAATAGTTTTGGTGCTATGAACTGCAACACCTAACATGATGCCCCAAAGTTCATGAGCTTTTCAATAGTGTGATTTTTTTTACTTTATCAGAATTTTTTTTAAAAGCATTTAGACACAAGTGCCTCAAATTCCTTCTTCTGCTAGCATGAGATATCCTACATTATCTAAGCCAAATATTTAACTGTTCACTGCCCATCCACAGCTCTGTTGGCTCCTTTCCCTTTTAACTCCGGCAAGAACTCAAATCTCTTTAGTAACCTACCCAGGTAACTGGAGAGCAGGGCTCATTAACAACGTCCAGCAACATAATGCTGTAGAGAGATTTTAAGCAGAAAAATTACTTTCCTCAACCTTTCTTCAGCACTCTGTGCTGCTTTAGAGTAACCACTATAATTTCTGCACCTTCACCTACGTCACCCCTTACCAAACACGTCCCCAGTTTGCTGGATACCCACCCCACCACCCCGCTGACTTCTACCAGAGCAAACCAGACCTATGTGTGGAAGAGAGTTCTCCTAAAAGGTACAAAATTATGAACTCTCAAAAAGCAGGTCCAAGGATGCGACAAGTTTTTTCTGTAAAACAAGAGCAAGAGAGAAGGAATCTGCCACAACCTACTGCTCCCAGGTCATTCCAGACCACCAGCACCGAACGGACTTGGGCAATCGAAGAAGAATACGGAGGTTTGAGGGGGCGTTATTAGTTTTTATTTGTTTCTGACACAACCCGCTTCAACTTGGCAAAGGAATGCGGTAAGCAGAAGTCACACCCAAATGGCTGACATGAGTCAGGGTGGTTAATATTTGTGTCCAGGAGTACTGGAGGACAAGTTCACTGCTCAGAAATGATCATTGCTTCTTACAGCAAGGAAGGCACTGGCATGCTCTGGGGACGTATGCCCAGCTAGTAAACCAAGCTGTACATATTTGCTGAGGAGAACTACAAGTTTTGACATGAAAGGGTCTGTGAGTTTAGAAGATTTCCCCAAAATACATTATTTTAAAATTTAAACACACACATGCACGTATATGAGGAGCGGCTAAGGGCACTGGGGATGATCAGCCCAAAGAAGAGGAGGCTCAGGGGGCACCTTATTGCCCCGTAGGCAGGGGGGTCAGGCTCTTCTCCCAGATAACCAGCAGCAGGACAAGATGAAACGGCCTCAAGTTGCACCCAGGGAGGTTTAGGCTGGATATTAGGAAAAGCTTCTTCACTGAAAGGGTGGTCAAGCATTGGAACAGGCTGCCCAGGGAGGTGGTGGAGTCACCATCCCCGGGGGTGTTTAAAAAACACGTATATGCGGTGCTTAGGAACATGGCTTAGTGGTGGCCTTGGCAGTGCTGGGCTAAAGGTTAAACTTGATGATCTAGAAGGTCTTTTCCAACCTAAACGATTCTATGATTCCATATAGCATCTGTAACATTAACCCACTGTGACTGACCTCCACCTGCCCATGCCCAAGCAAGGCACATGAGCTGAGGATGGGGCTACCAGCAGAAGGTACTTCAGAAAGCTTAAAGGAACTGTGCGATTCCTTTATCCCGATGAACATTTTCTGTTGGTTTGGATCCATGATTAGTCAGCTGTGATGGAAGCATCACTCCAGGAATTCCTGAGGTCAATGGCAATCATCTCAGCACATTGAATGGCCTACAGAACAGCCCCAAAAATGATTTAAAATGATGATGCAGGTCTACTTGTGAATTTGAAACCTGGTGTTGATGAGGAACCGGTTTGGTTTTTTCCCTTACTCCTTAAGGAAAAGCCTTCTCAAATATTCTTAATAAAAAGTTAATGAGGAACAACAAGGTTGAAAATGAGCATTAGCAAAGAACAAATACTGTGTGTTTGGGTTTGCACGCATCTCTTAAGGAGATGCGGTGCACGTTTCATGCAAGGATTCAGACCATGACATAAACAGCAGGAGGTTGTCAGTCACAGATAGTATCCATATTTACGAGACACTAAAGAAAAGAGTTGCAAAAACATCCTACACAAATATTCATAGATGGAGTAACCTGGATAAGTATAAATTACACTCTGGCATTTGACAAATTTTCAAAGTTTTTTTTCTTGAATCATTGTACTTTGTTCTTTAGAGACAGGAGCACCTTTTCCTAGTAACCTGATCCTCCTTTCTGTCTTGAATTCCCTCCAGGCAAGCAACGAGCAAATTAGCTGTCTACGCAAGGAGTAAAACCAGCATTGATGAACAGGGGGGAAAAACCTCCAGATTTTACTCATTTTCATTTGTTCGGCAGCTTTTTACAGCTGAAATGAAGGAAAGCTCTTCTCCTGCATAACTTCTTAAAGGGGTTCAGAAAACTCCGCTATTACGCCTAAGTTGTGCGATATTTCTGGAGCCATGCATCTCTGTGCCGAATGAAATACTAAAAAGAAAGCAATTCATTGTATGGGAAGCAAACAACTTTCTGCTGCCAGCAACAGAAGTTTACTTTGAGCACTTGGAAGCAAATACCCTGCAGAAAAGTATCTGGTTAAACAGAAAAACATCCTGCTTTAACCGAAAATGGTAAAAAGCTTAAATGGTTCTTTCCCCAACCTAAAAGCCTTCCTCTTCTTGGGGAAAGCTGTTGGTAATTCTCTCATTTTATTCAAATATAGGTCATCTTTTGAGACCTGTTCTCTCCCACCTCAGCAGGACAGCTGGCCCTCCCAGCAAAAGGTCACACCAGTTGCCTTCTCCATGAAAAGTCAACTGCACGTGGCTGAGACACAGGTAAATCCACCACTGGATCCAGGTGGACTTACTCCCTTGCAAAGCAGGAGCAGAAGCAGCAGAGGAGGAGCACCGGACTGCTCTGCCGTGGGGGAAATATGCCCAACTAATACCCCAAATGGCCATGAGGTCAACCTCTGTAAATCTCTATAGCTCCTTAACAACTGGCTCTATCTTTGTGTTTATCCAGCTCCTAAAACACTTGACTCTTGGACTGAGCACAAGCAGCTGTAAGAGGCTCAATGCAAAGATCAGAAGCATATTACGTATAAACTAAGGGACGCATTATCTGTAGAAACAGTTTATTACAGTGGAGCATTTAGGTAGGCTTCCTTCCCTAAACACAGCTAAATTGCCCTGGTCCTGCCTGCAAGCCTGCTTCAGAAGCAATGATGCTGTAGATTTCATGTTTTACAACAGAAAATACATGCCAGACCTTGACAGTGTCCAAACCATTCAAACCTAGGTTCTTCTATTGGAAAACAGTTTTTAAAAAAATTAATTGCTGGGTAAGACATACCAAAGGGGATTGCTGAACCAAACTACAGCATTTCATTTTGGGCCAATTCAAGAGCAACAAATGCTGGCCCAAGCTGCAGCATGCCCTGCAGGAACTATGTAGTTCAGATGTTGTTTGTCCCAAATCCTCTTTTGCAGGGCTGGACCCCTCATGTCACAGGAGTCATAATGAACACAAGAGAATTAGTCTAGTCAGGCAAGTCAGGATTCATGACCCACCGAGCCCACCTGAGGTATTTCCAGTTGGAAGTGCCTATGTGGTTTGTGTCAAGCGAAAATGATCCTGCTGATGCGCAATGTTCTTCTACTCCTGTCACTCATTTTGAAGTAGCATCAAACCCAATAAATTATTCTTTTCCCTGTCCCTAGTCCATCAGCAACATCTGACAATGAAACCCAAGACATGACTGAAAGAAAACGAACATTAAACCTCACTTTGCTTGCCATGGTGGCACCACACACTGTTTCCCCACATACCATGGTCAATTTGCAACCGCAAAAGGCAGAATTAAAAGGGATGAGAATAAAATGCCCCCATCTCATCTACCTTTCTTCTTTTGATAGTGACAACATCTCAGCTTCCATTGCCAATGCTTCAGAAAGCACCCATCATCTCACAGCACCTTACAAAGACCCACAGGCTGCAGCCGCTGCTCCAGCCATGGAACCCTCTGGAGTGGGCAGTTAGTGAAAAGGCACCTGGCTTCGAACTTAAGGAACAAAATTCATTATTTCTTTATACCTAAAACAAGAGGAAGAGACATTTTTGGCTTGTTGTGGAGAGTGAATCCAAAACCCCTCCCTGAGGCAGCTGGCTTCCCCATATCCCTGTATCTCACCACAGGGAGAGGAGGGCGCAGAAGAGAGTTGCCCACGTCCACCTAGAAGAACTGTTTCCACAAGATGCCTTTGAGGTCCAATGCAAACCAGCTCCCTGTGCAATGGCCCAAACTACTGGGCGGTGTGGGACAGAGTCACAGCACCCTGGGAACCTCCCAGTACCTGGGCTCCAGGTGAACAGGGCAGGAGTTGGAACCAAACCACTTACACTGCTCTTTTCTAAATTAATGTTAAAATATTTGCAATCAGGACGGCATTTGGACCACACCGTGAATCCCCTGCCCTCACGCTGCCCTAGCGCTGCCTGGGATGCTCGGAAGCCTAGTTTACCCCACAAAGATAAAACCTTACGTTACCACACTCGTAATTAGCTCAGGAAAAAACACCTTAATTACAAAATACACAACCATCTGTCAGGCCTTTTAAGGGAAGGGCGCAGGCAGAATTACTGATGGTTTTCTTGTGCTGTCCCCACTGCTCCTCGCTGCCTCGTGCCCTAAACCCACCTCTCTCATCCTTCCAGCAAAAGCCGGTTGCTCCTGAGGGCCCGTGACAGCAGCAGAATGCCGCTCCTCAGGAAGAAGGTGCAGAAGCCAAAAGGAGTAGATTTGACACAGCCAAGCTCACACGGGGTGCGGGGAGGTGGGATGGCACCCCCGGGAAGGGGCAGGTGTGGGTACAGCCCCCTCACACCCAGGCAGTGTGAATCCAGCCCTCGCGGCACAGCCTGGGAAGTTGGGAGGGCTTGGACAGCCCTTGGGAGAAATAACGGTGATGGGCAGGTGGTCTTGACCCCGCTCCTCACGGGTGGCACCAGGCTCACCTCATGGCACCAGCCACAAGGCTCAGCACCGAAGCTGAGCGCCTTTTGTGGTCCCCTGCGGGGCACACAGGCACCCACAGTCCTTTCAGGTGCTTCAGCCCTACCAAGTTATCACTGGAGCCCCCTTCGGCTCCAGCTGAACGTACTCGTGTCACTGCGATGGTTTTGGTTTCCTACGACTTTCTCTCACAGCTGTTGTGTTTTGCTGTTTGTTTTACCGTGCAGCTACAGGCTAGGGTGTGGGGATTTTCCCTGAATTAATACAAACAAACAACAAACCCAAATGCAAATCAACCAGGAACAGACAGATGTCAGAAAGTCCAAAACATGAAATGAAGGCGAAAAGCAAAGTCAGACTAAAAACACTTGAAAACTTCCCCTGAATATCACCTATACTTGCACGCTTGCCTCATTTTTACCTCTTTCATCTTCCACCACTACATATTCCTAGACATCCGCTATGGAGGATTACCTCGAACAGGCAAACTGATGGGACAAAAGGGAAAAACTTCTGGTGCACTCCAGAATGTGAGTACTACTTATGTCACTACACCTAGTGGCACCAAAGTCCCAACTGCAAGAGGGATAAAGGATGGGAAGGAGGTAACATAGCCATTTTCAGCTGATCTGTCTTTGGCTCCATTCCTTCGCAATAAGAGTGTTTTACCAAAATCCCACCAAAATTTCAGAGCAAAGCTGGGTCATAGCAAAAAGCCATCCAGCGTCTTAAAAAAAAAATAAATAAACAAAATGCAAACATCCTTCTAAAAGCAAGCCAAACAGATTTCTGGTGTTTCTTCTTCAATTCACGGCATTTGTCATTATCTCTAATAGCAACAGTAGTAAAAATGGATAGAAAGCAAAAACCGCCTGCTTTTAGTGATTTGATGTACTTTAAATGACACAAATGAGTAACCAAGGAAGTTAAAGAAAACCTCAGGTTCTGGCAGGCTAAAAACCACAGGCATCAGCTTCCCCACGGCAGGTACAGACTACACGGAAGAACAATCTTGCTTTTCTGCTGAAGCAACCTCATCCTTGTCGCAAGAGCTGAGGACCTTGCCCTGCCCCTTCCACCCACCGGTGCTGGAGGAAGGCTCCCACCTGCCCAGCTCACCACCCACCGGTCTCCTCCTGGGGCAGCCTGGCAGCGCCTACAAAGTCACCACCGTCACCTTCAAAAAGGTGCTGCCAAAAATCCTGTTGTCCAGACGGCACCCCCGCAGCTGAGGTTACCCTGGAACGTATTTCTCCTGTGTACCCCACCTTTCTTGTCCCAGCTTCCAAGGTGTGCTTCCCAGCTGTGAGGACACACCATGCACGCGGAGTCAGGCAGCGCTGCTCCTGGGTGCCCACCAGCCATGTCCCCGCACCCTTACTCTGCATGCGCTTCGCAAGAAGGGGTTTCTAGAGGCACTGGTTGCCTTGCAAAGGAAAATACTGACTTTTCTGAGCATCCTGTAAATACTGAGAAAAAGAGAAGAAGAATGGGAAGGAAATGGAAGGAGCAACCTGGAAAGGAGAAGGGAAACCCAGGAGCCCTTGGCTCAAAGGACCGAGCTGACCACACTCTTAGCCCTGCCTCCCTCTGTAGAAGATGTTTGCTTTTATTAATCTCGGAAAAAATGTGGTGTGTAAGCTAAGTCAGCCCCAGGCAGATTTAACTTGGGTGACCTGAACTTACTCTGCAGATCATCATAGGTCTCTCTGACCTTGGCAGTGACACAAGGATCATATTTTCCGGTAGATGAATTACTCTGGAGTAATTCTGCCAATCTATTAGGCATAAATAGCCTTTTATTTGGGATTGGGCAAATACATTCTCCCTTTCTGCCTCTCACCTTCCCAGACAAAATCTGTTTATTAGGATAAGGAAAACCTCACCCTTCATTAAGATCTGGGTACACATCTCGAGGGCCAGACAGAAACTTGGCTGCTTCATTCTCATGGCAACATGTGTTCAGACATTGATTGCCTTCAGCAAGAGGCATTTTGGAGTTAACTGGGAAGATCTGTTGCTTTTGATTGGAGCGCTCAGCTTGCATATTTGCAGATGAATATACAAATATCTTCAGACACAAAAAGAGGGGCAATATATATAGGTCCATGGTGGCTCTGTTCAGCTTTGATCACCAAAACACAATCCTCACCACCATACTTCTACATGCAAGTGAAGAGCAGCTCCACTAAAATCAGCCAAGTTGCACTGAGTTAAGAAAGAAAAAAAAAAAAAAAGAAAATCACATCTCAGCCTTGCAGAAAACCGACCAATTTGGGAGGAACAGGTAAACAGTGTGTTCTTGGACAAGAGCCAGCACAGTTTGGATGATGCAGACCTTTCTGTTCAAGAGTTGCACTGGTTTTTGCATCTGGTCACTTGAGGTCATACCGCAGAGCTCCGAGGCTCTGCAGAAGCCCTGCACGCTTCCTCCCCGTGACGGAGGTGGCTGAAGTGGCTATTAAAATCGGTTGTTATTCTGATGCCACCTGATTCTTAATTGCTGCAGAAATGGGGACTGAAACCACAGAAAGGGCTTTCTAGCATTGGCTAAGGAAGTATCAATTTTTGAGGTCAGAATAACATCCCTTAAAATTATGAATCAGAGTGGTCCTTTCATGCTGCACCTTGATAAAGGCAGGCAAAGCATTAGCAGACTACTTTGATGAAGATCAGGATAGTTTTATAAAATATATACATAGGCACACGCTCTGACATGCATAAAAAGAAAAGGAAATACTTGCAAACATGTATGCAAATTATCCTGCAACAGCCAAATAAATCCTAGTAAATACTACTTCCAGTTCTCACCATCACTCTGAATGAGTCCCTTCTGATAGATTCCTTGCATGCTGAGCAGAATGGAAATGCAGTTTTCCAACTGTTTGTGAATGGCTTGCTTCATCCGTTTTTGCGGTATGGTTGACCACTTAGAACCTGGAGGCAAACGTCTCTGCCTTAGGACTGGGTCACCGAGGCTTCTCAGGCAGAAAAGGAAGCCTCCAGACCCGCACCCTTTCCCATTGCAATGCTGGAGCTATAATCACCGATGCCAAAGCTGGTGATTCCCCTGAGACTGGCAAATGCTTTCACAAATATCTGCCAATTATCTGAACAGTCGCCAACAATGCCAGCCTCTGAACCATTGCTAATCACACCGCTGTCTTCTATGCAAAGCAACTTTTGAGTTTTGTCAGTAATTTTAACTGCCTGACCAGCTTCACCTGCAATTTGTGGTTGAGGCAGATGAGAAAAGACAGAAATTTTCATCTACATTTGCCGGGTGACATTCAAAGTTCAGCTAAAAAGCATTCTCACCTATCCTTTATTTCACAGTTTCTACGGAAAAGAGTTGGGCACAACCGCCGTACTTGCAATGAATATGATCTCAGCAGTGACCTGAACAAGGGAAAACAGACCTGGGGTGGGCAATATGCTCTTGCCTGTAGGACCACGCGGAGGCTGTCCCTCACACTCACCCCTCTGCAGTCCAGGTGGCTTTTCTGCACCTTCCAGGTAGCACATGAGCCTCATGCAAGAGCATGCAAGGAAAGGCTCAGGACAGCGGGTGCCGTACGCATCAGCTCAAAGATGACATGAGCTGTAAATAAGGAGGTTCAGATCTCAAAGCAGTCAACAAACACGGTGGAAAGCCCAGCCTTCCTGGGTGCTGCAGGGATCTGTGCAGGTTAGGGCTCTTTTGGGGCAAGTAGAACAGCTTGCGAGGAAGCCTCCAGCAGCGCATCCCTGGATGCACCTCCCTCAGCTCCCTTTCCCAGGGTTTACCCTGGAGAGCCATCCCTCATGATCCCAGATAAGGCACACTGACAAGGCGCTGAATGAAAGCCTGCACTGCCGCGGCCAGTAATCTGCCCCCCCACACCCCCCCCGCACCTGCAGACCCCCGGCACCAGCGAGCCAGCACCCCCGGGCTCTGCACGCACACCCTCCCAAGGAAGCGAGCCCCGAATTTAATGTGTCTGGGGCGCAGTGGGGTCATGGTGCACAGTCTGGAGATGGTTTTCAGGACAGCATCCAAAGTGGACTTCAATATGGGAAGAAGAGTTCGATATTCCACATAAAAATTATTAAACCTCTGCCTCTGCCTTGTCTGCTAGGGGGGATTGCTGCGAGTACAACTACAAGCCAAAGTGGACAAATGAGCCTTTTTGAGTGCGTATTACTGCGCTTACATGGACCAAACGTGGATCTTGTTAGTCTGGAGTGGAAATAGGTTTAACTCGGGTTTTACACCCCAAAGCAGACAAGGACGGTGCGTGGAGAGCAGTCCCACAGCCGCAGTGCCGGCTGCTGAAGGGCACAGCAATGCCAAGCCCTGGGTTGATTTGAGCGTGGCCATTCCTACCACACCAACTCAGCAGCAGGTTTCATTTCCAGGCTTCACTCACGGAGCCTCTCATCTCATGAAAGACCTCAATGCTCCTTAGCTGGAAGCTGAGCAAAGCGCTGCTACCAAGTCCCTCAAGCCCCGTTTTTCTCTCTAAGTCCCCAGCTCCCAGAGTCATGAGGAAACCTTCCACCCATCCCCCACACACACTGATGGAGCAAGGAACCTCCTGGCAGAGAAAGCTTCAAACCTGGCCTCCCGGGAGCAAGGCATGGGAACACGGGCACTGCCCCACCAACAGTAATGTCAAAAAAAATCATAATTTAAATATATATATATAGATGTATGTATGTATGTACACACATGTATCTTTTCCTATGAATGCCAAGCTTTTTAACATTTCAGAATAGAGGCGCTGCCTCTCCATGAGTAATATTTAAAAAAGTAATAATATGTACTTATATACACACATGTATCTTTTTCTATGAATGCCAAGCTTTTTAACATTTCAGAATACAGGCAATGCCTCTCCATGAGTAATATTTAAAAAAATAATAATATGTACGTATATACACACATATATCTTTTTCTATGAATGCCAAGCTTTTTAACATTTCAGAATACAGGCAATGCCCTTCCATAACTAATAAAATATATATATATATATATATACATACGCATATACACATATATATCTTTTCCTGCGGATGCCAAGCCTTTTAACATTTGAGATGACCAACACAGGTCAGCAAAGCCAACAAGTGCCATGAGATACTCCGGCCAGTGCATTCAGGAGCTGAAGAGAACCAGCCGCACCCACACACGCAACGCCCAGCCCGCTCCCCCAGCCTTCAGCAGTACAAAATGCTTTATTCTGCTCCTCCACACGGAGCAAACATTCCCTTCCTAAAGACAAGACAAGCTGTAGCACAGATTCACCCTTCCTTGCTCAAAGCGTGCGAGTCAGGCCACCAAGCTGAGCATCTGAGCAAGGCGATCGGTTGTCCCCGAGTCCCTCCACAGTCAATGGAGAGAAACAGAGACTCTCCAGGGGAAAACTGAGGATTGAGATGACTACAAGAATATGCACGATGTTAGTTTTGGATACTGCACAGAACAGTCAAAACTTACAAGCAGCGAGGCTGTGGCAAGGAACCTCTGGCTGAACATGCCCGTCTCTCTTCCTAAACAAGACCTGGACTTCAGGGCCTCTTCTAAAATTACTCAGGATGGAAAGGCTGAATTTAGCTCCCATCCATCACCTTATCATGAGGATACAACCTCACGCTTCCTGCCACTGAGGATCTGGGAAAATGCAAAATTCTACCTCTTATCATCAAATCAGAATTAATGTTTTCTTCCTATTTTGCCTTCCTTGGGCGGGGGGGGGATGTGGGGTGGGGGGGGTGTGGGTGGGGCGGGGAGGGGAGGAAAAAAAAAAAGCCCTCCTTGATAGCTAGGCTAAATTTATGTCTTACCAAACTGAATGTAAATGCGAGAAACAGGAAGCTTTTACTTGGAAACTGGAATTTCAAGCACTCAGTGGCAAACAATGAACCGGAGAGATAAAGATGCAATGGCCATGGCAGGGGACAGACCTGCCGAGCTTCCTGCCCACGCTGACTCGGTAGCATGTGTCCCACCGTGATACGGAGCGGCCACCCCGCTTGCTTTTATTTTGGTAATTGGTATTTGTTCCTGTGAAAACCCCTATAAAAACAAGTTGGAAGACGGGACAATAGTAGACCCGCCATCTCTTATAGCCAGATCTTTTACTTAACACTTTAGCAAAAGATGTAATCAGTGGATCTTTGTCCATTTATACAATTCTCTCTGCCACGACAGGGTTGTATTACACTCCCCAGCACCCGCCAGATCAGAGCATCCAGCCTTCCCCATCACTTCAAAAGATTGATCTGATTCTTGAAAGCACATTTGCTATTATCTACTCCAGTCCTTTGGAAATGACATTACACAGATACGGGGAGGCGGGGGGGGGGGGGGGGGGGCAGGCAAATATTGTCACTCTTTTATTATTCCTGCTGTTCCCTCGCTTGTAATATCTGAGAAGTTCCCAGGTCAATGGGATTACTTTATCTTCCTCCCCCTTCCTTTATCTCCTCCCTCACCCCACAGGTATCCGTGTCCAAATGGGACACTCCGGCAGGGGGTTTGCTTGACCTGGGTCACTCGAAGGTCAAGCTTTTCACCACTTGCTAATGCAGAGCTCCCCCCAGCCCTCCAGAGCTGCCCCCAGCCCTCTGCAGCCCGGGGGGCGCGGGGCACCCCCACCCCATGCACCCCTCTCCTGGCCGCGGGTGCAAATGCTGCTGGGGGAAGCTACAGAAGCAAAAGCCTCCCTGGGTGGAAGCTGGACCGTGTTTTGTGGTTTTAAATAAACAAAGCAAAAGGAGAAGCTCCTGAAAAATCAACTCAGCGGAGCGACTTCATTCCCGTACTAAACTTGAAGGATGGGAGGCTTAACTAGTTAGGAGCAACTCGGACTATATTTTTGCCTACCAGAACGAAGATCGATTTTTATTTAGATTGATTTTAAGATTTACATGCGAGAAATGGATACAATTGGATCAAATATATACTAAAACAAATTGTTGACTCCCATGAAAGCCAATAAACCCAAAACAAATTTCACAGATCTCATCTAGCAGCATTTGAGATTTGTTTTATTTCATTATTTCGTAGACATCTATGGAGCAGAAATTTGCTTAACTCTTTTCCACTTTTCTTTTACTGAAACAATAAGACTCTCCACAGAATATTTTCTACTTGAATATTATCACCAGGATAGCATATGGCAAACTAGCAGCAGGCAGTTTATCTTCATCCTCTTTGTAAGCTAAAATTAGCACAATGCTTTTGCAACAGTGTATGATGTATTCAGACCAGTACGATATACCTAATACAACTTCAGATCCATCCCTGGCTAACCTCCAATAGTCAAGTAAATTGATTGCTAATTTTAACTGGGTATTAATATGCTTAGTATCAAGTTGGCATTTATCAACTTGAGAGGCACTTTTAAGTTCAATACTGTGTTTCACCCACACCAACTGCAACAGTAAATAAAATTTGTGTATTTGCAACACATAGAATTTCAATTAATCTGTGTGAGGCAATTCTAATTTATATTAAAATACTGTATACAGAAAGCCATGCTGCAAAACTGCGTAATTGTGCATATCCTGCTTTTCAGCGATCTGATACAATTAATCGCGAAGAGCTGATACACCCACGTCATTACGTGCTCCCCTTGTGATGGCCGGCGCTCCCGCAGACCATTAGCTGGTTACTTTATCGGGATGAAATTCAACCAAGTCACCAACTTTCCTGGGACGAAATTAAACTAAGTCGCCAACTTCACTTGGCTCAAACTAAGTGACGGACCCTGCACCCCCTGCCGACGTGCTATGCCAGCCCCCTCTGCTCACCGCTCTGCTGTTCAACCTGGTGACTTACGGACACCTCAGGGATTTTTGTAGCTGGATTAACTACGTGGTGAGACACTAACCTTAGCACCGCTTGCTAATTGGTTTCGTGTAGCTGTAGCGCCAAGGAACTTCGCACAACGTTCTTTGTAAAGGAAATACCAAAGGTCCTGAAAAAGCCTTGTACTTCACAAGGGTGGCTGTTTTACCACCTTTCCTGCCAAGGTCACAGAATAAAAATGTATAGTAGTGGGAGGCAGTCACATCTAAGCATGTATATGAACGAACACACACACGAACTATAAATATTTGTACGCCGACATTCAAGTCAAGTGACAGAACAGCCCTCTGCTTTACCTACAGCCCATCGCAAAACTACAAGGTGGCACCCAGCCTGTACAACGGCTATACGGAATTAAAATCCCCACTACCCCACTACCCTTGCCAGCCTCACACAGGGTTTGCACGGGTTACTCCAGATACGGAAAAAAGGCAATGGACAGAATCCTGCGCCAAATCCTCTGTGAGGGCATCCTCGCTGTCACAGCCAGGGATGGGAGAGGATAAATAGGAGATGCTTTACTCAGTGGGGAAGGGAGGAGCACAGTAACCTTCCAACCTCACTTTGTCCCCTCTTTTCCACCCCTTGCCATCTGCCTGCATCTTATCCCCTACTCTGCAGCAAGAGGCTGCTACACCCTGACGTTACAGTGCCCTGAAAGAAACTTAAAACACAAGTTTAAACGCTTTACTTCAAGCAGTTCCGTTCATCCTGACTGTACGATCTCCTCCCCCTGCTTTAGGAAGGCAGGCAGTGCCGAAGGGCCTGTGCTATGTAACGGTGGAGTTTCTCCCCCCGTGCTGCACCAGGGAGGGAGGAGATCCTCTTGGCACAACAACGACAGCAACAAAAGGTTCTCCACCCCACCAGCCTTGCTTCCGTGACCTTCACTTGCTGACCAGAGGGAGCTAAGATATGCCTTCTTCGAAGTCCATCGGGACGCTACAGACTCCAGAATATATTTAGCATGCATCCATGTGACACGAACTGCTATTCAGAGCACCAGGGGAAGAATTACGAATCAGTCAGGTTACGTCTACCCCCTTTAGCTCTTTCCTGAGGATGTAACTGCTGCCTCCCCGCAGGTGTTCTCCCGCCCTTCTGCAAAAGATGAATTTACAGCCCTGAGAAGATAGACAGCATCAGGGTTGCAAGGTCCATCACTCTCTGGTGGCACAGGATCAGTCACAGAAAAACTAAGGACTTAGGACTTAAGTAGTTGAAAAGGCTGCCCCGGCTACACTTTTATTTATTTAGATGACATTTCTCCTTCCTGACACCTCCACGTTACACTTCTGCAAAGAGCAACCACAAAAACCTGCCTGCAAACTCTGTGCACGTGCATGTGCAAAACTCAAACATGAGATTTTCAACACTTGTGAGGAAGACAATAAGAGAAAATATATAAATAAATATAGATATAGGTGTCATCCATGGCCATTAGATGCCAGCAATACCACCCGGTGATAGGGAAGCTCCCAACCCACAGAGTGCCAGCAGGTGGCCCAGGGCCCTGGGGAGCTTGCCCCCATGGGACCCTGCTCCCATGGCATGGGTCCGGCCAGGCTCTCCCATGTCCCTCCCCACATCCCCAGCCCTCCCAGCACCAGGCTCGGCGTGCCGAACGCGAGGCGCGAAGGCTCCACGGAGCAGCCCCGAGCCAGGGAGGCAGCAGGTTTTACCAGCGACACCCTCATTCAAGCAGCGCCAGGCATTTGCTTAGTCACAGCCCTGCAATCCTCGGGGACAAGAGACCTGGGGCCTCTCCCTCTGGTATTTCACATGGCACCGACTAGTGGGTCACCAGGCCAGCGAGAAGCAGTCCCCAATGAATTATGCGGTGACAGGTGGCTCCACCACCACTAAAAGCTGCAGGGGCCACCCCAATCACCCAGAGAAGGTCCCCATCTCATTCATGAATTTAAAAACGAAGTAAAAAAAAATAAAAGCCCCTGTGCATCAATGTGCTTAGAAAAAAAACGATGTCAGCATCTCACAGCGTTGATCCTATTAATTAATCCTTTGAAGAATGCCCCCTCGCCCACAAATGTCCAATGTAATGCCGGCTTAATCTTACCTAAAAAAACCCATACAATGCAATAAGATTACTAGTCTGACTCTGCTAACTGTTGCAGCATTGCTTAATCCTGCATTTCGGTGCTTCAACAAGCTCCTACAATACTGTATGGAATTTATCAGAGCGGTTGCTGAGACAAGAAGGACTTATGTTTTTAAACAATGTTAATTCCACCGTCTTTTGCGCTCTTTCCGCGTCATGTTTATACAATGACTTGCAGCCTGGAAGGTCTCAAAGCCTATTGCCTGTTCCCATTCCCACCGAAATCTTCCTTTCAGCTTTCATATTGGAGCAGGATTAGAAATTAAGAAGAAATATAGATAAATACGTGTGTGTGTGTGTGTGTGTGTGTATATTTAAAAAAGGGGGGGTTATAGCAGCAAGATCTGCTGGGGCAGGAGGCTCATTCCTCCCATCCCCCAAATGCAGCTGGGCTGGCCAACATGAAACTGGCCCCCTCCTCCCAAAAAACTGCAAGGGAACCCATGAAGGACCCTTCCCGAAAAAAAGCAACCTGTGAAAGACCATCCCCTTGTCCCTGGCATCACTTTGCCTTCATCCCCAAGCTGCCCCCCCACCGGCACAGCCCCGCTCTGGCAACGCGCACCTGCAGCCAGGCATTTCCCAGCCTTCGCGGGTTACAGGCATATTAGACTTCCCACGGAATAGGAGAAGAAAGCTCTGCTCCCTCCCTGTAATTATCAAATCAGCCCGAAAATGAGGAAGAATTGAGAATCCTCATTACAGCACATCATAAAACACGGCGAGGTCTCGTGCTCGCTGTATGTTATGGGCGCAGTCTGCCAACAAAACTTTACAAAGAGCGCAGGAATTCATGTTTGCAGAGATATTAAAGTCATAAAAGGGAAAATTTGTATTTTATTTTCCCACAGCCTAAATGAAGGTGAACCAAGCAAATTTGGCAAAGAGCGCTAGTCAGATGCCATTTCCCACAGCAGCGTGGTATTTTCCTCTGGGAATAAAACATTTTCCTTCAACTACTGTTTATAACTCTTATCAGTTCAACAGCAATAGAGCCATCAAGTCCAATATCTTGTGGAAAAAAGTCAAGGTCAACAAGTACTTGCATTTTCGTTTATCTTTAGCTGCAATTGCTACTGACATTCAATTGGGTAATAAACATGAGGACTGTCAAATGCTCTCAGCAAACAGGTGATCCAAAAGCTATCAGAGAGAAAGAGGCTACCGCCAGGTAATCAAACAATTCTGTTGCAACAATTATGATTTGAGTGCATTCGTTTACAGAAGCAATCACCTGTCAAATTTGGATGAATAGCATCAAACCATTCCCACCACTGGGGTAATAAGGGCAAGAAAACACAAACTATGTCTACTTTCTTCCCAACAAAAGCATGCCAGCATTAGAAAGAGCCATAAAAAAAAAAAAAAAAAAGGATAAATAAAAAATCCAGTATCTTATTTCCTGAATTGAATTTTAAAAAATTATTTTAACATAAAACCTAGAAGAGATCGCTCCGAGTAGCTTGATCTCATGTCAGTCTCTCCCAGGAGCAATACTGGGTGTTTAGGAAAACCATATAGAACAGGGGGGTGGCACAGAAGCGGCCGGGCCACAGCTCTGACAATCAGCACTCGGGCAGTTTCCTGAGCCAGCGGCTGCATCTGCACCAGGACTTTTAATAGCTACAGAAGGACCTATTTTTCTGCGAACTGGTCTAATCTCTTTTTGTCCCCTCCACAGCACACTGTAGCAATGAATTTAACCCAAAACGAAAAACGTTTTTGTTCATTTTAAACCTGCTAACATTCTGGAAAACTTCTGTGCCACGAACACCCACCCCTAGTTCTTGCACTGTGGGATGAGAATCCACCTCCTCCATACGCAAGCCATTATTTTAAAGACTTGTCTTCCAATGTTAGTCATCTTTCTTTTTTTTTTTCCCCTCCCAGCATTTCACGTGAGAGGCAGGAACACAGTTTACGCCAAGCAGCCCGACGGCACACCCTGTTGCATCGCTAACCCAGAAACACTGCGTGCTTACAGGTTTATCCTCATCGCCATACAAAAAGTTTCTCAAAAGCGGAGGCCACCTCAGGAACGCGACTTTCCTTTCTAAACCTCCAATTTAAAGAGGTTAACCAGGCCCGTCTGAAAGCCACACTCTGTCTGCAACAGATATCAGGAGACTCGGCTGAAGCCACCAAGACTTGGAGGGGCAAAGGGGCATAGGGGCTGGTGCCTTCAAGATGAAAAACATAGGGACCATATGGAAAGCTCATTCAATGAGCCCCCACACCTCAAAGGAGCACACCCAGGATGTGTGTGTGTGTGTGTGTGTGAGAAACCCACCAGAATTAAGCAACAATTTCTCTAAATCAAATCCCATCAGTGATCTTCAAAACACAAGGCTCGGGTACTGCTAAAAAGGAGCATCTCGCACACCAAAACCCCCAAACGTATTTCTACAACTACTTGCCACCAAACCTCTCTCCGCTCCATCCAAGGAGGAATGCAAGATGCCCTTCAGCCCTGCACCTGAGTTTTTAGGTAACAGCCCAAGGGGCAATTTAACAATGTGGTATTTTCCACTGCTGTTCCTCAGCATATCCAAGATCTTGTTCTCAGGAAGACACCCGGGGCTGTGCAGACACACTTTGGGGGCTGCAAAAACCCTGCACAGCTCAGGTCAGGGCCAGGGCCACCTCCTGATGTACACGTCTATGTATACATAGACGTGCACACAGCCACACAGATGTTTAATGGGCTAGACATTTTTTAAGTTTAGAAAAACTTGCCAAGAAAAAGAAAAAGAAAAAAAAAAAAAAAAAAAAAAAAAAATCCAGCCCATGAAATTTGCTGCTTGATTACAGGCGGGCCAAGAAGTCAGGAATATTTGTATTTCCATAGCCACTTTAACGGTAAACAGTTCCCGAAGTCTTTTTCTCTCCTTTGGCTCTGCCAACGATGGCAATAGCTTCAGCCTGCAGGATCTGCCTCCTGACGTGATCGCCTCCCTGCTCCCCTCCCAGCTGGAAGCTTCTCCTAAGCAAAGACTGAAAGTCGCATTAAACCGTGCTGAAATGGTTGTGCTGGTTTGGAGCTGCTTATTATCTCTGGGGGCTGACCTGAAAAACAAGTCGGTGCTTAGACGGAGAAATTCAGGGTTTCCCTGAGAGGCAAATGGGAGGAAGGCAGGTTTTTTTATGAGGAAAATAATTTGTTTATGACTATGTTACCCACAATTTAGGCAAAACAAGCAGCATTTATAAGTATTTAAGCTAGCTTTGCCAAAGTGAAAAGAAAAACGCCTGTTAATAACAGACGTTCGGAACTAATGTGAACGATTAAAATAAATCCTGACACCAGGAATAGATTGATACTCGAATCATGACAGACACCCACTTCCAAGCGAGGACTCTCTCCCATGCACCATACTGGAAGCGTAACCCTGCCTAGCTGAGGCACGGAGCCTTAATGCTGCTGAAATCTAACTTTAACAGCTGAATCAGGCTGATGAGACTCAAAAAAAAAAAAAAAAAACCACCAAAAAACCCACCCCAAACCATAAGGAGGAAAAAAACAGTTTCACGCCCTCCGGCTTTAGAGCAGAATGATAAATTGACATCGTGTTGTTATGAGCATAATCCTCAACTCCTCAATCACTGTTAAAAAATAAAACATGATTCTGGGGAGATAAAAATAATTAATGCTGGTGCTGCTGCTGAAGAATATGCACCTACACGAAGAGTTTCAGATAAATATGGGGTTGTTTTAAATCTTGTATCTCATGTCAAAGGAAGAGGGCACAGGTGCTCACGCTGATTTAAAGCAGACCGAGCGCTGCCCACTTGATGGAAAAGCAAGAAAAGGAAAGGGGATGGCAGAGCCTCGGCAAGAAAACTGATACCGCTCCGTTTCCAAACAAGCCTATTACGCTTAATTCGGGATTCACAATACATAAAGCGCCAGAAAAAATACCAGGAGCAGCCCCTGTTGACTAATGCCCTGTCTTTTCTAATCGAGGGTCACATCCAGTCTAACCGATCGCATGATAATGGCATCAGAAAAGGTCAATCAAAGACAAGCCAGAGCTTCCACTGCCTGGCTGACCTTCGGAGCTTGTGACAAATTGCTATCAGTCAATGTCAACTAATGACAGCGGCTCTTTGGCTAATCAATTGTTCTAAAAATGATCAAGAAAACTACTCGCAGGACAGCTCATTTTCACATCAATGCCTGTGAAGTATGAAAAGCTCATTTTTTTTTGAGTTTTTAATAAGCTCATAAGTAAAGCAGTTACTTGGTAACAGGGGTCACCTTAGTGAAAAGACAGAACCTTTGTCTGCCTTTTACATAGTCTTTTATTACCATATTATAGTAAAAATATGCCATGCCATTACTATGCTAGAGGGCTACATAATAAAGTAGGCAATACTTCATACTTTTTTTTTCTTTTCTTTCCTTTTTTTTTTTTTTTTTTTTTGAGATAAATACTTCTGTGGTTTAGGGGCCTGTGTTTGGGTGTAAATAATTGTCAATATACTTGCCACGTGTTTCAATGCAAAGCAACACCACTGGCATGCAGGTGACGTGCCCGCTCATTACTCACCCCAACTGCACGTGACCCAGCCGGCAGCCAAAGCCACGCTGCAAAACCCAGCAGCACTGCCGGGGAGCTAAGGTCTAACAGCAGCTATTTTGTTCCTAAACCCAGCCACTCCATCCGAGCCCAACCTGTTCTGACTATTTCCAACAGAATTCCCACTCAGTCAGAAAACCGCACACTCCGAAAGCCCCAAAGCCCTGCGAAAGCAAACAGAGGTTTCCGTCCTGGAAGGATTCTGCGTGTAAAAGCAAACGTGGAAATGCACGCAGGCTCGGGCTGTGGGACATAGACCACAGTTCTCCCCGTATAGCAACAGGGTGGCTGCAGACCGGAGATCTGTCCATGCCTTCACCACACCTGCCTCCTCCAGCATCATCTTCAGCCACATCCCAAAGCCTCAGAGCCAGGCCATGTGCAAATCTGCACTCACGGAGGAAATATTACCAAAATGACAAATCCACACTGGTCAAAGGCTTGGGGAGTGCAGGCACGGTTCTGACTTGCTTTGTCACAGGGCAAGCGGCAGGTGAGGCATCCCCAACGCGAGGCATCACGCCGCCGAGCCTCTGGAGGAGATGCTGCGTTGAGAGGGAACGAGGAGCCCTCGTTCCAGCCCGGCACTGCTTTCCACCTGGGTTTACCTCTTCCCTGGGCTGACTCCCACCCCCAGCACCTGCACTGCCGGGAACGATTTATCCCAAGGGGAACAGCCCATGCCAACCCAACCGCCCCCAAAGCAATCCCGCACCTCCCCACGGAGAAGGTGGGCAGGCTGGGGGGGAAGCGCCAAACACGAAACATTAAAACTTTTGTTTTTATCGGAGAAACGGCAAAGTGACAGCAGTTTCAGGTTACACCCTAAACCTGCCTTGCCATGGTAGTTTTTCAAATTAAAATCTCTTCCCTCAGCCGCTCTCGAGCCGTCCATAGGCAAGAAAGAAAGGAGGCAGGGCAACACTTAAGCTCAGCCATAATTGGAAGTATGTGAAAAATGAAGTGTCAGTTCGGTCAATAAAGGGCAGAGGTGAAGGGGAACTGCAGCCCAAACTCGGTGCGAAATGTGCTCATTAAGACACCCAATCCGCGGGCCCCTGCCCACCTACCCCATTAGTCACCGGCCATCTGACCGCTGCAAATGCCTCGCCTCCCCACTCTTATTACTTTTCTGCTCCCATGTTAAAAAAAAAAAAAAAAAAAAAAAAAGAAGCAGCGAGCCGGTATATAAATCCTTGCTCAGTCATCTGGAACATAATGTGGCCCTTCTCTCCCCCTCCACCCGGCTCTGCCGCCTGCCTTCGCTGCCTCCAAACAGCCGCCTTGAGATTCCCAGCAATAATAAACGCGATTGCCTTTTTGCCTATAGGTTGCCCAAACTCCTACAAAAGCCTGGAAAAAAAAAAAAACAAACCCAAAAAACGCCCCACAATTGCAGCCACTGATACGTTTTTATAAAGAAATATCACCTCTTTCTACTCCCGGCTTGAAAGAGCAACAATTATTTGGAGGTTAAAAAAATGTTTTGAACCCAGGCCGAGGCACGCACACAAAAAATGGGAAAGAAACGATACACACAAATGGGAGACGCTGATGGATTATTCCTCTTTTTCTTTTAAGCCGTGTAGGAGAGCTAAACATGGGAATTAAAAAGCCTCACTCTGGATTAAAAGTGACTGTACCAGGGCTTTGTTCGGCATCCTCCTGACCTGACTATTTGAAAAACAAACGAAATGGATCTGTTAATACCCCAAACAGGGATCTTTTAAAGTTAAAATATGCAGTAAGAGCAAACAGGGCTGCCGTGAGCTCAGCATCACCTGCCTGTACCTGGGAACTTGCTTCTCTTTTGTTTCCCGATAGAATTTAGCAAGTTATTTCTCCACTGTGTAACTTCAGATCTCTTGGCACCATTTGGAGACAGACCTCCAAAGGCCCTTCACGATTAAGTTGAGAGCAATGGGAAAAGAGCCCATGAAACTTTTCCATAATATTATTCTGCATTCCTGTGCTATAACTATCCCCTACAATGACACAATGCCGCGCCTTTATAAGAGGTTGTGTCAACGTGCTCTGCAATAACATATCCCGCTGTTCAGTGGCACGAGACCCCAGAACAGCTCCCTAGCAGTTAAATATGGATTTCTACAATAGATCGAAGCAGCTGGGAGTCATTATTAAGTAAATAAATTTACATGTTAAAAAAAGGTTTGCAGGAAAGAGCGTCTCTCTCCTGTGTTCAAAGGTAATAATTAGATGTGTGCTGTCCATCGGGACAGAAATAGGTTAAAAATGCACTTTGTGAGGATTATCGATGAATCTGGTAAAGAAGAAAAATTTCCCAAAAGTCCCAAAATAGACCTTAAAATATTCTGGCTTAAGGACCAAGGGAGAAAACTCTTGTTAAGGGCCTTAAGCTTTTCCAGCCCGTGTGCCCCTCTGAAAGTGCAAAGCTCACACTCGCATCCTCCTGATACCTTCAGCCAGGTTGGAAACGTGGCCCAGGCGGCGCTTTTACCTCCCCCGACAAGGGAAGCAGGTTGTGGGAACAACCTAAAAATAGACAGTTTTTAGAGGGTTATATTTCTGGTGATTAGATTTGTTGTTGTTGTTTCGTTGTTTCTTTTTTTTTTTTTTTTTTTTTTTTTTTTTTAAACGGCAAAGGCGCTCTTGACAGATGGAACCAAAAGGAACTTTTACAAACTCCTAAAAATAGGGAAGCCCATAATATACTGAATATATGTCACGCAACACATGCATCTCGAGTTAACTCCTGTGCTCGCAAGCACGAACACCCGGGTCCCCAGCCTTTCGCATGCAGGGCCATGCCGGTGACTTCTGCTGCCAGGAGAAGCACCCAGCAGCGGTGAATAAGCCAGTTTAACCACAGCGTTGCCACTCCTCACATCAGGCTGTAAAAGAAAAGCCTCCAGATCACGGTGTTTTGAACATTAATGTAGCTGGGGAGAGTTGGGGCATTGGCCGTCTTTTTTTCCTCTTCCCTTTCAGTCACTCAGTATCATGGGTTTTTCGACTTTCCCCCCCCCACAGGAAGACTAAACCCACACTTTTTATACACAAGGTGAATATGCAGGCGTGGATGTGCTTACACAAATGAGATACCCCCATGATCTCAACCTTCAGAGGACTCTGAGCAAACAAGACGTAAAGATCGACGAGACCACCGCTACCCCTCCCATAGCCCCATTCCGCAAAAAAAAGCCATTTCCATAGGTGGCCAGAAGCCTGAAGGCCAGTCTCAGTAACAGGTTGCCCCTGGACAGTGTCTCCTTTCCAAAACTCCTTTTCCAAACTTGGCCTGAGAGCTCCAGTTAGCAAATTCCCACTCTTTTTCACTCTTTCCTAAAGTTTTAATGCAGCAAGCCTTCATCACGAAATGCATCTAGCAAGTGCTGGCAGCAATTCCAGCCTCTGGGACTTGGGTAAAAGATTCCGAATCAGCTAAAGTGTCGCTGACAAGTCTTCCTGTGGACATTTAATAGGATTCAAGCTCTAAAGTCACTTTAGAAAACCCTTCCTGACCTAGGCTACAGCATGCACCTTGCTAGGAACCAACCAGGATGGCAATGATAAAACATCAGGTACGACTGGCGCTCCAGACTAACGAAATGCCACATTTAGGAAGAAAACGAAGCCTGACAAATCTTTACAAGTACACCAGGAAGCGAGGAGCTCGATTTCCAAAGGGCCCATGAGGTTTAGGAGCATGCTGACCAGCCTCCGCGCAGCTGCTTTGTCCACGCACATACACACCCAAACGCGCGCAACCGTCTGATAAAAGCACGGCCCTATCCGAGCACAAAAACCCCCTCCGAACACCGCGGTTTGGTTTAACCTATTTCTGTGGCAGCTTTTTCACCCTTACAAAACCCGTGGATTGCAAGCTTGCTCCAAAATCAAGGGGCTCTAATGAACACGTTGACACCACTTCAACTACCGCATTGTGAACAGCACCGCTAGAATATGTACGTATACATACTTGAAAGAAAAAAGGCCCCCTGAATTTATGTTGCATATCATTTTCCAGTAAAAGTCAGAGGTCAGAAGGTTACCAGTTTCTGCCTCAGCTCTGCAACAGTTTACTATTCCAGGCCCCATTTTTACTAGGCTATACTTGCGATGAAGTCAGCAACTTTTCTTTAAACAATAAAGTGTCTCAAATACTTAAAATTCTATAAAGAGATGTTATTCACCACGTACGTTAGGTCCATGCGTATAAAAAATTAAAATATACTGGTTTAGTTTAAAATCTAATCTTGTTAAATGCAGACTTTGCAATGCTAATCAGTACTGTTCAACCTTTTTTTGGAAACACAATTCCTTTGTTGTCTAACAGCACTTGAATGAAACATGATCATAAAACCAGATTTAAAAGTATATACCTATTGTGAGTTCAGAGTCAACTTCAATAAAGCACTCTCTTTTATATTCAGATTAAGGATCCTTTTTAAATTTTAATTGCATTAAATTAACACTAAATCCACTGCAGTTGGTCTCTTCAGAAAAAAGTGTGAAGCATTTAAGCAGCTTCTCAGAAAAACCCAGAATTTCAGCTTTTTAGACCTCGGAGCTTCTGAGACAGCACTAATGACTTGTAGTATGTCCCACCGCAGTTGCACCAAGCTGGTTTCATACCCATCCTGCTAAATCAGTTACTCTGGCCTGGCACTCGAACAAAACATTTTTGCATTCAAGTAAATTGGAACTGAGTAAAAAAAAGTAAAGAAAAGCACTGCTCAGGATTTCGTAAACTGGGCCAGCTAACAGCTCGTCCTTATACGCAGCAAAGTTTCAATGGCATCTTTGAAACACTAGCATGCATTTCTGCAATTTTAATTACATTTGCCCTTGCAAGATTTCATCTTTTAACCCATTTGAATGAAGGGGAAAAAAACCCCAACCTTCTTATTGCTTACTTTTATTAAGCATACTGCAAATTTGGTACATATGTTGCTCTAACATGTGCCTGCTGGCAGGGTCGAAGAAAGAAAGATGCCAACCCTTTTACTAGGAGGAGGTGGAAAAAAAAGTGTTAAAAAAAAAAAAGGAAGAGAGACCTGTCTCAGCACAAACCCCCTCGTACCCGAGCGCATGTCAACATCGGAAAGAGAGGAACTGGTCCCCGAGTGCATCGGTGCCCGCTCGCCAGCTAGGAAAGCATGAGGGCTCTGTCCCTACCTTGCTCACTGCTGTTGTCCCCGCTGTGCGATGTGTGTCCCCCGCTGGAGGGCCCGGGGGTTCCCCCGGAGCGCGTTGACGCCGTGTCATCGTGGTCTCTGTTCCAGGAGGGCTGTGGGGCCAAAAAAGCCAATAGTTAAAAGCTGCGATGGGGAAGAAGCGCCTGGCTGGCATGCTCCTGGCGGAGCAGTACCCAGACCCACGGGAAAGGCTGGCAGAGACACCCCCCACATCACTCCTTCTTTCCAGATAGCCGGATCGCCGCTCCCCAGCAAAACCAATATACTCTGGAATATGTTTACCATCTAAATAATCCCAAGCTTTATTACCACAGAAAACAGAAACATTCCCGGCAAGGCGAGGGGGAGCAGGAGGAGAGCCAGGGAGCGAATCGCTGGCACTGGGCTCCAGCTATATTTTTAGCATCCGCAAACCCTCTGGCATCACAGCCTGCTAACTCGGCAAAGGCAGAATGAGAGCGGTGGTCGAGAGCAGCGCCACTTATATAGGCCTCCCATCCCTCGTACGAGGCCAACGTGGAAGAGCTTAAAGACTTTGCTGGCAATTAGGCCTGGGTCCATAATAGCCAGGATGTGTCAGCTGTTTGCCGGATGGTATATGGCAAATGGACCAGGCATGGGGACAAAAAAGAAATGAGAATAACAATGGCTTCACATAGGCTGTGTACACTCAGCCCCATGCGGAGCCTCCTTGTACGACTGAACAGAAAACAGATGTTGCTTCTTATCACTGGGTGCATTTGAAAGTAACATTCAGATAGGAAAAATTGGCTGTAAATTAAATTCTTAGGGAAAACAATTGTGGCAACACTCCTCCCAAGTCTCCCTTTATCACCAGAGAAGATTTTAATTAGCTTTTAGTACTAGCTTTTAAAAACATCACAGAGACTCGCTGGTCATCCTGCACGGCCTTCTGTGCATAATTGAATAGTTTCTTCTTTACCATGAAGCAATATCGCCCACTGGAAATTACTGCCGAAAAGAAAACCCTTGTGTTTACAACGCACACACGTAAGTCTAT